>NW_026683188.1:646250-969375 GCF_027579445.1 Ammospiza nelsoni | reverse complement strand
GCTTAGGCCTAGGGCTAGGATTTTTAAAACTAGGAAGCCCTTAGCTCCAGACACACTGCAGCTGTTCAAGGCATCCCAAGGGGAGTACAAAAGTGCAACAACATGGCAGCTTTCACAGCTTTTTCCTTGGCACCATCCCTATACCTAGGCTGATTTATCTGCCTAGGGTTAGGGTTAGGGTTCAGCCTAGGGCTTGGATTTCTTTAACCAGGAAGCCCTGAGTTCCAGGCTTACTTCATCTGCCAAAGGCATCCCAAAGGGAGTGCAGAAGTGCCACAACATGGCTGCTTTCACGGCTTTTCCCTTAGGAAGAACCCTAATACCCGGCTGATTTACCTTCCTAGGGTTACTGTTAGGTTTAGGCCTAGGACTTTTAAAACCAGGAAGCCCTGGGCTCCAGGCACACTGCAACTGCGAAAGGCATCCCAAGGGGAGCGCAAAAGTGACGCAACTTGGCTGCCACCACTGATATTTCCATGAGAACATCCCGAACCATAGGCTGATTTTCCTTCCTAGGCTTAAGGTTTGAGTTACGCCTAGGGTAAGGGTTCTATTAACCAGAAAGCCCTGAGTTCCAAGAACACAGCAGCTGCGAAGGACTACCCAAGAAGAGTGCAAAAGTACCACAACATGCCTGCCTCCACAGCTTTTTCCTTGGGGACATGCCTAATTCCTGGCTGATTTGCCTTTCTCGTCTTAGTGTTGGGGTTCGGCCTAGGGCTAGGATTTTTAAAATCAGGAAGCCCTGAGTTCCAGGCACACTGGAGCTGTGAAAGGCATCCAAAAGCGAGTGCAAAAGTGCCACAACATGGCTGCTTTCACGGCTTTTTCCTTGGCAAGAAGCCTAACACCAGGCTGATTTACCTTCCCAGGGTTACTGTTAGGCTTAGGCCTAGGGCTAGGATTTTTAAAACTAGGAAGCCCTTAGCTCCAGGCACACTGCAGCTGTTCAAGGCATCCCAAGGGGAGTACAAAAGTGCAACAACATGGCAGCTTTCACAGCTTTTTCCTTGGCACCATCCCTATACCTAGGCTGATTTATCTGCCTAGGGTTAGGGTTAGGGTTCAGCCTAGGGCTTGGATTTTTTTAACCAGGAAGCCCTGAGTTCCAGGCTTACTTCATCTGCCAAAGGCATCCCAAAGGGAGTGCAAAAGTGCCACAACATGGCTGCTTTCACAGCTTTTCCCTTAGGAAGAACCCTAATACCCGGCTGATTTACCTTCCTAGGGTTACTGTTAGGCTTAGGCCTAGGACTTTTAAAACCAGGAAGCCCTGGGCTCCAGGCACACTGCAGCTGCGAAAGGCATCCCAAGGGGAGCGCAAAAGTGATGCAACTTGGCTGCCACCACTGATATTTCCATGAGACCATCCCGAACCATAGGCTGATTTTCCTTCCTAGGCTTAAGGTTTGAGTTACGCCTAGGGTAAGGGTTCTATTAACCAGAAAGCCCTGAGTTCCAAGAACACAGCAGCTGCGAAGGACTACCCAAGAAGAGCGCAAAAGTACCACAACATGCCTGCCTCCACAGCTTTTTCCTTGGGGACATGCCTAATTCCTGGCTGATTTGCCTTTCTCGTCTTAGGGCTGGGGTTCGGCCTAGGGCTAGGATTTTTAAAATCAGGAAGCCCTGAGTTCCAGGCACAGTGGAGCTGTGAAAGGCATCCAAAAGCGAGTGCAAAAGTGCCACAACATGGCTGCTTTCACGGCTTTTTCCTTGGCAAGAAGCCTAACACCAGGCTGATTTCCCTTCCCAGGGTTACTGTTAGGCTTAGGCCTAGGGCTAGGATTTTTAAAACTAGGAAGCCCTTAGCTCCAGGCACACTGCAGCTGTTCAAGGCATCCCAAGGGGAGTACAAAAGTGCAACAACATGGCAGCTTTCACAGCTTTTTCCTTGGCACCATCCCTATACCTAGGCTGATTTATCTGCCTAGGGTTAGGGTTAGGGTTCAGCCTAGGGCTTGGATTTCTTTAAGTAGGAAGCCCTGAGTTCCAGGCTTACTTCATCTGCCAAAGGCATCCCAAAGGGAGTGCAGAAGTGCCACAACATGGCTGCTTTCACGGCTTTTCCCTTAGGAAGAACCCTAATACCCGGCTGATTTACCTTCCTAGGGTTACTGTTAGGCTTAGGCCTAGGACTTTTAAAACCAGGAAGCCCTGGGCTCCAGGCACACTGCAGCTGCGAAAGGCATCCCAAGGGGAGCGCAAAAGTGATGCAACTTGGCTGCCACCACTGATATTTCCATGAGACCATCCCGAACCATAGGCTGATTTTCCTTCCTAGGGTTAAGGTTTGAGTTACGCCTAGGGTAAGGGCTCTATTAACCAGAAAGCCCTGAGTTCCAAGAACACAGCAGCTGCGACGGACTAGCCAAGAAGAGCGCAAAAGTACCACAACATGCCTGCCTCCACAGCTTTTTCCTTGGGGACATGCCTAATTCCTGGCTGATTTGCCTTTCTCGTCTTAGGGCTGGGGTTCGGCCTAGGGCTAGGATTTTTAAAATCAGGAAGCCCTGAGTTCCAGGCACACTGGAGCTGTGAAAGGCATCCAAAAGGGAGTGCAAAAGTGCCACAACATGGCTGCTTTCACGGCTTTTTCCTTGGCAAGAAGCCTAACACCAGGCTGATTTCCCTTCCCAGGGTTACTGTTAGGCTTAGGCCTAGGGCTAGGATTTTTAAAACTAGGAAGCCCTTAGCTCCAGACACACTGCAGCTGTTCAAGGCATCCCAAGGGGAGTACAAAAGTGCAACAACATGGCAGCTTTCACAGCTTTTTCCTTGGCACCATCCCTATACCTAGGCTGATTTATCTGCCTAGGGTTAGGGTTAGGGTTCAGCCTAGGGCTTGGATTTCTTTAACCAGGAAGCCCTGAGTTCCAGGCTTACTTCATCTGCCAAAGGCATCCCAAAGGGAGTGCAGAAGTGCCACAACATGGCTGCTTTCACGGCTTTTCCCTTAGGAAGAACCCTAATACCCGGCTGATTTACCTTCCTAGGGTTACTGTTAGGCTTAGGCCTAGGACTTTTAAAACCAGGAAGCCCTGGGCTCCAGGCACACTGCAACTGCGAAAGGCATCCCAAGGAGAGCGCAAAAGTGACGCAACTTGGCTGCCACCACTGATATTTCCATGAGAGCATCCCGAACCATAGGCTGATTTTCCTTCCTAGGCTTAAGGTTTGAGTTACGCCTAGGGTAAGGGTTCTATTAACCAGAAAGCCCTGAGTTCCAAGAACACAGCAGCTGCGAAGGACTACCCAAGAAGAGTGCAAAAGTACCACAACATGCCTGCCTCCACAGCTTTTTCCTTGGGGACATGCCTAATTCCTGGCTGATTTGCCTTTCTCGTCTTAGGGCTGGGGTTCGGCCTAGGGCTAGGATTTTTAAAATCAGGAAGCCCTGAGTTCCAGGCACACTGGAGCTGTGAAAGGCATCCAAAAGGGAGTGCAAAAGTGCCACAACATGGCTGCTTTCACGGCTTTTTCCTTGGCAAGAAGCCTAACACCAGGCTGATTTCCCTTCCCAGGGTTACTGTTAGGCTTAGGCCTAGGGCTAGGATTTTTAAAACTAGGAAGCCCTTAGCTCCAGGCACACTGCAGCTGTTCAAGGCATCCCAAGGGGAGTACAAAAGTGCAACAACATGGCAGCTTTCACAGCTTTTTCCTTGGCACCATCCCTATACCTAGGCTGATTTATCTGCCTAGGGTTAGGGTTAGGGTTCAGCCTAGGGCTTGGATTTCTTTAACCAGGAAGCCCTGAGTTCCAGGCTTACTTCATCTGCCAAAGGCATCCCAAAGGGAGTGCAAAAGTGCCACAACATGGCTGCTTTCACGGCTTTTCCCTTAGGAAGAACCCTAATACCTGGCTGATTTACCTTCCTAGGGTTACTGTTAGGCTTAGGCCTAGGACTTTTAAAACCAGGAAGCCCTGGGCTCCAGGCACACTGCAGCTGCGAAAGGCATCCCAAGGGGAGCGCAAAAGTGACGCAACTTGGCTGCCACCACTGATATTTCCATGAGAACATCCCGAACCATAGGCTGATTTTCCTTCCTAGGGTTAAGGTTTGAGTTACGCCTAGGGTAAGGGTTCTATTAACCAGAAAGCCCTGAGTTCCAAGAACACAGCAGCTGCGAAGGACTACCCAAGAAGAGCGCAAAAGTACCACAACATGCCTGCCTCCACAGCTTTTTCCTTGGGGACATGCCTAATTCCTGGCTGATTTGCCTTTCTCGTCTTAGGGTTGGGGTTCGGCCTAGGGCTAGGATTTTTAAAATCAGGAAGCCCTGAGTTCCAGGCACACTGGAGCTGTGAAAGGCATCCAAAAGGGAGTGCAAAAGTGCCACAACATGGCTGCTTTCACGGCTTTTTCCTTGGCAAGAAGCCTAACAGCAGGCTGATTTACCTTCCCAGGGTTACTGTTAGGCTTAGGCCTAGGGCTAGGATTTTTAAAACTAGGAAGCCCTTAGCTCCAGGCACACTGCAGCTGTTCAAGGCATCCCAAGGGGAGTACAAAAGTGCAACAACATGGCAGCTTTCACAGCTTTTTCCTTGGCACCATCCCTATACCTAGGCTGATTTATCTGCCTAGGGTTAGGGTTAGGGTTCAGCCTAGGGCTTGGATTTCTTTAACCAGGAAGCCCTGAGTTCCAGGCTTACTTCATCTGCCAAAGGCATCCCAAAGGGAGTGCAGAAGTGCCACAACATGGCTGCTTTCACGGCTTTTCCCTTAGGAAGAGCCCTAATACCCGGCTGATTTACCTTCCTAGGATTACTGTTAGGCTTAAGCCTAGGACTTTTAAAACCAGGAAGCCCTGGGCTCCAGGCACACTGCAGCTGCGAAAGGCATCCCAAGGGGAGCGCAAAAGTGACGCAACTTGGCTGCCACCACTGATATTTCCATGAGACCATCCCGAACCATAGGTTGATTTTCCTTCCTAGGGTTAAGGTTTGAGTTACGCCTAGGGTAAGGGTTCTATTAACCAGAAAGCCCTGAGTTCCAAGAACACAGCAGCTGCGAAGGACTAGCCAAGAAGAGCGCAAAAGTACCACAACATGCCTGCCTCCACAGCTTTTTCCTTGGGGACATGCCTAATTCCTGGCTGATTTGCCTTTCTCATCTTAGGGTTGGGGTTCGGCCTAGGGCTAGGATTTTTAAAATCAGGAAGCCCTGAGTTCCAGGCACACTGGAGCTGTGAAAGGCATCCAAAAGGGAGTGCAAAAGTGCCACAACATGGCTGCTTTCACGGCTTTTTCCTTGGCAAGAAGCCTAACACCAGGCTGATTTCCCTTCCCAGGGTTACTGTTAGGCTTAGGCCTAGGGCTAGGATTTTTAAAACTAGGAAGCCCTTAGCTCCAGACACACTGCAGCTGTTCAAGGCATCCCAAGGGGAGTACAAAAGTGCAACAACATGGCAGCTTTCACAGCTTTTTCCTTGGCACCATCCCTATACCTAGGCTGATTTATCTGCCTAGGGTTAGGGTTAGGGTTCAGCCTAGGGCTTGGATTTCTTTAACCAGGAAGCCCTGAGTTCCAGGCTTACTTCATCTGCCAAAGGCATCCCAAAGGGAGTGCAGAAGTGCCACAACATGGCTGCTTTCACGGCTTTTCCCTTAGGAAGAACCCTAATACCCGGCTGATTTACCTTCCTAGGGTTACTGTTAGGTTTAGGCCTAGGACTTTTAAAACCAGGAAGCCCTGGGCTCCAGGCACACTGCAACTGCGAAAGGCATCCCAAGGGGAGCGCAAAAGTGACGCAACTTGGCTGCCACCACTGATATTTCCATGAGAACATCCCGAACCATAGGCTGATTTTCCTTCCTAGGCTTAAGGTTTGAGTTACGCCTAGGGTAAGGGTTCTATTAACCAGAAAGCCCTGAGTTCCAAGAACACAGCAGCTGCGAAGGACTACCCAAGAAGAGTGCAAAAGTACCACAACATGCCTGCCTCCACAGCTTTTTCCTTGGGGACATGCCTAATTCCTGGCTGATTTGCCTTTCTCGTCTTAGTGTTGGGGTTCGGCCTAGGGCTAGGATTTTTAAAATCAGGAAGCCCTGAGTTCCAGGCACACTGGAGCTGTGAAAGGCATCCAAAAGCGAGTGCAAAAGTGCCACAACATGGCTGCTTTCACGGCTTTTTCCTTGGCAAGAAGCCTAACACCAGGCTGATTTACCTTCCCAGGGTTACTGTTAGGCTTAGGCCTAGGGCTAGGATTTTTAAAACTAGGAAGCCCTTAGCTCCAGGCACACTGCAGCTGTTCAAGGCATCCCAAGGGGAGTACAAAAGTGCAACAACATGGCAGCTTTCACAGCTTTTTCCTTGGCACCATCCCTATACCTAGGCTGATTTATCTGCCTAGGGTTAGGGTTAGGGTTCAGCCTAGGGCTTGGATTTTTTTAACCAGGAAGCCCTGAGTTCCAGGCTTACTTCATCTGCCAAAGGCATCCCAAAGGGAGTGCAAAAGTGCCACAACATGGCTGCTTTCACAGCTTTTCCCTTAGGAAGAACCCTAATACCCGTCTGATTTACCTTCCTAGGGTTACTGTTAGGCTTAGGCCTAGGACTTTTAAAACCAGGAAGCCCTGGGCTCCAGGCACACTGCAGCTGCGAAAGGCATCCCAAGGGGAGCGCAAAAGTGACGCAACTTGGCTGCCACCACTGATATTTCCATGAGAACATCCCGAACCATAGGCTGATTTTCCTTCCCAGGCTTAAGGTTTGAGTTACGCCTAGGGTAAGGGTTCTATTAACCAGAAAGCCCTGAGTTCCAAGAACACAGCAGCTGCGAAGGACTAGCCAAGAAGAGCGCAAAAGTACCACAACATGCCTGCCTCCACAGCTTTTTCCTTGGGGACATGCCTAATTCCTGGCTGATTTGCCTTTCTCATCTTCGGGTTGGGGTTCGGCCTAGGGCTAGGATTTTTAAAATCAGGAAGCCCTGAGTTCCAGGCACACTGGAGCTGTGAAAGGCATCCAAAAGCGAGTGCAAAAGTGCCACAACATGGCTGCTTTCACGGCTTTTTCCTTGGCAAGAAGCCTAACAGCAGGCTGATTTCCCTTCCCAGGGTTACTGTTAGGCTTAGGCCTAGGGCTAGGATTTTTAAAACTAGGAAGCCCTTAGCTCCAGGCACACTGCAGCTGTTCAAGGCATCCCAAGGGGAGTACAAAAGTGCAACAACATGGCAGCTTTCACAGCTTTTTCCTTGGCACCATCCCTATACCTAGGCTGATTTATCTGCCTAGGGTTAGGGTTAGGGTTCAGCCTAGGGCTTGGATTTCTTTAAGCAGGAAGCCCTGAGTTCCAGGCTTACTTCATCTGCCAAAGGCATCCCAAAGGGAGTGCAGAAGTGCCACAACATGGCTGCTTTCACGGCTTTTCCCTTAGGAAGAACCCTAATACCCGGCTGATTTACCTTCCTAGGGTTACTGTTAGGCTTAGGCCTAGGACTTTTAAAACCAGGAAGCCCTGGGCTCCAGGCACACTGCAGCTGCGAAAGGCATCCCAAGGGGAGCGCAAAAGTGACGCAACTTGGCTGCCACCACTGATATTTCCATGAGAGCATCCCGAACCATAGGCTGATTTTCCTTCCTAGGCTTAAGGTTTGAGTTACGCCTAGGGTAAGGGTTCTATTAACCAGAAAGCCCTGAGTTCCAAGAACACAGCAGCTGCGAAGGACTACCCAAGAAGAGCGCAAAAGTACCACAACATGCCTGCCTCCACAGCTTTTTCCTTGGGGACATGCCTAATTCCTGGCTGATTTGCCTTTCTCGTCTTAGGGTTGGGGTTCGGCCTAGGGCTAGGATTTTTAAAATCAGGAAGCCCTGAGTTCCAGGCACACTGGAGCTGTGAAAGGCATCCAAAAGGGAGTGCAAAAGTGTCGCCCTGGTTTTTTGAGATTTTCTAAGCCTTCTGATGTTGACATTCTTGTAGTGAATTTTCTCACACACTTTCTGTAAATAAGTCATTGTTTTTCATTCCTTTATGGAGGATGAGAGAGTTGATGGACTGTTGGTTTGACCTGTGTCATTGCAGAGGTGTTACTGTCACCTTCCAATCCACTGTCACTTTTGTAAAACTATAAATATTGGAGTCAGAGAATAAAACTTCCCTTTTTTCCTTCACCTTGAGAGAGGTGGTGTGCTTGTGTTCTTTTGTGTCCGTCAGCGACATCTGGTGACCGCCGAAGTGTATTGCAGCCTAGGCTGAAACACGGACAGCGGATTGCGGTGAGGTTTTCCCCTCCTCCTTTTGGTGCTTTGCCTGCTGTTCTTGGGCAATGGAAACCTCTGTGGCTTTCCGGGACGATTCCCTCATTTTGGATCTCTGGAGGGTGGTTCTGGAGTGGAAACAGGTCTCTGTTTCCTGGGATGGTTTGGAGAGATTGATTCTGTGGGCCCGAGAGCGAGGTTTTTTTTCGGACATTCCGAAGGCGTTCGATAGGCAGGAGTGGTCTCGCTTGGGGGACCACCTTATGGAGGCCCTCTTTGATGATTGCACTGTAGATGTGGGACTGCTGCTGCTGCAGTGGAGGCACTGTGAGGAGCTTTGGCGGGGGTCCAGTTCTTGTACCCCTCAGAGCTCCGAGGGAAGCCCTTCTATTTCAGATGTGGAGATTGACCTCCTGTGTGATGTGGACCCTCCCTCCCCGCCTCATGACGGTGTGCTGGGGAGTGGCCATTATCCGCCTGGGGTGGATTGGGCTCACAGCCAGCTGGTCCCGAGTCCGGGGGGCTCTCTGGATTCGGCGGGCCGTCCTCGCCCCGCCTCGTCCTATGCGGGTGGCGGGGCGGGGGACGGGTTGCCCTCTCTGTGTGCCTTCCCGGCCTTTAAGGGTCAGCCTCCGCCCCGATTTGAGGCTGCTGCAGTGACTACCTGTTGTCCGAATTGCAGTGTGTCCACCACGTTCCCCCTGAGCGAGGGGGGGGTGGGTTCTCCCACCTCTGAATCGGGTTCCTCAGCGGGGGGAGCGATTTTGCCCTCCTCCGAGTCTGCGCAGTCGGTGCAGGCAGTCGGGGGCGGGACGTTGCCCGCCTCTGGGTCTGCGCAGCCGGTGAAGGCAGCCGGGGGCGGGGCGTTGCCCGCCTCTGTGTCTGCGCAGCTGGTGAAGGCAGCCGGGGGCGGGGTGTCGGTCGGTGCTCCGCCCGGCCCCGCTCCGGTGGGCGGGCAGCCCGTCCCTCTCCGTTCGGTGGGGGCCGTGCCCGCTACGGGATCTTGCAGATTGGGGCGGGCTCTCATAGGGGGCCTTCCCGGCTCCCTTGTGCCGCCCCGCAGTGACGTGGCTCTGCGGGCCGCGCCTCCCTCGGCATTCCACCCCGCCCCCGTAGCGGGGGATGGGGGCCCCGCGCCGGCTGTGTCTGGCACTGTGCCAGAGGTGCGGGCCGTGCCGGCAGCTGCGGCTGCCGAGGCGGCCCCTGCCGGAGCTGCAGCGCAGCAGGGGACTGGGGTGTTTACCTTTAGTGCAACTGCTGACGCGACCGGCGGGAGGCCGGCGGGTGCCCGGGGCCATGGCCCTTTCTCGTCAGGTCTTTGGACGCTTCCTGCGTGCCAGGTGACTGTGCGTCCGAGGCACCCTGAACGTTTTTGGCCAGAGGCAAAAACCAAGACTGACGAGATGAATGAACATCTCTCCTCACGGCATCTGCAGGGTCGGGGGGTGGATTCCTTTGGCTCTGCCGGTGCTGCAGGGGGCGCAGGGATGAGTGGTGTTGCCCCGGCTCCCAGTCAATCAATCCCTCCTGTCTCTGGGGGGCCCAAGGATCGGGGCGAGGCAGGTGCGGTGGCTTTGCCAGGGGGTCCCCAGGCTTTCCCTGTTCTCAGGGGCGTCACTCATAACACTTATGAACCCCTTGTGTATAAGCTGGAGAAGGAACTCCGTGAAGCGGTTGCTCAGCATGGTTTGGGGTCTGCTGAGGTTATGCACATTCTTCGGAGGCTTGATCAGGATGTGCTGACACCTCACGATGTCCGTTGTGTGGCACATTCTCTTTTTGACCCTGTGCAATTTGGTGTTTTGAGACCAAGTGGGCTCGTCTGGCAGCCCAAGCAGTGAGGCGGAATGCTGCGCTGGCGCCGGAGGACCCCAGGCGTGCAGTTGCTGTGGATATGCTGTTGGGGACAGGGCGTTATGAGAATGTTCAGGGGCAGGTTGGATATGATCCCCTTGTGCTTCAGCAATGCAACACTCTGGGCATGGGAGCGATTGTGCAGACCCTGGAAATGGCTGCTCCGAAGCAGCCGTTCTCAACTGTTGTCCAGGGGGATGATGAGCCTTTTATGGTATTTGCGGCGAGGTTGATTGCATCTGTGGAGAGGCAGGTGCCTGATCCTGTGGCGAGGGACGTTACAATTGCAAACCTTGTCAAGTGCAATTGTAATGACGCTTGTAATAAGATTATAGCGGCTATGCCTGGTGATCCTAGTATCTGGGAGATGGCAAAAGCCTGTGCGAACATCATTCCCTCACGTCGGAAGTTGGCCGCTGTGGCTGCCGCTGTGCAGCCCGTCTGGGCAGCACCGCAGGGCGGGCGGACGCAGCAGGCAAATGCACAGACTAGCAGGAAGCGGGGGAAGAAGGATCAGAAGGTCAAATTCCCCATGTTCTTGTGCGGTCGGTGTGGTAGGCCGAATCACATGGCTAACGTTTGTAAGGCAACTGTTCATGCTAATGGCCAGGCGTTGCCAGGTTCGGGAAACGTGAGGCGGAGCGCGCAGCAGGAGGGGCGCGCTCAGACACAAGCTTCCCTCCAGACCCAGGTGCCGATGGAGGTCTCCTTTGCCGGCTTGCAGCCAGCACCCGCGGATCAGCAGGCATGGACGTCTGCACCGCAGCAACAGTTGTCTTAGATTCGTCTGAGATACGCAAGGTTCCCCTGGATGCCTTTGGTCCCTTGGGTGGGGGCATGAGTGCTCTCCTTATGGGGAGGTCTAGTGCCACCCTTCAGGGCATCATTGTGCACCTGGGGCTCATTGATGCAGATTTTACAGGGCAGATTTGTGCCATGGTTTCCACACTTACTCCCCCTGTCACAATCCCAAAAGGGACACGGCTTGCTCAACTTGTGCCTTTTAAGTCTTCTGTTTGCAGGACAGCTGACCGGTCACGTGGAGCTGGTGGCTTTGGATCCACTGGGCCGCCTCAGGTTCACTGGACTGCTGTCCTGACCAAGGACCGTCCCGAGATGCTGTGTACCCTGTCTGTTCCTGGTGCGACACCGTCGGAAATCCACCTCTGCGGGCTTCTCGACAGCGGTGCTGACATCACTGTTCTCTCCCTTGCTGCCTGGCCCTCGGAGTGGCCCCTGGATCCGGTGGGGACATCTGTCGCGGGCCTGGGAGGGACGGCACAATGCTATGTGGCCCAGCAGCCCGTGCTGGTCACCAACCCGGAGGGACAGATGGCCTGGGTTAGGCCTCATGTTACTTCTACTCCTGCCAACCTTTGGGGAAGGGATGTTCTGTCTGCCTGGGGGGTGCGTATCGGGACGGATTTTTAATGGGGGCCACTGCAGTGAAGGGCGCAGAGTGTCCTACGCCTCCTATACGGTGGCTGGTGGACAAACCCGTTTGGGAGAAGCAGTGGTCCCTCCCTGATGATAAATTAGTCGCCCTTCGGAATTTGGTGCAGGAGCAGTTGGACCAGGGCCATCTGGAGCCTTCTAACAGTCCTTGGAACACTCCTGTCTTCTGTATCAAGAAGAAATCTGGGAAATGGAGGTTGTTGCAAGACCTCCGGAAGGTCAATGCCGTGATGGAAAGCACGGGACCATTGCAGGCGGGCATGCCATCGCCTACCATGCTTCCCACAGGCTGGCCGGTCCTCATTGTGGATCTGAAGGATTGTTTCTTTACGATTCCTTTGCATCCCGATGACAGACCGAAGTTTGCTTTCTCGGTGCCAGCGATTAACGAGGCTGAGCCCGCACAGAGATATCAATGGAGGACATTGCCTCAGGGCATGCGCAATTCTCCTGCCATATGCCAGTGGTATGTGGCCCGTGCCTTGTCTGGAGTTCGCAAGCAGTTTCCTGATGCGCGTCTGTATCATTATATGGACGACATTTTGGTGGCCGCGTCCACCCAGGATGAGCTGCTGAGGATTCAGCCTCAGTTGCTCGATGCTTTGCATGATCATGGACTGCAGGTGGCTCCAGAAAAGGTTCAACAAAAACCACCCTGGAAGTACTTGGGGGTCAAAATTTTGGAACGGACAATCTGTCACCAGGAGGTGCAATTTGTGCATTCTGTGAAGACACTGAATGATGCTCAGAAATTGATAGGTGTCATCACTTGGTTACGTCCTTATTTGGGATTAACCAACGCACAGCTGTCTCCTCTGTATGATTTGTTGAAAGGAGACTCTGATCTGAAGTCGCCTCGCACACTGACCCCTGAGGCGCGTAAGGCGTTGGAGGTGGTTCAGCAAGCTGTTTCGGCTTGTCAGGTTTATCGCATTGATCCCTCCGTTGATGTCACTGTGTTCATTACCACTCCAGATTCGCATCCCACAGGTATCATTGGCCAATGGAGTGACAAATGGTCTGATTCCTTGCACGTTCTGGAATGGGTTTTCCTGCCCCATCAGCCGCAGAAGACGGCAACTACATTGCTTGAGCTGATTGCTCGCTTGATAATCAAATGCCGACAACGGTGTTTGCAATTGATGGGTGCAGATCCTGCAAAGATCATACTCCCGGTGCAACGGGAGGATTTTGACTGGAGCTTTGCAAACAGTGTGTCTCTGCAGAGTGCTCTGGAAAATTTTTCAGGGCAGATCACTTATCATCTGCCCAGCCATAGGCTGTTGCATATGGCGAAATCTACACAAATTTCTTTGCGGCCCAAGAACAGTCAGGAACCCGTGCAAGGACCCACCGTCTTCACTGACGGTTCAGGGAGAACAGGAAAGGCCATTGTTACATGGAGGGATGGATCTGAGTGGCAGGTTCTGGAAGGCCATGAGACTGGGTCAGCTCAATTGGTTGAACTGAGGGCTGCTGTCATGGCATTTGAGAAATTTTCCTTCCTAGGGTTAAGGTTTGAGTTACGCCTAGGGTAAGGGCTCTATTAACCAGAAAGCCCTGAGTTCCAAGAACACAGCAGCTGCGAAGGACTACCCAAGAAGAGCGCAAAAGTACCACAACATGCCTGCCTCCACAGCTTTTTCCTTGGGGACATGCCTAATTCCTGGCTGATTTGCCTTTCTCGTCTTAGGGTTGGGGTTCGGCCTAGGGCTAGGATTTTTAAAATCAGGAAGCCCTGAGTTCCAGGCAAACCGGAGCTGTGAAAGGCATCCAAAAGGGAGTGCAAAAGTGCCACAACATGGCTGCTTTCACGGCTTTTTCCTTGGCAAGAAGCCTAACACCAGGCTGTTTTCCCTTCCCAGGGTTACTGTTAGGCTTAGGCCTAGGGCTAGGATTTTTGAAACTAGGAAGCCCTTAGCTCCAGGCACACTGCAGCTGTTCAAGGCATCCCAAGGGGAGTACAAAAGTGCAACAACATGGCAGCTTTCACAGCTTTTTCCTTGGCACCATCCCTATACCTAGGCTGATTTATCTGCCTAGGGTTAGGGTTAGGGTTCAGCCTAGGGCTTGGATTTCTTTAACCAGGAAGCCCTGAGTTCCAGGCTTACTTCATCTGCCAAAGGCATCCCAAAGGGAGTGCAGAAGTGCCACAACATGGCTGCTTTCACGGCTTTTCCCTTAGGAAGAACCCTAATACATGGCTGATTTACCTTCCTAGGGTTACTGTTAGGCTTAGGCCTAGGACTTTTAAAACCAGGAAGCCCTGGGCTCCAGGCACACTGCAGCTGCGAAAGGCATCCCAAGGGGAGCGCAAAAGTGATGCAACTTGGCTGCCACCACTGATATTTCCATGAGACCATCCCGAACCATAGGCTGATTTTCCTTCCTAGGGTTAAGGTTTGAGTTACGCCTAGGGTAAGGGCTCTATTAACCAGAAAGCCCTGAGTTCCAAGAACACAGCAGCTGCGAAGGACTACCCAAGAAGAGCGCAAAAGTACCACAACATGCCTGCCTCCACAGCTTTTTCCTTGGGGACATGCCTAATTCCTGGCTGATTTGCCTTTCTCGTCTTAGGGCTGGGGTTCGGCCTAGGGCTAGGATTTTTAAAATCAGGAAGCCCTGAGTTCCAGGCACACTGGAGCTGTGAAAGGCATCCAAAAGCGAGTGCAAAAGTGCCACAACATGGCTGCTTTCACGGCTTTTTCCTTGGCAAGAAGCCTAACACCAGGCTGATTTACCTTCCCAGGGTTACTGTTAGGCTTAGGCCTAGGGCTAGGATTTTTAAAACTAGGAAGCCCTTAGCTCCAGGCACACTGCAGCTGTTCAAGGCATCCCAAGGGGAGTACAAAAGTGCAACAACATGGCAGCTTTCACAGCTTTTTCCTTGGCACCATCCCTATACCTAGGCTGATTTATCTGCCTAGGGTTAGGGTTAGGGTTCAGCCTAGGGCTTGGATTTCTTTAACCAGGAAGCCCTGAGTTCCAGGCTTACTTCATCTGCCAAAGGCATCCCAAAGGGAGTGCAAAAGTGCCACAACATGGCTGCTTTCACGGCTTTTCCCTTAGGAAGAACCCTAATACCCGGCTGATTTACCTTCCTAGGGTTACTGTTAGGCTTAGGCCTAGGACTTTTAAAACCAGGAAGCCCTGGGCTCCAGGCACACTGCAGCTGCGAAAGGCATCCCAAGGGGAGCGCAAAAGTGACGCAACTTGGCTGCCACCACTGATATTTCCATGAGAACATCCCGAACCATAGGCTGATTTTCCTTCCTAGGGTTAAGGTTTGAGTTACGCCTAGGGTAAGGGTTCTATTAACCAGAAAGCCCTGAGTTCCAAGAACACAGCAGCTGCGAAGGACTACCCAAGAAGAGCGCAAAAGTACCACAACATGCCTGCCTCCACAGCTTTTTCCTTGGGGACATGCCTAATTCCTGGCTGATTTGCCTTTCTCGTCTTAGGGTTGGGGTTCGGCCTAGGGCTAGGATTTTTAAAATCAGGAAGCCCTGAGTTCCAGGCACACTGGAGCTGTGAAAGGCATCCAAAAGGGAGTGCAAAAGTGCCACAACATGGCTGCTTTCACGGCTTTTTCCTTGGCAAGAAGCCTAACAGCAGGCTGATTTACCTTCCCAGGGTTACTGTTAGGCTTAGGCCTAGGGCTAGGATTTTTAAAACTAGGAAGCCCTTAGCTCCAGGCACACTGCAGCTGTTCAAGGCATCCCAAGGGGAGTACAAAAGTGCAACAACATGGCAGCTTTCACAGCTTTTTCCTTGGCACCATCCCTATACCTAGGCTGATTTATCTGCCTAGGGTTAGGGTTAGGGTTCAGCCTAGGGCTTGGATTTCTTTAACCAGGAAGCCCTGAGTTCCAGGCTTACTTCATCTGCCAAAGGCATCCCAAAGGGAGTGCAGAAGTGCCACAACATGGCTGCTTTCACGGCTTTTCCCTTAGGAAGAGCCCTAATACCCGGCTGATTTACCTTCCTAGGATTACTGTTAGGCTTAAGCCTAGGACTTTTAAAACCAGGAAGCCCTGGGCTCCAGGCACACTGCAGCTGCGAAAGGCATCCCAAGGGGAGCGCAAAAGTGACGCAACTTGGCTGCCACCACTGATATTTCCATGAGACCATCCCGAACCATAGGTTGATTTTCCTTCCTAGGGTTAAGGTTTGAGTTACGCCTAGGGTAAGGGTTCTATTAACCAGAAAGCCCTGAGTTCCAAGAACACAGCAGCTGCGAAGGACTAGCCAAGAAGAGCGCAAAAGTACCACAACATGCCTGCCTCCACAGCTTTTTCCTTGGGGACATGCCTAATTCCTGGCTGATTTGCCTTTCTCATCTTAGGGTTGGGGTTCGGCCTAGGGCTAGGATTTTTAAAATCAGGAAGCCCTGAGTTCCAGGCACACTGGAGCTGTGAAAGGCATCCAAAAGGGAGTGCAAAAGTGCCACAACATGGCTGCTTTCACGGCTTTTTCCTTGGCAAGAAGCCTAACACCAGGCTGATTTCCCTTCCCAGGGTTACTGTTAGGCTTAGGCCTAGGGCTAGGATTTTTAAAACTAGGAAGCCCTTAGCTCCAGACACACTGCAGCTGTTCAAGGCATCCCAAGGGGAGTACAAAAGTGCAACAACATGGCAGCTTTCACAGCTTTTTCCTTGGCACCATCCCTATACCTAGGCTGATTTATCTGCCTAGGGTTAGGGTTAGGGTTCAGCCTAGGGCTTGGATTTCTTTAACCAGGAAGCCCTGAGTTCCAGGCTTACTTCATCTGCCAAAGGCATCCCAAAGGGAGTGCAGAAGTGCCACAACATGGCTGCTTTCACGGCTTTTCCCTTAGGAAGAACCCTAATACCCGGCTGATTTACCTTCCTAGGGTTACTGTTAGGTTTAGGCCTAGGACTTTTAAAACCAGGAAGCCCTGGGCTCCAGGCACACTGCAACTGCGAAAGGCATCCCAAGGGGAGCGCAAAAGTGACGCAACTTGGCTGCCACCACTGATATTTCCATGAGAACATCCCGAACCATAGGCTGATTTTCCTTCCTAGGCTTAAGGTTTGAGTTACGCCTAGGGTAAGGGTTCTATTAACCAGAAAGCCCTGAGTTCCAAGAACACAGCAGCTGCGAAGGACTACCCAAGAAGAGTGCAAAAGTACCACAACATGCCTGCCTCCACAGCTTTTTCCTTGGGGACATGCCTAATTCCTGGCTGATTTGCCTTTCTCGTCTTAGTGTTGGGGTTCGGCCTAGGGCTAGGATTTTTAAAATCAGGAAGCCCTGAGTTCCAGGCACACTGGAGCTGTGAAAGGCATCCAAAAGCGAGTGCAAAAGTGCCACAACATGGCTGCTTTCACGGCTTTTTCCTTGGCAAGAAGCCTAACACCAGGCTGATTTACCTTCCCAGGGTTACTGTTAGGCTTAGGCCTAGGGCTAGGATTTTTAAAACTAGGAAGCCCTTAGCTCCAGGCACACTGCAGCTGTTCAAGGCATCCCAAGGGGAGTACAAAAGTGCAACAACATGGCAGCTTTCACAGCTTTTTCCTTGGCACCATCCCTATACCTAGGCTGATTTATCTGCCTAGGGTTAGGGTTAGGGTTCAGCCTAGGGCTTGGATTTTTTTAACCAGGAAGCCCTGAGTTCCAGGCTTACTTCATCTGCCAAAGGCATCCCAAAGGGAGTGCAAAAGTGCCACAACATGGCTGCTTTCACAGCTTTTCCCTTAGGAAGAACCCTAATACCCGGCTGATTTACCTTCCTAGGGTTACTGTTAGGCTTAGGCCTAGGACTTTTAAAACCAGGAAGCCCTGGGCTCCAGGCACACTGCAGCTGCGAAAGGCATCCCAAGGGGAGCGCAAAAGTGACGCAACTTGGCTGCCACCACTGATATTTCCATGAGTACATCCCGAACCATAGGCTGATTTTCCTTCCCAGGCTTAAGGTTTGAGTTACGCCTAGGGTAAGGGTTCTATTAACCAGAAAGCCCTGAGTTCCAAGAACACAGCAGCTGCGAAGGACTAGCCAAGAAGAGCGCAAAAGTACCACAACATGCCTGCCTCCACAGCTTTTTCCTTGGGGACATGCCTAATTCCTGGCTGATTTGCCTTTCTCATCTTCGGGTTGGGGTTCGGCCTAGGGCTAGGATTTTTAAAATTAGGAAGCCCTGAGTTCCAGGCACACTGGAGCTGTGAAAGGCATCCAAAAGCGAGTGCAAAAGTGCCACAACATGGCTGCTTTCACGGCTTTTTCCTTGGCAAGAAGCCTAACACCAGGCTGATTTCCCTTCCCAGGGTTACTGTTAGGCTTAGGCCTAGGGCTAGGATTTTTAAAACTAGGAAGCCCTTAGCTCCAGGCACACTGCAGCTGTTCAAGGCATCCCAAGGGGAGTACAAAAGTGCAACAACATGGCAGCTTTCACAGCTTTTTCCTTGGCACCATCCCTATACCTAGGCTGATTTATCTGCCTAGGGTTAGGGTTAGGGTTCAGCCTAGGGCTTGGATTTCTTTAAGCAGGAAGCCCTGAGTTCCAGGCTTACTTCATCTGCCAAAGGCATCCCAAAGGGAGTGCAGAAGTGCCACAACATGGCTGCTTTCACGGCTTTTCCCTTAGGAAGAACCCTACTACCCGGCTGATTTACCTTCCTAGGGTTACTGTTAGGCTTAGGCCTAGGACTTTTAAAACCAGGAAGCCCTGGGCTCCAGGCACACTGCAGCTGCGAAAGGCATCCCAAGGGGAGCGCAAAAGTGACGCAACTTGGCTGCCACCACTGATATTTCCATGAGAGCATCCCGAACCATAGGCTGATTTTCCTTCCTAGGCTTAAGGTTTGAGTTACGCCTAGGGTAAGGGTTCTATTAACCAGAAAGCCCTGAGTTCCAAGAACACAGCAGCTGCGAAGGACTACCCAAGAAGAGCGCAAAAGTACCACAACATGCCTGCCTCCACAGCTTTTTCCTTGGGGACATGCCTAATTCCTGGCTGATTTGCCTTTCTCGTCTTAGGGTTGGGGTTCGGCCTAGGGCTAGGATTTTTAAAATCAGGAAGCCCTGAGTTCCAGGCACACTGGAGCTGTGAAAGGCATCCAAAAGGGAGTGCAAAAGTGTCGCCCTGGTTTTTTGAGATTTTCTAAGCCTTCTGATGTTGACATTCTTGTAGTGAATTTTCTCACACACTTTCTGTAAATAAGTCATTGTTTTTCATTCCTTTATGGAGGATGAGAGAGTTGATGGACTGTTGGTTTGACCTGTGTCATTGCAGAGGTGTTACTGTCACCTTCCAATCCACTGTCACTTTTGTAAAACTATAAATATTGGAGTCAGAGAATAAAACTTCCCTTTTTTCCTTCACCTTGAGAGAGGTGGTGTGCTTGTGTTCTTTTGTGTCCGTCAGCGACATCTGGTGACCGCCGAAGTGTATTGCAGCCTAGGCTGAAACACGGACAGCGGATTGCGGTGAGGTTTTCCCCTCCTCCTTTTGGTGCTTTGCCTGCTGTTCTTGGGCAATGGAAACCTCTGTGGCTTTCCGGGACGATTCCCTCATTTTGGATCTCTGGAGGGTGGTTCTGGAGTGGAAACAGGTCTCTGTTTCCTGGGATGGTTTGGAGAGATTGATTCTGTGGGCCCGAGAGCGAGGTTTTTTTTCGGACATTCCGAAGGCGTTCGATAGGCAGGAGTGGTCTCGCTTGGGGGACCACCTTATGGAGGCCCTCTTTGATGATTGCACTGTAGATGTGGGACCGCTGCTGCTGCAGTGGAGGCACTGTGAGGAGCTTTGGCGGGGGTCCAGTTCTTGTACCCCTCAGAGCTCCGAGGGAAGCCCTTCTATTTCAGATGTGGAGATTGACCTCCTGTGTGATGTGGACCCTCCCTCCCCGCCTCATGACGGTGTGCTGGGGAGTGGCCATTATCCGCCTGGGGTGGATTGGGCTCACAGCCAGCTGGTCCCGAGTCCGGGGGGCTCTCTGGATTCGGCGGGCCGTCCTCGCCCCGCCTCGTCCTATGCGGGTGGCGGGGCGGGGGACGGGTTGCCCTCTCTGTGTGCCTTCCCGGCCTTTAAGGGTCAGCCTCCGCCCCGATTTGAGGCTGCTGCAGTGACTACCTGTTGTCCGAATTGCAGTGTGTCCACCACGTTCCCCCTGAGCGAGGGGGGGGTGGGTTCTCCCACCTCTGAATCGGGTTCCTCAGCGGGGGGAGCGATTTTGCCCTCCTCCGAGTCTGCGCAGTCGGTGCAGGCAGTCGGGGGCGGGACGTTGCCCGCCTCTGGGTCTGCGCAGCCGGTGAAGGCAGCCGGGGGCGGGGCGTTGCCCGCCTCTGTGTCTGCGCAGCTGGTGAAGGCAGCCGGGGGCGGGGTGTCGGTCGGTGCTCCGCCCGGCCCCGCTCCGGTGGGCGGGCAGCCCGTCCCTCTCCGTTCGGTGGGGGCCGTGCCCGCTACGGGATCTTGCAGATTGGGGCGGGCTCTCATAGGGGGCCTTCCCGGCTCCCTTGTGCCGCCCCGCAGTGACGTGGCTCTGCGGGCCGCGCCTCCCTCGGCATTCCACCCCGCCCCCGTAGCGGGGGATGGGGGCCCCGCGCCGGCTGTGTCTGGCACTGTGCCAGAGGTGCGGGCCGTGCCGGCAGCTGCGGCTGCCGAGGCGGCCCCTGCCGGAGCTGCAGCGCAGCAGGGGACTGGGGTGTTTACCTTTAGTGCAACTGCTGACGCGACCGGCGGGAGGCCGGCGGGTGCCCGGGGCCATGGCCCTTTCTCGTCAGGTCTTTGGACGCTTCCTGCGTGCCAGGTGACTGTGCGTCCGAGGCACCCTGAACGTTTTTGGCCAGAGGCAAAAACCAAGACTGACGAGATGAATGAACATCTCTCCTCACGGCATCTGCAGGGTCGGGGGGTGGATTCCTTTGGCTCTGCCGGTGCTGCAGGGGGCGCAGGGATGAGTGGTGTTGCCCCGGCTCCCAGTCAATCAATCCCTCCTGTCTCTGGGGGGCCCAAGGATCGGGGCGAGGCAGGTGCGGTGGCTTTGCCAGGGGGTCCCCAGGCTTTCCCTGTTCTCAGGGGCGTCACTCATAACACTTATGAACCCCTTGTGTATAAGCTGGAGAAGGAACTCCGTGAAGCGGTTGCTCAGCATGGTTTGGGGTCTGCTGAGGTTATGCACATTCTTCGGAGGCTTGATCAGGATGTGCTGACACCTCACGATGTCCGTTGTGTGGCACATTCTCTTTTTGACCCTGTGCAATTTGGTGTTTTGAGACCAAGTGGGCTCGTCTGGCAGCCCAAGCAGTGAGGCGGAATGCTGCGCTGGCGCCGGAGGACCCCAGGCGTGCAGTTGCTGTGGATATGCTGTTGGGGACAGGGCGTTATGAGAATGTTCAGGGGCAGGTTGGATATGATCCCCTTGTGCTTCAGCAATGCAACACTCTGGGCATGGGAGCGATTGTGCAGACCCTGGAAATGGCTGCTCCGAAGCAGCCGTTCTCAACTGTTGTCCAGGGGGATGATGAGCCTTTTATGGTATTTGCGGCGAGGTTGATTGCATCTGTGGAGAGGCAGGTGCCTGATCCTGTGGCGAGGGACGTTACAATTGCAAACCTTGTCAAGTGCAATTGTAATGACGCTTGTAATAAGATTATAGCGGCTATGCCTGGTGATCCTAGTATCTGGGAGATGGCAAAAGCCTGTGCGAACGTCATTCCCTCACGTCGGAAGTTGGCCGCTGTGGCTGCCGCTGTGCAGCCCGTCTGGGCAGCACCGCAGGGCGGGCGGACGCAGCAGGCAAATGCACAGACTAGCAGGAAGCGGGGGAAGAAGGATCAGAAGGTCAAATTCCCCATGTTCTTGTGCGGTCGGTGTGGTAGGCCGAATCACATGGCTAACGTTTGTAAGGCAACTGTTCATGCTAATGGCCAGGCGTTGCCAGGTTCGGGAAACGTGAGGCGGAGCGCGCAGCAGGAGGGGCGCGCTCAGACACAAGCTTCCCTCCAGACCCAGGTGCCGATGGAGGTCTCCTTTGCCGGCTTGCAGCCAGCACCCGCGGATCAGCAGGCATGGACGTCTGCACCGCAGCAACAGTTGTCTTAGATTCGTCTGAGATACGCAAGGTTCCCCTGGATGCCTTTGGTCCCTTGGGTGGGGGCATGAGTGCTCTCCTTATGGGGAGGTCTAGTGCCACCCTTCAGGGCATCATTGTGCACCTGGGGCTCATTGATGCAGATTTTACAGGGCAGATTTGTGCCATGGTTTCCACACTTACTCCCCCTGTCACAATCCCAAAAGGGACACGGCTTGCTCAACTTGTGCCTTTTAAGTCTTCTGTTTGCAGGACAGCTGACCGGTCACGTGGAGCTGGTGGCTTTGGATCCACTGGGCCGCCTCAGGTTCACTGGACTGCTGTCCTGACCAAGGACCGTCCCGAGATGCTGTGTACCCTGTCTGTTCCTGGTGCGACACCGTCGGAAATCCACCTCTGCGGGCTTCTCGACAGCGGTGCTGACATCACTGTTCTCTCCCTTGCTGCCTGGCCCTCGGAGTGGCCCCTGGATCCGGTGGGGACATCTGTCGCGGGCCTGGGAGGGACGGCACAATGCTATGTGGCCCAGCAGCCCGTGCTGGTCACCAACCCGGAGGGACAGATGGCCTGGGTTAGGCCTCATGTTACTTCTACTCCTGCCAACCTTTGGGGAAGGGATGTTCTGTCTGCCTGGGGGGTGCGTATCGGGACGGATTTTTAATGGGGGCCACTGCAGTGAAGGGCGCAGAGTGTCCTACGCCTCCTATACGGTGGCTGGTGGACAAACCCGTTTGGGAGAAGCAGTGGTCCCTCCCTGATGATAAATTAGTCGCCCTTCGGAATTTGGTGCAGGAGCAGTTGGACCAGGGCCATCTGGAGCCTTCTAACAGTCCTTGGAACACTCCTGTCTTCTGTATCAAGAAGAAATCTGGGAAATGGAGGTTGTTGCAAGACCTCCGGAAGGTCAATGCCGTGATGGAAAGCACGGGACCATTGCAGGCGGGCATGCCATCGCCTACCATGCTTCCCACAGGCTGGCCGGTCCTCATTGTGGATCTGAAGGATTGTTTCTTTACGATTCCTTTGCATCCCGATGACAGACCGAAGTTTGCTTTCTCGGTGTCAGCGATTAACGAGGCTGAGCCCGCACAGAGATATCAATGGAGGACATTGCCTCAGGGCATGCGCAATTCTCCTGCCATATGCCAGTGGTATGTGGCCCGTGCCTTGTCTGGAGTTCGCAAGCAGTTTCCTGATGCGCGTCTGTATCATTATATGGACGACATTTTGGTGGCCGCGTCCACCCAGGATGAGCTGCTGAGGATTCAGCCTCAGTTGCTCGATGCTTTGCATGATCATGGACTGCAGGTGGCTCCAGAAAAGGTTCAACAAAAACCACCCTGGAAGTACTTGGGGGTCAAAATTTTGGAACGGACAATCTGTCACCAGGAGGTGCAATTTGTGCATTCTGTGAAGACACTGAATGATGCTCAGAAATTGATAGGTGTCATCACTTGGTTACGTCCTTATTTGGGATTAACCAACGCACAGCTGTCTCCTCTGTATGATTTGTTGAAAGGAGACTCTGATCTGAAGTCGCCTCGCACACTGACCCCTGAGGCGCGTAAGGCGTTGGAGGTGGTTCAGCAAGCTGTTTCGGCTTGTCAGGTTTATCGCATTGATCCCTCCGTTGATGTCACTGTGTTCATTACCACTCCAGATTCGCATCCCACAGGTATCATTGGCCAATGGAGTGACAAATGGTCTGATTCCTTGCACGTTCTGGAATGGGTTTTCCTGCCCCATCAGCCGCAGAAGACGGCAACTACATTGCTTGAGCTGATTGCTCGCTTGATAATCAAATGCCGACAACGGTGTTTGCAATTGATGGGTGCAGATCCTGCAAAGATCATACTCCCGGTGCAACGGGAGGATTTTGACTGGAGCTTTGCAAACAGTGTGTCTCTGCAGAGTGCTCTGGAAAATTTTTCAGGGCAGATCACTTATCATCTGCCCAGCCATAGGCTGTTGCATATGGCGAAATCTACACAAATTTCTTTGCGGCCCAAGAACAGTCAGGAACCCGTGCAAGGACCCACCGTCTTCACTGACGGTTCAGGGAGAACAGGAAAGGCCATTGTTACATGGAGGGATGGATCTGAGTGGCAGGTTCTGGAAGGCCATGAGACTGGGTCAGCTCAATTGGTTGAACTGAGGGCTGCTGTCATGGCATTTGAGAAATTTTCCTTCCTAGGGTTAAGGTTTGAGTTACGCCTAGGGTAAGGGCTCTATTAACCAGAAAGCCCTGAGTTCCAAGAACACAGCAGCTGCGAAGGACTACCCAAGAAGAGCGCAAAAGTACCACAACATGCCTGCCTCCACAGCTTTTTCCTTGGGGACATGCCTAATTCCTGGCTGATTTGCCTTTCTCGTCTTAGGGTTGGGGTTCGGCCTAGGGCTAGGATTTTTAAAATCAGGAAGCCCTGAGTTCCAGGCAAACCGGAGCTGTGAAAGGCATCCAAAAGGGAGTGCAAAAGTGCCACAACATGGCTGCTTTCACGGCTTTTTCCTTGGCAAGAAGCCTAACACCAGGCTGTTTTCCCTTCCCAGGGTTACTGTTAGGCTTAGGCCTAGGGCTAGGATTTTTGAAACTAGGAAGCCCTTAGCTCCAGGCACACTGCAGCTGTTCAAGGCATCCCAAGGGGAGTACAAAAGTGCAACAACATGGCAGCTTTCACAGCTTTTTCCTTGGCACCATCCCTATACCTAGGCTGATTTATCTGCCTAGGGTTAGGGTTAGGGTTCAGCCTAGGGCTTGGATTTCTTTAACCAGGAAGCCCTGAGTTCCAGGCTTACTTCATCTGCCAAAGGCATCCCAAAGGGAGTGCAGAAGTGCCACAACATGGCTGCTTTCACGGCTTTTCCCTTAGGAAGAACCCTAATACATGGCTGATTTACCTTCCTAGGGTTACTGTTAGGCTTAGGCCTAGGACTTTTAAAACCAGGAAGCCCTGGGCTCCAGGCACACTGCAGCTGCGAAAGGCATCCCAAGGGGAGCGCAAAAGTGATGCAACTTGGCTGCCACCACTGATATTTCCATGAGACCATCCCGAACCATAGGCTGATTTTCCTTCCTAGGGTTAAGGTTTGAGTTACGCCTAGGGTAAGGGCTCTATTAACCAGAAAGCCCTGAGTTCCAAGAACACAGCAGCTGCGAAGGACTACCCAAGAAGAGCGCAAAAGTACCACAACATGCCTGCCTCCACAGCTTTTTCCTTGGGGACATGCCTAATTCCTGGCTGATTTGCCTTTCTCGTCTTAGGGCTGGGGTTCGGCCTAGGGCTAGGATTTTTAAAATCAGGAAGCCCTGAGTTCCAGGCACACTGGAGCTGTGAAAGGCATCCAAAAGCGAGTGCAAAAGTGCCACAACATGGCTGCTTTCACGGCTTTTTCCTTGGCAAGAAGCCTAACACCAGGCTGATTTACCTTCCCAGGGTTACTGTTAGGCTTAGGCCTAGGGCTAGGATTTTTAAAACTAGGAAGCCCTTAGCTCCAGGCACACTGCAGCTGTTCAAGGCATCCCAAGGGGAGTACAAAAGTGCAACAACATGGCAGCTTTCACAGCTTTTTCCTTGGCACCATCCCTATACCTAGGCTGATTTATCTGCCTAGGGTTAGGGTTAGGGTTCAGCCTAGGGCTTGGATTTCTTTAACCAGGAAGCCCTGAGTTCCAGGCTTACTTCATCTGCCAAAGGCATCCCAAAGGGAGTGCAAAAGTGCCACAACATGGCTGCTTTCACGGCTTTTCCCTTAGGAAGAACCCTAATACCCGGCTGATTTACCTTCCTAGGGTTACTGTTAGGCTTAGGCCTAGGACTTTTAAAACCAGGAAGCCCTGGGCTCCAGGCACACTGCAGCTGCGAAAGGCATCCCAAGGGGAGCGCAAAAGTGACGCAACTTGGCTGCCACCACTGATATTTCCATGAGAACATCCCGAACCATAGGCTGATTTTCCTTCCTAGGGTTAAGGTTTGAGTTACGCCTAGGGTAAGGGTTCTATTAACCAGAAAGCCCTGAGTTCCAAGAACACAGCAGCTGCGAAGGACTACCCAAGAAGAGCGCAAAAGTACCACAACATGCCTGCCTCCACAGCTTTTTCCTTGGGGACATGCCTAATTCCTGGCTGATTTGCCTTTCTCGTCTTAGGGTTGGGGTTCGGCCTAGGGCTAGGATTTTTAAAATCAGGAAGCCCTGAGTTCCAGGCACACTGGAGCTGTGAAAGGCATCCAAAAGGGAGTGCAAAAGTGCCACAACATGGCTGCTTTCACGGCTTTTTCCTTGGCAAGAAGCCTAACAGCAGGCTGATTTACCTTCCCAGGGTTACTGTTAGGCTTAGGCCTAGGGCTAGGATTTTTAAAACTAGGAAGCCCTTAGCTCCAGGCACACTGCAGCTGTTCAAGGCATCCCAAGGGGAGTACAAAAGTGCAACAACATGGCAGCTTTCACAGCTTTTTCCTTGGCACCATCCCTATACCTAGGCTGATTTATCTGCCTAGGGTTAGGGTTAGGGTTCAGCCTAGGGCTTGGATTTCTTTAACCAGGAAGCCCTGAGTTCCAGGCTTACTTCATCTGCCAAAGGCATCCCAAAGGGAGTGCAGAAGTGCCACAACATGGCTGCTTTCACGGCTTTTCCCTTAGGAAGAGCCCTAATACCCGGCTGATTTACCTTCCTAGGATTACTGTTAGGCTTAAGCCTAGGACTTTTAAAACCAGGAAGCCCTGGGCTCCAGGCACACTGCAGCTGCGAAAGGCATCCCAAGGGGAGCGCAAAAGTGACGCAACTTGGCTGCCACCACTGATATTTCCATGAGACCATCCCGAACCATAGGTTGATTTTCCTTCCTAGGGTTAAGGTTTGAGTTACGCCTAGGGTAAGGGTTCTATTAACCAGAAAGCCCTGAGTTCCAAGAACACAGCAGCTGCGAAGGACTAGCCAAGAAGAGCGCAAAAGTACCACAACATGCCTGCCTCCACAGCTTTTTCCTTGGGGACATGCCTAATTCCTGGCTGATTTGCCTTTCTCATCTTAGGGTTGGGGTTCGGCCTAGGGCTAGGATTTTTAAAATCAGGAAGCCCTGAGTTCCAGGCACACTGGAGCTGTGAAAGGCATCCAAAAGGGAGTGCAAAAGTGCCACAACATGGCTGCTTTCACGGCTTTTTCCTTGGCAAGAAGCCTAACACCAGGCTGATTTCCCTTCCCAGGGTTACTGTTAGGCTTAGGCCTAGGGCTAGGATTTTTAAAACTAGGAAGCCCTTAGCTCCAGACACACTGCAGCTGTTCAAGGCATCCCAAGGGGAGTACAAAAGTGCAACAACATGGCAGCTTTCACAGCTTTTTCCTTGGCACCATCCCTATACCTAGGCTGATTTATCTGCCTAGGGTTAGGGTTAGGGTTCAGCCTAGGGCTTGGATTTCTTTAACCAGGAAGCCCTGAGTTCCAGGCTTACTTCATCTGCCAAAGGCATCCCAAAGGGAGTGCAGAAGTGCCACAACATGGCTGCTTTCACGGCTTTTCCCTTAGGAAGAACCCTAATACCCGGCTGATTTACCTTCCTAGGGTTACTGTTAGGTTTAGGCCTAGGACTTTTAAAACCAGGAAGCCCTGGGCTCCAGGCACACTGCAACTGCGAAAGGCATCCCAAGGGGAGCGCAAAAGTGACGCAACTTGGCTGCCACCACTGATATTTCCATGAGAACATCCCGAACCATAGGCTGATTTTCCTTCCTAGGCTTAAGGTTTGAGTTACGCCTAGGGTAAGGGTTCTATTAACCAGAAAGCCCTGAGTTCCAAGAACACAGCAGCTGCGAAGGACTACCCAAGAAGAGTGCAAAAGTACCACAACATGCCTGCCTCCACAGCTTTTTCCTTGGGGACATGCCTAATTCCTGGCTGATTTGCCTTTCTCGTCTTAGTGTTGGGGTTCGGCCTAGGGCTAGGATTTTTATAATCAGGAAGCCCTGAGTTCCAGGCACACTGGAGCTGTGAAAGGCATCCAAAAGCGAGTGCAAAAGTGCCACAACATGGCTGCTTTCACGGCTTTTTCCTTGGCAAGAAGCCTAACACCAGGCTGATTTCCCTTCCCAGGGTTACTGTTAGGCTTAGGCCTAGGGCTAGGATTTTTAAAACTAGGAAGCCCTTAGCTCCAGGCACACTGCAGCTGTTCAAGGCATCCCAAGGGGAGTACAAAAGTGCAACAACATGGCAGCTTTCACAGCTTTTTCCTTGGCACCATCCCTATACCTAGGCTGATTTATCTGCCTAGGGTTAGGGTTAGGGTTCAGCCTAGGGCTTGGATTTTTTTAACCAGGAAGCCCTGAGTTCCAGGCTTACTTCATCTGCCAAAGGCATCCCAAAGGGAGTGCAAAAGTGCCACAACATGGCTGCTTTCACAGCTTTTCCCTTAGGAAGAACCCTAATACCCGGCTGATTTACCTTCCTAGGGTTACTGTTAGGCTTAGGCCTAGGACTTTTAAAACCAGGAAGCCCTGGGCTCCAGGCACACTGCAGCTGCGAAAGGCATCCCAAGGGGAGCGCAAAAGTGACGCAACTTGGCTGCCACCACTGATATTTCCATGAGAACATCCCGAACCATAGGCTGATTTTCCTTCCCAGGCTTAAGGTTTGAGTTACGCCTAGGGTAAGGGTTCTATTAACCAGAAAGCCCTGAGTTCCAAGAACACAGCAGCTGCGAAGGACTAGCCAAGAAGAGCGCAAAAGTACCACAACATGCCTGCCTCCACAGCTTTTTCCTTGGGGACATGCCTAATTCCTGGCTGATTTGCCTTTCTCGTCTTAGGGCTGGGGTTCGGCCTAGGGCTAGGATTTTTAAAATCAGGAAGCCCTGAGTTCCAGGCACACTGGAGCTGTGAAAGGCATCCAAAAGGGAGTGCAAAAGTGCCACAACATGGCTGCTTTCACGGCTTTTTCCTTGGCAAGAAGCCTAACACCAGGCTGATTTCCCTTCCCAGGGTTACTGTTAGGCTTAGGCCTAGGGCTAGGATTTTTAAAACTAGGAAGCCCTTAGCTCCAGGCACACTGCAGCTGTTCAAGGCATCCCAAGGGGAGTACAAAAGTGCAACAACATGGCAGCTTTCACAGCTTTTTCCTTGGCACCATCCCTATACCTAGGCTGATTTATCTGCCTAGGGTTAGGGTTAGGGTTCAGCCTAGGGCTTGGATTTCTTTAAGCAGGAAGCCCTGAGTTCCAGGCTTACTTCATCTGCCAAAGGCATCCCAAAGGGAGTGCAGAAGTGCCACAACATGGCTGCTTTCACGGCTTTTCCCTTAGGAAGAACCCTACTACCCGGCTGATTTACCTTCCTAGGGTTACTGTTAGGCTTAGGCCTAGGACTTTTAAAACCAGGAAGCCCTGGGCTCCAGGCACACTGCAGCTGCGAAAGGCATCCCAAGGGGAGCGCAAAAGTGACGCAACTTGGCTGCCACCACTGATATTTCCATGAGAACATCCCGAACCATAGGCTGATTTTCCTTCCTAGGGTTAAGGTTTGAGTTACGCCTAGGGTAAGGGTTCTATTAACCAGAAAGCCCTGAGTTCCAAGAACACAGCAGCTGCGAAGGACTACCCAAGAAGAGCGCAAAAGTACCACAACATGCCTGCCTCCACAGCTTTTTCCTTGGGGACATGCCTAATTCCTGGCTGATTTGCCTTTCTCGTCTTAGGGTTGGGGTTCGGCCTAGGGCTAGGATTTTTAAAATCAGGAAGCCCTGAGTTCCAGGCACACTGGAGCTGTGAAAGGCATCCAAAAGGGAGTGCAAAAGTGCCACAACATGGCTGCTTTCACGGCTTTTTCCTTGGCAAGAAGCCTAACAGCAGGCTGATTTACCTTCCCAGGGTTACTGTTAGGCTTAGGCCTAGGGCTAGGATTTTTAAAACTAGGAAGCCCTTAGCTCCAGGCACACTGCAGCTGTTCAAGGCATCCCAAGGGGAGTACAAAAGTGCAACAACATGGCAGCTTTCACAGCTTTTTCCTTGGCACCATCCCTATACCTAGGCTGATTTATCTGCCTACGGTTAGGGTTAGGGTTCAGCCTAGGGCTTGGATTTCTTTAACCAGGAAGCCCTGAGTTCCAGGCTTACTTCATCTGCCAAAGGCATCCCAAAGGGAGTGCAGAAGTGCCACAACATGGCTGCTTTCACGGCTTTTCCCTTAGGAAGAGCCCTAATACCCGGCTGATTTACCTTCCTAGGATTACTGTTAGGCTTAAGCCTAGGACTTTTAAAACCAGGAAGCCCTGGGCTCCAGGCACACTGCAGCTGCGAAAGGCATCCCAAGGGGAGCGCAAAAGTGACGCAACTTGGCTGCCACCACTGATATTTCCATGAGACCATCCCGAACCATAGGTTGATTTTCCTTCCTAGGGTTAAGGTTTGAGTTACGCCTAGGGTAAGGGTTCTATTAACCAGAAAGCCCTGAGTTCCAAGAACACAGCAGCTGCGAAGGACTAGCCAAGAAGAGCGCAAAAGTACCACAACATGCCTGCCTCCACAGCTTTTTCCTTGGGGACATGCCTAATTCCTGGCTGATTTGCCTTTCTCATCTTAGGGTTGGGGTTCGGCCTAGGGCTAGGATTTTTAAAATCAGGAAGCCCTGAGTTCCAGGCACACTGGAGCTGTGAAAGGCATCCAAAAGGGAGTGCAAAAGTGCCACAACATGGCTGCTTTCACGGCTTTTTCCTTGGCAAGAAGCCTAACACCAGGCTGATTTCCCTTCCCAGGGTTACTGTTAGGCTTAGGCCTAGGGCTAGGATTTTTAAAACTAGGAAGCCCTTAGCTCCAGGCACACTGCAGCTGTTCAAGGCATCCCAAGGGGAGTACAAAAGTGCAACAACATGGCAGCTTTCACAGCTTTTTCCTTGGCACCATCCCTATACCTAGGCTGATTTATCTGCCTAGGGTTAGGGTTAGGGTTCAGCCTAGGGCTTGGATTTCTTTAACCAGGAAGCCCTGAGTTCCAGGCTTACTTCATCTGCCAAAGGCATCCCAAAGGGAGTGCAGAAGTGCCACAACATGGCTGCTTTCACGGCTTTTCCCTTAGGAAGAACCCTACTACCCGGCTGATTTACCTTCCTAGGGTTACTGTTAGGCTTAGGCCTAGGACTTTTAAAACCAGGAAGCCCTGGGCTCCAGGCACACTGCAGCTGCGAAAGGCATCCCAAGGGGAGCGCAAAAGTGACGCAACTTGGCTGCCACCACTGATATTTCCATGAGAACATCCCGAACCATAGGCTGATTTTCCTTCCTAGGGTTAAGGTTTGAGTTACGCCTAGGGTAAGGGTTCTATTAACCAGAAAGCCCTGAGTTCCAAGAACACAGCAGCTGCGAAGGACTACCCAAGAAGAGCGCAAAAGTACCACAACATGCCTGCCTCCACAGCTTTTTCCTTGGGGACATGCCTAATTCCTGGCTGATTTGCCTTTCTCGTCTTAGGGTTGGGGTTCGGCCTAGGGCTAGGATTTTTAAAATCAGGAAGCCCTGAGTTCCAGGCACACTGGAGCTGTGAAAGGCATCCAAAAGGGAGTGCAAAAGTGCCACAACATGGCTGCTTTCACGGCTTTTTCCTTGGCAAGAAGCCTAACAGCAGGCTGATTTACCTTCCCAGGGTTACTGTTAGGCTTAGGCCTAGGGCTAGGATTTTTAAAACTAGGAAGCCCTTAGCTCCAGGCACACTGCAGCTGTTCAAGGCATCCCAAGGGGAGTACAAAAGTGCAACAACATGGCAGCTTTCACAGCTTTTTCCTTGGCACCATCCCTATACCTAGGCTGATTTATCTGCCTAGGGTTAGGGTTAGGGTTCAGCCTAGGGCTTGGATTTCTTTAACCAGGAAGCCCTGAGTTCCAGGCTTACTTCATCTGCCAAAGGCATCCCAAAGGGAGTGCAGAAGTGCCACAACATGGCTGCTTTCACGGCTTTTCCCTTAGGAAGAGCCCTAATACCCGGCTGATTTACCTTCCTAGGATTACTGTTAGGCTTAAGCCTAGGACTTTTAAAACCAGGAAGCCCTGGGCTCCAGGCACACTGCAGCTGCGAAAGGCATCCCAAGGGGAGCGCAAAAGTGACGCAACTTGGCTGCCACCACTGATATTTCCATGAGACCATCCCGAACCATAGGTTGATTTTCCTTCCTAGGGTTAAGGTTTGAGTTACGCCTAGGGTAAGGGTTCTATTAACCAGAAAGCCCTGAGTTCCAAGAACACAGCAGCTGCGAAGGACTAGCCAAGAAGAGCGCAAAAGTACCACAACATGCCTGCCTCCACAGCTTTTTCCTTGGGGACATGCCTAATTCCTGGCTGATTTGCCTTTCTCATCTTAGGGTTGGGGTTCGGCCTAGGGCTAGGATTTTTAAAATCAGGAAGCCCTGAGTTCCAGGCACACTGGAGCTGTGAAAGGCATCCAAAAGGGAGTGCAAAAGTGCCACAACATGGCTGCTTTCACGGCTTTTTCCTTGGCAAGAAGCCTAACACCAGGCTGATTTCCCTTCCCAGGGTTACTGTTAGGCTTAGGCCTAGGGCTAGGATTTTTAAAACTAGGAAGCCCTTAGCTCCAGACACACTGCAGCTGTTCAAGGCATCCCAAGGGGAGTACAAAAGTGCAACAACATGGCAGCTTTCACAGCTTTTTCCTTGGCACCATCCCTATACCTAGGCTGATTTATCTGCCTAGGGTTAGGGTTAGGGTTCAGCCTAGGGCTTGGATTTCTTTAACCAGGAAGCCCTGAGTTCCAGGCTTACTTCATCTGCCAAAGGCATCCCAAAGGGAGTGCAGAAGTGCCACAACATGGCTGCTTTCACGGCTTTTCCCTTAGGAAGAACCCTAATACCCGGCTGATTTACCTTCCTAGGGTTACTGTTAGGTTTAGGCCTAGGACTTTTAAAACCAGGAAGCCCTGGGCTCCAGGCACACTGCAACTGCGAAAGGCATCCCAAGGGGAGCGCAAAAGTGACGCAACTTGGCTGCCACTACTGATATTTCCATGAGAACATCCCGAACCATAGGCTGATTTTCCTTCCTAGGCTTAAGGTTTGAGTTACGCCTAGGGTAAGGGTTCTATTAACCAGAAAGCCCTGAGTTCCAAGAACACAGCAGCTGCGAAGGACTAGCCAAGAAGAGTGCAAAAGTACCACAACATGCCTGCCTCCACAGCTTTTTCCTTGGGGACATGCCTAATTCCTGGCTGATTTGCCTTTCTCGTCTTAGTGTTGGGGTTCGGCCTAGGGCTAGGATTTTTAAAATCAGGAAGCCCTGAGTTCCAGGCACACTGGAGCTGTGAAAGGCATCCAAAAGCGAGTGCAAAAGTGCCACAACATGGCTGCTTTCACGGCTTTTTCCTTGGCAAGAAGCCTAACACCAGGCTGATTTACCTTCCCAGGGTTACTGTTAGGCTTAGGCCTAGGGCTAGGATTTTTAAAACTAGGAAGCCCTTAGCTCCAGGCACACTGCAGCTGTTCAAGGCATCCCAAGGGGAGTACAAAAGTGCAACAACATGGCAGCTTTCACAGCTTTTTCCTTGGCACCATCCCTATACCTAGGCTGATTTATCTGCCTAGGGTTAGGGTTAGGGTTCAGCCTAGGGCTTGGATTTTTTTAACCAGGAAGCCCTGAGTTCCAGGCTTACTTCATCTGCCAAAGGCATCCCAAAGGGAGTGCAAAAGTGCCACAACATGGCTGCTTTCACAGCTTTTCCCTTAGGAAGAACCCTAATACCCGGCTGATTTACCTTCCTAGGGTTACTGTTAGGCTTAGGCCTAGGACTTTTAAAACCAGGAAGCCCTGGGCTCCAGGCACACTGCAGCTGCGAAAGGCATCCCAAGGGGAGCGCAAAAGTGACGCAACTTGGCTGCCACCACTGATATTTCCATGAGAACATCCCGAACCATAGGCTGATTTTCCTTCCCAGGCTTAAGGTTTGAGTTACGCCTAGGGTAAGGGTTCTATTAACCAGAAAGCCCTGAGTTCCAAGAACACAGCAGCTGCGAAGGACTACCCAAGAAGAGTGCAAAAGTACCACAACATGCCTGCCTCCACAGCTTTTTCCTTGGGGACATGCCTAATTCCTGGCTGATTTGCCTTTCTCGTCTTAGGGCTGGGGTTCGGCCTAGGGCTAGGATTTTTAAAATCAGGAAGCCCTGAGTTCCAGGCACACTGGAGCTGTGAAAGGCATCCAAAAGGGAGTGCAAAAGTGCCACAACATGGCTGCTTTCACGGCTTTTTCCTTGGCAAGAAGCCTAACACCAGGCTGATTTACCTTCCCAGGGTTACTGTTAGGCTTAGGCCTAGGGCTAGGATTTTTAAAACTAGGAAGCCCTTAGCTCCAGGCACACTGCAGCTGTTCAAGGCATCCCAAGGGGAGTACAAAAGTGCAACAACATGGCAGCTTTCACAGCTTTTTCCTTGGCACCATCCCTATACCTAGGCTGATTTATCTGCCTAGGGTTAGGGTTAGGGTTCAGCCTAGGGCTTGGATTTCTTTAAGCAGGAAGCCCTGAGTTCCAGGCTTACTTCATCTGCCAAAGGCATCCCAAAGGGAGTGCAGAAGTGCCACAACATGGCTGCTTTCACGGCTTTTCCCTTAGGAAGAACCCTAATACCCGGCTGATTTACCTTCCTAGGATTACTGTTAGGCTTAGGCCTAGGACTTTTAAAACCAGGAAGCCCTGGGCTCCAGGCACACTGCAGCTGCGAAAGGCATCCCAAGGGGAGCGCAAAAGTGACGCAACTTGGCTGCCACCACTGATATTTCCATGAGACCATCCCGAACCATAGGTTGATTTTCCTTCCTAGGCTTAAGGTTTGAGTTACGCCTAGGGTAAGGGTTCTATTAACCAGAAAGCCCTGAGTTCCAAGAACACAGCAGCTGCGAAGGACTAGCCAAGAAGAGCGCAAAAGTACCACAACATGCCTGCCTCCACAGCTTTTTCCTTGGGGACATGCCTAATTCCTGGCTGATTTGCCTTTCTCGTCTTAGGGCTGGGGATCGGCCTAGGGCTAGGATTTTTAAAATCAGGAAGCCCTGAGTTCCAGGCACACTGGAGCTGTGAAAGGCATCCAAAAGGGAGTGCAAAAGTGCCACAACATGGCTGCTTTCACGGCTTTTTCCTTGGCAAGAAGCCTAACACCAGGCTGATTTACCTTCCCAGGGTTACTGTTAGGCTTAGGCCTAGGGCTAGGATTTTTAAAACTAGGAAGCCCTTAGCTCCAGGCACACTGCAGCTGTTCAAGGCATCCCAAGGGGAGTACAAAAGTGCAACAACATGGCAGCTTTCACAGCTTTTTCCTTGGCACCATCCCTATACCTAGGCTGATTTATCTGCCTAGGGTTAGGGTTAGGCTTCAGCCTAGGGCTTGGATTTCTTTAAGCAGGAAGCCCTGAGTTCCAGGCTTACTTCATCTGCCAAAGGCATCCCAAAGGGAGTGCAGAAGTGCCACAACATGGCTGCTTTCACGGCTTTTCCCTTAGGAAGAACCCTAATACCCGGCTGATTTACCTTCCTAGGATTACTGTTAGGCTTAGGCCTAGGACTTTTAAAACCAGGAAGCCCTGGGCTCCAGGCACACTGCAACTGCGAAAGGCATCCCAAGGGGAGCGCAAAAGTGACGCAACTTGGCTGCCACCACTGATATTTCCATGAGAGCATCCCGAACCATAGGCTGATTTTCCTTCCTAGGGTTAAGGTTTGAGTTACGCCTAGGGTAAGGGTTCTATTAACCAGAAAGCCCTGAGTTCCAAGAACACAGCAGCTGCGAAGGACTACCCAAGAAGAGCGCAAAAGTACCACAACATGCCTGCCTACACAGCTTTTTCCTTGGGGACATGCCTAATTCCTGGCTGATTTGCCTTTCTCGTCTTAGGGCTGGGGTTCGGCCTAGGGCTAGGATTTTTAAAATCAGGAAGCCCTGAGTTCCAGGCACACTGGAGCTGTGAAAGGCATCCAAAAGGGAGTGCAAAAGTGTCGCCCTGGTTTTTTGAGATTTTCTAAGCCTTCTGATGTTGACATTCTTGTAGTGAATTTTCTCACACACTTTCTGTAAATAAGTCATTGTTTTTCATTCCTTTATGGAGGAGGAGAGAGTTGATGGACTGTTGGTTTGACCTGTGTCATTGCAGAGGTGTTACTGTCACCTTCCAATCCACTGTCACTTTTGTAAAACTATAAATATTGGAGTCAGAGAATAAAACTTCCCTTTTTTCCTTCACCTTGAGAGAGGTGGTGTGCTTGTGTTCTTTTGTGTCCGTCAGCGACATCTGGTGACCGCCGAAGTGTATTGCAGCCTAGGCTGAAACACGGACAGCGGATTGCGGTGAGGTTTTCCCCTCCTCCTTTTGGTGCTTTGCCTGCTGTTCTTGGGCAATGGAAACCTCTGTGGCTTTCCGGGACGATTCCCTCATTTTGGATCTCTGGAGGGTGGTTCTGGAGTGGAAACAGGTCTCTGTTTCCTGGGATGGTTTGGAGAGATTGATTCTGTGGGCCCGAGAGCGAGGTTTTTTTTCGGACATTCCGAAGGCGTTCGATAGGCAGGAGTGGTCTCGCTTGGGGGACCACCTTATGGAGGCCCTCTTTGATGATTGCACTGTAGATGTGGGACCGCTGCTGCTGCAGTGGAGGCACTGTGAGGAGCTTTGGCGGGGGTCCAGTTCTTGTACCCCTCAGAGCTCCGAGGGAAGCCCTTCTATTTCAGATGTGGAGATTGACCTCCTGTGTGATGTGGACCCTCCCTCCCCGCCTCATGACGGTGTGCTGGGGAGTGGCCATTATCCGCCTGGGGTGGATTGGGCTCACAGCCAGCTGGTCCCGAGTCCGGGGGGCTCTCTGGATTCGGCGGGCCGTCCTCGCCCCGCCTCGTCCTATGCGGGTGGCGGGGCGGGGGACGGGTTGCCCTCTCTGTGTGCCTTCCCGGCCTTTAAGGGTCAGCCTCCGCCCCGATTTGAGGCTGCTGCAGTGACTACCCGTTGTCCGAATTGCAGTGTGTCCACCACGTTCCCCCTGAGCGAGGGGGGGGTGGGTTCTCCCACCTCTGAATCGGGTTCCTCAGCGGGGGGAGCGATTTTGCCCTCCTCCGAGTCTGCGCAGTCGGTGCAGGCAGTCGGGGGCGGGACGTTGCCCGCCTCTGGGTCTGCGCAGCCGGTGAAGGCAGCCGGGGGCGGGGCGTTGCCCGCCTCTGTGTCTGCGCAGCTGGTGAAGGCAGCCGGGGGCGGGGTGTCGGTCGGTGCTCCGCCCGGCCCCGCTCCGGTGGGCGGGCAGCCCGTCCCTCTCCGTTCGGTGGGGGCCGTGCCCGCTACGGGATCTTGCAGATTGGGGCGGGCTCTCATAGGGGGCCTTCCCGGCTCCCTTGTGCCGCCCCGCAGTGACGTGGCTCTGCGGGCCGCGCCTCCCTCGGCATTCCACCCCGCCCCCGTAGCGGGGGATGGGGGCCCCGCGCCGGCTGTGTCTGGCACTGTGCCAGAGGTGCGGGCCGTGCCGGCAGCTGCGGCTGCCGAGGCGGCCCCTGCCGGAGCTGCAGCGCAGCAGGGGACTGGGGTGTTTACCTTTAGTGCAACTGCTGACGCGACCGGCGGGAGGCCGGCGGGTGCCCGGGGCCATGGCCCTTTCTCGTCAGGTCTTTGGACGCTTCCTGCGTGCCAGGTGACTGTGCGTCCGAGGCACCCTGAACGTTTTTGGCCAGAGGCAAAAACCAAGACTGACGAGATGAATGAACATCTCTCCTCACGGCATCTGCAGGGTCGGGGGGTGGATTCCTTTGGCTCTGCCGGTGCTGCAGGGGGCGCAGGGATGAGTGGTGTTGCCCCGGCTCCCAGTCAATCAATCCCTCCTGTCTCTGGGGGGCCCAAGGATCGGGGCGAGGCAGGTGCGGTGGCTTTGCCAGGGGGTCCCCAGGCTTTCCCTGTTCTCAGGGGCGTCACTCATAACACTTATGAACCCCTTGTGTATAAGCTGGAGAAGGAACTCCGTGAAGCGGTTGCTCAGCATGGTTTGGGGTCTGCTGAGGTTATGCACATTCTTCGGAGGCTTGATCAGGATGTGCTGACACCTCACGATGTCCGTTGTGTGGCACATTCTCTTTTTGACCCTGTGCAATTTGGTGTTTTGAGACCAAGTGGGCTCGTCTGGCAGCCCAAGCAGTGAGGCGGAATGCTGCGCTGGCGCCGGAGGACCCCAGGCGTGCAGTTGCTGTGGATATGCTGTTGGGGACAGGGCGTTATGAGAATGTTCAGGGGCAGGTTGGATATGATCCCCTTGTGCTTCAGCAATGCAACACTCTGGGCATGGGAGCGATTGTGCAGACCCTGGAAATGGCTGCTCCGAAGCAGCCGTTCTCAACTGTTGTCCAGGGGGATGATGAGCCTTTTATGGTATTTGCGGCGAGGTTGATTGCATCTGTGGAGAGGCAGGTGCCTGATCCTGTGGCGAGGGACGTTACAATTGCAAACCTTGTCAAGTGCAATTGTAATGACGCTTGTAATAAGATTATAGCGGCTATGCCTGGTGATCCTAGTATCTGGGAGATGGCAGAAGCCTGTGCGAACGTCATTCCCTCACGTCGGAAGTTGGCCGCTGTGGCTGCCGCTGTGCAGCCCGTCTGGGCAGCACCGCAGGGCGGGCGGACGCAGCAGGCGAATGCACAGACTAGCAGGAAGCGGGGGAAGAAGGATCAGAAGGTCAAATTCCCCATGTTCTTGTGCGGTCGGTGTGGTAGGCCGAATCACATGGCTAACGTTTGTAAGGCAACTGTTCATGCTAATGGCCAGGCGTTGCCAGGTTCGGGAAACGTGAGGCGGAGCGCGCAGCAGGAGGGGCGCGCTCAGACACAAGCTTCCCTCCAGACCCAGGTGCCGATGGAGGTCTCCTTTGCCGGCTTGCAGCCAGCACCCGCGGATCAGCAGGCGTGGACGTCTGCACCGCAGCAACAGTTGTCTTAGATTCGTCTGAGATACGCAAGGTTCCCCTGGATGCCTTTGGTCCCTTGGGTGGGGGCATGAGTGCTCTCCTTATGGGGAGGTCTAGTGCCACCCTTCAGGGCATCATTGTGCACCTGGGGCTCATTGATGCAGATTTTACAGGGCAGATTTGTGCCATGGTTTCCACACTTACTCCCCCTGTCACAATCCCAAAAGGGACACGGCTTGCTCAACTTGTGCCTTTTAAGTCTTCTGTTTGCAGGACAGCTGACCGGTCACGTGGAGCTGGTGGCTTTGGATCCACTGGGCCGCCTCAGGTTCACTGGACTGCTGTCCTGACCAAGGACCGTCCCGAGATGCTGTGTACCCTGTCTGTTCCTGGTGCGACACCGTCGGAAATCCACCTCTGCGGGCTTCTCGACAGCGGTGCTGACATCACTGTTCTCTCCCTTGCTGCCTGGCCCTCGGAGTGGCCCCTGGATCCGGTGGGGACATCTGTCGCGGGCCTGGGAGGGACGGCACAATGCTATGTGGCCCAGCAGCCCGTGCTGGTCACCAACCCGGAGGGACAGATGGCCTGGGTTAGGCCTCATGTTACTTCTACTCCTGCCAACCTTTGGGGAAGGGATGTTCTGTCTGCCTGGGGGGTGCGTATCGGGACGGATTTTTAATGGGGGCCACTGCAGTGAAGGGCGCAGAGTGTCCTACGCCTCCTATACGGTGGCTGGTGGACAAACCCGTTTGGGAGAAGCAGTGGTCCCTCCCTGATGATAAATTAGTCGCCCTTCGGAATTTGGTGCAGGAGCAGTTGGACCAGGGCCATCTGGAGCCTTCTAACAGTCCTTGGAACACTCCTGTCTTCTGTATCAAGAAGAAATCTGGGAAATGGAGGTTGTTGCAAGACCTCCGGAAGGTCAATGCCGTGATGGAAAGCACGGGACCATTGCAGGCGGGCATGCCATCGCCTACCATGCTTCCCACAGGCTGGCCGGTCCTCATTGTGGATCTGAAGGATTGTTTCTTTACGATTCCTTTGCATCCCGATGACAGACCGAAGTTTGCTTTCTCGGTGCCAGCGATTAACGAGGCTGAGCCCGCACAGAGATATCAATGGAGGACATTGCCTCAGGGCATGCGCAATTCTCCTGCCATATGCCAGTGGTATGTGGCCCGTGCCTTGTCTGGAGTTCGCAAGCAGTTTCCTGATGCGCGTCTGTATCATTATATGGACGACATTTTGGTGGCCGCGTCCACCCAGGATGAGCTGCTGAGGATTCAGCCTCGGTTGCTCGATGCTTTGCATGATCATGGACTGCAGGTGGCTCCAGAAAAGGTTCAACAAAAACCACCCTGGAAGTACTTGGGGGTCAAAATTTTGGAACGGACAATCTGTCACCAGGAGGTGCAATTTGTGCATTCTGTGAAGACACTGAATGATGCTCAGAAATTGATAGGTGTCATCACTTGGTTACGTCCTTATTTGGGATTAACCAACGCACAGCTGTCTCCTCTGTATGATTTGTTGAAAGGAGACTCTGATCTGAAGTCGCCTCGCACACTGACCCCTGAGGCGCGTAAGGCGTTGGAGGTGGTTCAGCAAGCTGTTTCGGCTTGTCAGGTTTATCGCATTGATCCCTCCGTTGATGTCACTGTGTTCATTACCACTCCAGATTCGCATCCCACAGGTATCATTGGCCAATGGAGTGACAAATGGTCTGATTCCTTGCACGTTCTGGAATGGGTTTTCCTGCCCCATCAGCCGCAGAAGACGGCAACTACATTGCTTGAGCTGATTGCTCGCTTGATAATCAAATGCCGACAACGGTGTTTGCAATTGATGGGTGCAGATCCTGCAAAGATCATACTCCCGGTGCAACGGGAGGATTTTGACTGGAGCTTTGCAAACAGTGTGTCTCTGCAGAGTGCTCTGGAAAATTTTTCAGGGCAGATCACTTATCATCTGCCCAGCCATAGGCTGTTGCATATGGCGAAATCTACACAAATTTCTTTGCGGCCCAAGAACAGTCAGGAACCCGTGCAAGGACCCACCGTCTTCACTGACGGTTCAGGGAGAACAGGAAAGGCCATTGTTACCTGGAGGGATGGATCTGAGTGGCAGGTTCTGGAAGGCCATGAGACTGGGCCAGCTCAATTGGTTGAACTGAGGGCTGCTGTCATGGCATTTGAGAAATTTTCCTTCCTAAGGTTAAGGTTTGAGTTACGCCTAGGGTAAGGGTTCTATTAACCAGAAAGCCTTGAGTTCCAAGAACACAGCAGCTGCGAAGGACTACCCAAGAAGAGCGCAAAAGTACCACAACATGCCTGCCTCCACAGCTTTTTCCTTGGGGACATGCCTAATTCCTGGCTGATTTGCCTTTCTCATCTTAGGGTTGGGGTTCGGCCTAGGGCTAGGATTTTTAAAATCAGGAAGCCCTGAGTTCCAGGCACACTGGAGCTGTGAAAGGCATCCAAAAGGGAGTGCAAAAGTGCCACAACATGGCTGCTTTCACGGCTTTTTCCTTGGCAAGAAGCCTAACACCAGGCTGATTTCCCTTCCCAGGGTTACTGTTAGGCTTAGGCCTAGGGCTAGGATTTTTGAAACTAGGAAGCCCTTAGCTCCAGGCACACTGCAGCTGTTCAAGGCATCCCAAGGGGAGTACAAAAGTGCAACAACATGGCAGCTTTCACAGCTTTTTCCTTGGCACCATCCCTATACCTAGGCTGATTTATCTGCCTAGGGTTAGGGTTAGGGTTCAGCCTAGGGCTTGGATTTCTTTAACCAGGAAGCCCTGAGTTCCAGGCTTACTTCATCTGCCAAAGGCATCCCAAAGGGAGTGCAGAAGTGCCACAACATGGCTGCTTTCACGGCTTTTCCCTTAGGAAGAACCCTAATACCCGGCTGATTTACCTTCCTAGGATTACTGTTAGGCTTAGGCCTAGGACTTTTAAAACCAGGAAGCCCTGGGCTCCAGGCACACTGCAGCTGCGAAAGGCATCCCAAGGGGAGCGCAAAAGTGACGCAACTTGGCTGCCACCACTGATATTTCCATGAGACCATCCCGAACCATAGGTTGATTTTCCTTCCTAGGGTTAAGGTTTGAGTTACGCCTAGGGTAAGGGTTCTATTAACCAGAAAGCCCTGAGTTCCAAGAACACAGCAGCTGCGAAGGACTACCCAAGAAGAGCGCAAAAGTACCACAACATGCCTGCCTCCACAGCTTTTTCCTTGGGGACATGCCTAATTCCTGGCTGATTTGCCTTTCTCATCTTAGGGTTGGGGTTCGGCCTAGGGCTAGGATTTTTAAAATCAGGAAGCCCTGAGTTCCAGGCACACTGGAGCTGTGAAAGGCATCCAAAAGGGAGTGCAAAAGTGCCACAACATGGCTGCTTTCACGGCTTTTTCCTTGGCAAGAAGCCTAACACCAGGCTGATTTACCTTCCCAGGGTTACTGTTAGGCTTAGGCCTAGGGCTAGGATTTTTAAAACTAGGAAGCCCTTAGCTCCAGGCACACTGCAGCTGTTCAAGGCATCCCAAGGGGAGTACAAAAGTGCAACAACATGGCAGCTTTCACAGCTTTTTCCTTGGCACCATCCCTATACCTAGGCTGATTTATCTGCCTAGGGTTAGGGTTAGGGTTCAGCCTAGGGCTTGGATTTCTTTAAGCAGGAAGCCCTGAGTTCCAGGCTTACTTCATCTGCCAAAGGCATCCCAAAGGGAGTGCAGAAGTGCCACAACATGGCTGCTTTCACGGCTTTTCCCTTAGGAAGAACCCTACTACCCGGCTGATTTACCTTCCTAGGGTTACTGTTAGGCTTAGGCCTAGGACTTTTAAAACCAGGAAGCCCTGGGCTCCAGGCACACTGCAGCTGCGAAAGGCATCCCAAGGGGAGCGCAAAAGTGACGCAACTTGGCTGCCACCACTGATATTTCCATGAGACCATCCCGAACCATAGGTTGATTTTCCTTCCTAGGGTTAAGGTTTGAGTTACGCCTAGGGTAAGGGTTCTATTAACCAGAAAGCCCTGAGTTCCAAGAACACAGCAGCTGCGAAGGACTACCCAAGAAGAGCGCAAAAGTACCACAACATGCCTGCCTCCACAGCTTTTTCCTTGGGGACATGCCTAATTCCTGGCTGATTTGCCTTTCTCATCTTAGGGTTGGGGTTCGGCCTAGGGCTAGGATTTTTAAAATCAGGAAGCCCTGAGTTCCAGGCACACTGGAGCTGTGAAAGGCATCCAAAAGGGAGTGCAAAAGTGCCACAACATGGCTGCTTTCACGGCTTTTTCCTTGGCAAGAAGCCTAACACCAGGCTGATTTACCTTCCCAGGGTTACTGTTAGGCTTAGGCCTAGGGCTAGGATTTTTAAAACTAGGAAGCCCTTAGCTCCAGGCACACTGCAGCTGTTCAAGGCATGCCAAGGGGAGTACAAAAGTGCAACAACATGGCAGCTTTCACAGCTTTTTCCTTGGCACCATCCCTATACCTAGGCTGATTTATCTGCCTAGGGTTAGGGTTAGGGTTCAGCCTAGGGCTTGGATTTCTTTAAGCAGGAAGCCCTGAGTTCCAGGCTTACTTCATCTGCCAAAGGCATCCCAAAGGGAGTGCAGAAGTGCCACAACATGGCTGCTTTCACGGCTTTTCCCTTAGGAAGAACCCTAATACCCGGCTGATTTACCTTCCTAGGATTACTGTTAGGCTTAGGCCTAGGACTTTTAAAACCAGGAAGCCCTGGGCTCCAGGCACACTGCAGCTGCGAAAGGCATCCCAAGGGGAGCGCAAAAGTGACGCAACTTGGCTGCCACCACTGATATTTCCATGAGAGCATCCCGAACCATAGGCTGATTTTCCTTCCTAGGCTTAAGGTTTGAGTTACGCCTAGGGTAAGGGTTCTATTAACCAGAAAGCCCTGAGTTCCAAGAACACAGCAGCTGCGAAGGACTACCCAAGAAGAGCGCAAAAGTACCACAACATGCCTGCCTCCACAGCTTTTTCCTTGGGGACATGCCTAATTCCTGGCTGATTTGCCTTTCTCGTCTTAGGGTTGGGGTTCGGCCTAGGGCTAGGATTTTTAAAATCAGGAAGCCCTGAGTTCCAGGCACACTGGAGCTGTGAAAGGCATCCAAAAGGGAGTGCAAAAGTGTCGCCCTGGTTTTTTGAGATTTTCTAAGCCTTCTGATGTTGACATTCTTGTAGTGAATTTTCTCACACACTTTCTGTAAATAAGTCATTGTTTTTCATTCCTTTATGGAGGAGGAGAGAGTTGATGGACTGTTGGTTTGACCTGTGTCATTGCAGAGGTGTTACTGTCACCTTCCAATCCACTGTCACTTTTGTAAAACTATAAATATTGGAGTCAGAGAATAAAACTTCCCTTTTTTCCTTCACCTTGAGAGAGGTGGTGTGCTTGTGTTCTTTTGTGTCCGTCAGCGACATCTGGTGACCGCCGAAGTGTATTGCAGCCTAGGCTGAAACACGGACAGCGGATTGCGGTGAGGTTTTCCCCTCCTCCTTTTGGTGCTTTGCCTGCTGTTCTTGGGCAATGGAAACCTCTGTGGCTTTCCGGGACGATTCCCTCATTTTGGATCTCTGGAGGGTGGTTCTGGAGTGGAAACAGGTCTCTGTTTCCTGGGATGGTTTGGAGAGATTGATTCTGTGGGCCCGAGAGCGAGGTTTTTTTTCGGACATTCCGAAGGCGTTCGATAGGCAGGAGTGGTCTCGCTTGGGGGACCACCTTATGGAGGCCCTCTTTGATGATTGCACTGTAGATGTGGGACCGCTGCTGCTGCAGTGGAGGCACTGTGAGGAGCTTTGGCGGGGGTCCAGTTCTTGTACCCCTCAGAGCTCCGAGGGAAGCCCTTCTATTTCAGATGTGGAGATTGACCTCCTGTGTGATGTGGACCCTCCCTCCCCGCCTCATGACGGTGTGCTGGGGAGTGGCCATTATCCGCCTGGGGTGGATTGGGCTCACAGCCAGCTGGTCCCGAGTCCGGGGGGCTCTCTGGATTCGGCGGGCCGTCCTCGCCCCGCCTCGTCCTATGCGGGTGGCGGGGCGGGGGACGGGTTGCCCTCTCTGTGTGCCTTCCCGGCCTTTAAGGGTCAGCCTCCGCCCCGATTTGAGGCTGCTGCAGTGACTACCTGTTGTCCGAATTGCAGTGTGTCCACCACGTTCCCCCTGAGCGAGGGGGGGGTGGGTTCTCCCACCTCTGAATCGGGTTCCTCAGCGGGGGGAGCGATTTTGCCCTCCTCCGAGTCTGCGCAGTCGGTGCAGGCAGTCGGGGGCGGGACGTTGCCCGCCTCTGGGTCTGCGCAGCCGGTGAAGGCAGCCGGGGGCGGGGCGTTGCCCGCCTCTGTGTCTGCGCAGCTGGTGAAGGCAGCCGGGGGCGGGGTGTCGGTCGGTGCTCCGCCCGGCCCCGCTCCGGTGGGCGGGCAGCCCGTCCCTCTCCGTTCGGTGGGGGCCGTGCCCGCTACGGGATCTTGCAGATTGGGGCGGGCTCTCATAGGGGGCCTTCCCGGCTCCCTTGTGCCGCCCCGCAGTGACGTGGCTCTGCGGGCCGCGCCTCCCTCGGCATTCCACCCCGCCCCCGTAGCGGGGGATGGGGGCCCCGCGCCGGCTGTGTCTGGCACTGTGCCAGAGGTGCGGGCCGTGCCGGCAGCTGCGGCTGCCGAGGCGGCCCCTGCCGGAGCTGCAGCGCAGCAGGGGACTGGGGTGTTTACCTTTAGTGCAACTGCTGACGCGACCGGCGGGAGGCCGGCGGGTGCCCGGGGCCATGGCCCTTTCTCGTCAGGTCTTTGGACGCTTCCTGCGTGCCAGGTGACTGTGCGTCCGAGGCACCCTGAACGTTTTTGGCCAGAGGCAAAAACCAAGACTGACGAGATGAATGAACATCTCTCCTCACGGCATCTGCAGGGTCGGGGGGTGGATTCCTTTGGCTCTGCCGGTGCTGCAGGGGGCGCAGGGATGAGTGGTGTTGCCCCGGCTCCCAGTCAATCAATCCCTCCTGTCTCTGGGGGGCCCAAGGATCGGGGCGAGGCAGGTGCGGTGGCTTTGCCAGGGGGTCCCCAGGCTTTCCCTGTTCTCAGGGGCGTCACTCATAACACTTATGAACCCCTTGTGTATAAGCTGGAGAAGGAACTCCGTGAAGCGGTTGCTCAGCATGGTTTGGGGTCTGCTGAGGTTATGCACATTCTTCGGAGGCTTGATCAGGATGTGCTGACACCTCACGATGTCCGTTGTGTGGCACATTCTCTTTTTGACCCTGTGCAATTTGGTGTTTTGAGACCAAGTGGGCTCGTCTGGCAGCCCAAGCAGTGAGGCGGAATGCTGCGCTGGCGCCGGAGGACCCCAGGCGTGCAGTTGCTGTGGATATGCTGTTGGGGACAGGGCGTTATGAGAATGTTCAGGGGCAGGTTGGATATGATCCCCTTGTGCTTCAGCAATGCAACACTCTGGGCATGGGAGCGATTGTGCAGACCCTGGAAATGGCTGCTCCGAAGCAGCCGTTCTCAACTGTTGTCCAGGGGGATGATGAGCCTTTTATGGTATTTGCGGCGAGGTTGATTGCATCTGTGGAGAGGCAGGTGCCTGATCCTGTGGCGAGGGACGTTACAATTGCAAACCTTGTCAAGTGCAATTGTAATGACGCTTGTAATAAGATTATAGCGGCTATGCCTGGTGATCCTAGTATCTGGGAGATGGCAAAAGCCTGTGCGAACGTCATTCCCTCACGTCGGAAGTTGGCCGCTGTGGCTGCCGCTGTGCAGCCCGTCTGGGCAGCACCGCAGGGCGGGCGGACGCAGCAGGCAAATGCACAGACTAGCAGGAAGCGGGGGAAGAAGGATCAGAAGGTCAAATTCCCCATGTTCTTGTGCGGTCGGTGTGGTAGGCCGAATCACATGGCTAACGTTTGTAAGGCAACTGTTCATGCTAATGGCCAGGCGTTGCCAGGTTCGGGAAACGTGAGGCGGAGCGCGCAGCAGGAGGGGCGCGCTCAGACACAAGCTTCCCTCCAGACCCAGGTGCCGATGGAGGTCTCCTTTGCCGGCTTGCAGCCAGCACCCGCGGATCAGCAGGCGTGGACGTCTGCACCGCAGCAACAGTTGTCTTAGATTCGTCTGAGATACGCAAGGTTCCCCTGGATGCCTTTGGTCCCTTGGGTGGGGGCATGAGTGCTCTCCTTATGGGGAGGTCTAGTGCCACCCTTCAGGGCATCATTGTGCACCTGGGGCTCATTGATGCAGATTTTACAGGGCAGATTTGTGCCATGGTTTCCACACTTACTCCCCCTGTCACAATCCCAAAAGGGACACGGCTTGCTCAACTTGTGCCTTTTAAGTCTTCTGTTTGCAGGACAGCTGACCGGTCACGTGGAGCTGGTGGCTTTGGATCCACTGGGCCGCCTCAGGTTCACTGGACTGCTGTCCTGACCAAGGACCGTCCCGAGATGCTGTGTACCCTGTCTGTTCCTGGTGCGACACCGTCGGAAATCCACCTCTGCGGGCTTCTCGACAGCGGTGCTGACATCACTGTTCTCTCCCTTGCTGCCTGGCCCTCGGAGTGGCCCCTGGATCCGGTGGGGACATCTGTCGCGGGCCTGGGAGGGACGGCACAATGCTATGTGGCCCAGCAGCCCGTGCTGGTCACCAACCCGGAGGGACAGATGGCCTGGGTTAGGCCTCATGTTACTTCTACTCCTGCCAACCTTTGGGGAAGGGATGTTCTGTCTGCCTGGGGGGTGCGTATCGGGACGGATTTTTAATGGGGGCCACTGCAGTGAAGGGCGCAGAGTGTCCTACGCCTCCTATACGGTGGCTGGTGGACAAACCCGTTTGGGAGAAGCAGTGGTCCCTCCCTGATGATAAATTAGTCGCCCTTCGGAATTTGGTGCAGGAGCAGTTGGACCAGGGCCATCTGGAGCCTTCTAACAGTCCTTGGAACACTCCTGTCTTCTGTATCAAGAAGAAATCTGGGAAATGGAGGTTGTTGCAAGACCTCCGGAAGGTCAATGCCGTGATGGAAAGCACGGGACCATTGCAGGCGGGCATGCCATCGCCTACCATGCTTCCCACAGGCTGGCCGGTCCTCATTGTGGATCTGAAGGATTGTTTCTTTACGATTCCTTTGCATCCCGATGACAGACCGAAGTTTGCTTTCTCGGTGCCAGCGATTAACGAGGCTGAGCCCGCACAGAGATATCAATGGAGGACATTGCCTCAGGGCATGCGCAATTCTCCTGCCATATGCCAGTGGTATGTGGCCCGTGCCTTGTCTGGAGTTCGCAAGCAGTTTCCTGATGCGCGTCTGTATCATTATATGGACGACATTTTGGTGGCCGCGTCCACCCAGGATGAGCTGCTGAGGATTCAGCCTCGGTTGCTCGATGCTTTGCATGATCATGGACTGCAGGTGGCTCCAGAAAAGGTTCAACAAAAACCACCCTGGAAGTACTTGGGGGTCAAAATTTTGGAACGGACAATCTGTCACCAGGAGGTGCAATTTGTGCATTCTGTGAAGACACTGAATGATGCTCAGAAATTGATAGGTGTCATCACTTGGTTACGTCCTTATTTGGGATTAACCAACGCACAGCTGTCTCCTCTGTATGATTTGTTGAAAGGAGACTCTGATCTGAAGTCGCCTCGCACACTGACCCCTGAGGCGCGTAAGGCGTTGGAGGTGGTTCAGCAAGCTGTTTCGGCTTGTCAGGTTTATCGCATTGATCCCTCCGTTGATGTCACTGTGTTCATTACCACTCCAGATTCGCATCCCACAGGTATCATTGGCCAATGGAGTGACAAATGGTCTGATTCCTTGCACGTTCTGGAATGGGTTTTCCTGCCCCATCAGCCGCAGAAGACGGCAACTACATTGCTTGAGCTGATTGCTCGCTTGATAATCAAATGCCGACAACGGTGTTTGCAATTGATGGGTGCAGATCCTGCAAAGATCATACTCCCGGTGCAACGGGAGGATTTTGACTGGAGCTTTGCAAACAGTGTGTCTCTGCAGAGTGCTCTGGAAAATTTTTCAGGGCAGATCACTTATCATCTGCCCAGCCATAGGCTGTTGCATATGGCGAAATCTACACAAATTTCTTTGCGGCCCAAGAACAGTCAGGAACCCGTGCAAGGACCCACCGTCTTCACTGACGGTTCAGGGAGAACAGGAAAGGCCATTGTTACCTGGAGGGATGGATCTGAGTGGCAGGTTCTGGAAGGCCATGAGACTGGGCCAGCTCAATTGGTTGAACTGAGGGCTGCTGTCATGGCATTTGAGAAATTTTCCTTCCTAAGGTTAAGGTTTGAGTTACGCCTAGGGTAAGGGCTCTATTAACCAGAAAGCCTTGAGTTCCAAGAACACAGCAGCTGCGAAGGACTACCCAAGAAGAGCGCAAAAGTACCACAACATGCCTGCCTCCACAGCTTTTTCCTTGGGGACATGCCTAATTCCTGGCTGATTTGCCTTTCTCATCTTAGGGTTGGGGTTCGGCCTAGGGCTAGGATTTTTAAAATCAGGAAGCCCTGAGTTCCAGGCACACTGGAGCTGTGAAAGGCATCCAAAAGGGAGTGCAAAAGTGCCACAACATGGCTGCTTTCACGGCTTTTTCCTTGGCAAGAAGCCTAACACCAGGCTGATTTCCCTTCCCAGGGTTACTGTTAGGCTTAGGCCTAGGGCTAGGATTTTTGAAACTAGGAAGCCCTTAGCTCCAGGCACACTGCAGCTGTTCAAGGCATCCCAAGGGGAGTACAAAAGTGCAACAACATGGCAGCTTTCACAGCTTTTTCCTTGGCACCATCCCTATACCTAGGCTGATTTATCTGCCTAGGGTTAGGGTTAGGGTTCAGCCTAGGGCTTGGATTTCTTTAACCAGGAAGCCCTGAGTTCCAGGCTTACTTCATCTGCCAAAGGCATCCCAAAGGGAGTGCAGAAGTGCCACAACATGGCTGCTTTCACGGCTTTTCCCTTAGGAAGAACCCTAATACCCGGCTGATTTACCTTCCTAGGATTACTGTTAGGCTTAGGCCTAGGACTTTTAAAACCAGGAAGCCCTGGGCTCCAGGCACACTGCAGCTGCGAAAGGCATCCCAAGGGGAGCGCAAAAGTGACGCAACTTGGCTGCCACCACTGATATTTCCATGAGACCATCCCGAACCATAGGTTGATTTTCCTTCCTAGGGTTAAGGTTTGAGTTACGCCTAGGGTAAGGGTTCTATTAACCAGAAAGCCCTGAGTTCCAAGAACACAGCAGCTGCGAAGGACTACCCAAGAAGAGCGCAAAAGTACCACAACATGCCTGCCTCCACAGCTTTTTCCTTGGGGACATGCCTAATTCCTGGCTGATTTGCCTTTCTCATCTTAGGGTTGGGGTTCGGCCTAGGGCTAGGATTTTTAAAATCAGGAAGCCCTGAGTTCCAGGCACACTGGAGCTGTGAAAGGCATCCAAAAGGGAGTGCAAAAGTGCCACAACATGGCTGCTTTCACGGCTTTTTCCTTGGCAAGAAGCCTAACACCAGGCTGATTTCCCTTCCCAGGGTTACTGTTAGGCTTAGGCCTAGGGCTAGGATTTTTAAAACTAGGAAGCCCTTAGCTCCAGGCACACTGCAGCTGTTCAAGGCATCCCAAGGGGAGTACAAAAGTGCAACAACATGGCAGCTTTCACAGCTTTTTCCTTGGCACCATCCCTATACCTAGGCTGATTTATCTGCCTAGGGTTAGGGTTAGGGTTCAGCCTAGGGCTTGGATTTCTTTAACCAGGAAGCCCTGAGTTCCAGGATAACTTCATCTGCCAAAGGCATCCCAAAGGGAGTGCAGAAGTGCCACAACATGGCTGCTTTCACGGCTTTTCCCTTAGGAAGAACCCTAATACCCGGCTGATTTACCTTCCTAGGATTACTGTTAGGCTTAGGCCTAGGACTTTTAAAACCAGGAAGCCCTGGGCTCCAGGCACACTGCAACTGCGAAAGGCATCCCAAGGGGAGCGCAAAAGTGACGCAACTTGGCTGCCACCACTGATATTTCCATGAGAGCATCCCGAACCATAGGCTGATTTTCCTTCCTAGGCTTAAGGTTTGAGTTACGCCTAGGGTAAGGGTTCTATTAACCAGAAAGCCCTGAGTTCCAAGAACACAGCAGCTGCGAAGGACTACCCAAGAAGAGTGCAAAAGTACCACAACATGCCTGCCTCCACAGCTTTTTCCTTGGGGACATGCCTAATTCCTGGCTGATTTGCCTTTCTCGTCTTAGGGCTGGGGTTCGGCCTAGGGCTAGGATTTTTAAAATCAGGAAGCCCTGAGTTCCAGGCACACTGGAGCTGTGAAAGGCATCCAAAAGGGAGTGCAAAAGTGCCACAACATGGCTGCTTTCACGGCTTTTTCCTTGGCAAGAAGCCTAACACCAGGCTGATTTACCTTCCCAGGGTTACTGTTAGGCTTAGGCCTAGGGCTAGGATTTTTAAAACTAGGAAGCCCTTAGCTCCAGGCACACTGCAGCTGTTCAAGGCATCCCAAGGGGAGTACAAAAGTGCAACAACATGGCAGCTTTCACAGCTTTTTCCTTGGCACCATCCCTATACCTAGGCTGATTTATCTGCCTAGGGTTAGGGTTAGGGTTCAGCCTAGGGCTTGGATTTCTTTAAGCAGGAAGCCCTGAGTTCCAGGCTTACTTCATCTGCCAAAGGCATCCCAAAGGGAGTGCAGAAGTGCCACAACATGGCTGCTTTCACGGCTTTTCCCTTAGGAAGAACCCTAATACCCGGCTGATTTACCTTCCTAGGATTACTGTTAGGCTTAGGCCTAGGACTTTTAAAACCAGGAAGCCCTGGGCTCCAGGCACACTGCAGCTGCGAAAGGCATCCCAAGGGGAGCGCAAAAGTGACGCAACTTGGCTGCCACCACTGATATTTCCATGAGACCATCCCGAACCATAGGTTGATTTTCCTTCCTAGGCTTAAGGTTTGAGTTACGCCTAGGGTAAGGGTTCTATTAACCAGAAAGCCCTGAGTTCCAAGAACACAGCAGCTGCGAAGGACTAGCCAAGAAGAGCGCAAAAGTACCACAACATGCCTGCCTCCACAGCTTTTTCCTTGGGGACATGCCTAATTCCTGGCTGATTTGCCTTTCTCGTCTTAGGGCTGGGGATCGGCCTAGGGCTAGGATTTTTAAAATCAGGAAGCCCTGAGTTCCAGGCACACTGGAGCTGTGAAAGGCATCCAAAAGCGAGTGCAAAAGTGCCACAACATGGCTGCTTTCACGGCTTTTTCCTTGGCAAGAAGCCTAACACCAGGCTGATTTACCTTCCCAGGGTTACTGTTAGGCTTAGGCCTAGGGCTAGGATTTTTAAAACTAGGAAGCCCTTAGCTCCAGGCACACTGCAGCTGTTCAAGGCATCCCAAGGGGAGTACAAAAGTGCAACAACATGGCAGCTTTCACAGCTTTTTCCTTGGCACCATCCCTATACCTAGGCTGATTTATCTGCCTAGGGTTAGGGTTAGGCTTCAGCCTAGGGCTTGGATTTCTTTAACCAGGAAGCCCTGAGTTCCAGGATAACTTCATCTGCCAAAGGCATCCCAAAGGGAGTGCAGAAGTGCCACAACATGGCTGCTTTCACGGCTTTTCCCTTAGGAAGAACCCTAATACCCGGCTGATTTACCTTCCTAGGATTACTGTTAGGCTTAGGCCTAGGACTTTTAAAACCAGGAAGCCCTGGGCTCCAGGCACACTGCAACTGCGAAAGGCATCCCAAGGGGAGCGCAAAAGTGACGCAACTTGGCTGCCACCACTGATATTTCCATGAGAGCATCCCGAACCATAGGCTGATTTTCCTTCCTAGGGTTAAGGTTTGAGTTACGCCTAGGGTAAGGGTTCTATTAACCAGAAAGCCCTGAGTTCCAAGAACACAGCAGCTGCGAAGGACTACCCAAGAAGAGCGCAAAAGTACCACAACATGCCTGCCTACACAGCTTTTTCCTTGGGGACATGCCTAATTCCTGGCTGATTTGCCTTTCTCGTCTTAGGGCTGGGGTTCGGCCTAGGGCTAGGATTTTTAAAATCAGGAAGCCCTGAGTTCCAGGCACACTGGAGCTGTGAAAGGCATCCAAAAGGGAGTGCAAAAGTGTCGCCCTGGTTTTTTGAGATTTTCTAAGCCTTCTGATGTTGACATTCTTGTGAATTTTCTCACACACTTTCTGTAAATAAGTCATTGTTTTTCATTCCTTTATGGAGGAGGAGAGAGTTGATGGACTGTTGGTTTGACCTGTGTCATTGCAGAGGTGTTACTGTCACCTTCCAATCCACTGTCACTTTTGTAAAACTATAAATATTGGAGTCAGAGAATAAAACTTCCCTTTTTTCCTTCACCTTGAGAGAGGTGGTGTGCTTGTGTTCTTTTGTGTCCGTCAGCGACATCTGGTGACCGCCGAAGTGTATTGCAGCCTAGGCTGAAACACGGACAGCGGATTGCGGTGAGGTTTTCCCCTCCTCCTTTTGGTGCTTTGCCTGCTGTTCTTGGGCAATGGAAACCTCTGTGGCTTTCCGGGACGATTCCCTCATTTTGGATCTCTGGAGGGTGGTTCTGGAGTGGAAACAGGTCTCTGTTTCCTGGGATGGTTTGGAGAGATTGATTCTGTGGGCCCGAGAGCGAGGTTTTTTTTCGGACATTCCGAAGGCGTTCGATAGGCAGGAGTGGTCTCGCTTGGGGGACCACCTTATGGAGGCCCTCTTTGATGATTGCACTGTAGATGTGGGACCGCTGCTGCTGCAGTGGAGGCACTGTGAGGAGCTTTGGCGGGGGTCCAGTTCTTGTACCCCTCAGAGCTCCGAGGGAAGCCCTTCTATTTCAGATGTGGAGATTGACCTCCTGTGTGATGTGGACCCTCCCTCCCCGCCTCATGACGGTGTGCTGGGGAGTGGCCATTATCCGCCTGGGGTGGATTGGGCTCACAGCCAGCTGGTCCCGAGTCCGGGGGGCTCTCTGGATTCGGCGGGCCGTCCTCGCCCCGCCTCGTCCTATGCGGGTGGCGGGGCGGGGGACGGGTTGCCCTCTCTGTGTGCCTTCCCGGCCTTTAAGGGTCAGCCTCCGCCCCGATTTGAGGCTGCTGCAGTGACTACCCGTTGTCCGAATTGCAGTGTGTCCACCACGTTCCCCCTGAGCGAGGGGGGGGTGGGTTCTCCCACCTCTGAATCGGGTTCCTCAGCGGGGGGAGCGATTTTGCCCTCCTCCGAGTCTGCGCAGTCGGTGCAGGCAGTCGGGGGCGGGACGTTGCCCGCCTCTGGGTCTGCGCAGCCGGTGAAGGCAGCCGGGGGCGGGGCGTTGCCCGCCTCTGTGTCTGCGCAGCTGGTGAAGGCAGCCGGGGGCGGGGTGTCGGTCGGTGCTCCGCCCGGCCCCGCTCCGGTGGGCGGGCAGCCCGTCCCTCTCCGTTCGGTGGGGGCCGTGCCCGCTACGGGATCTTGCAGATTGGGGCGGGCTCTCATAGGGGGCCTTCCCGGCTCCCTTGTGCCGCCCCGCAGTGACGTGGCTCTGCGGGCCGCGCCTCCCTCGGCATTCCACCCCGCCCCCGTAGCGGGGGATGGGGGCCCCGCGCCGGCTGTGTCTGGCACTGTGCCAGAGGTGCGGGCCGTGCCGGCAGCTGCGGCTGCCGAGGCGGCCCCTGCCGGAGCTGCAGCGCAGCAGGGGACTGGGGTGTTTACCTTTAGTGCAACTGCTGACGCGACCGGCGGGAGGCCGGCGGGTGCCCGGGGCCATGGCCCTTTCTCGTCAGGTCTTTGGACGCTTCCTGCGTGCCAGGTGACTGTGCGTCCGAGGCACCCTGAACGTTTTTGGCCAGAGGCAAAAACCAAGACTGACGAGATGAATGAACATCTCTCCTCACGGCATCTGCAGGGTCGGGGGGTGGATTCCTTTGGCTCTGCCGGTGCTGCAGGGGGCGCAGGGATGAGTGGTGTTGCCCCGGCTCCCAGTCAATCAATCCCTCCTGTCTCTGGGGGGCCCAAGGATCGGGGCGAGGCAGGTGCGGTGGCTTTGCCAGGGGGTCCCCAGGCTTTCCCTGTTCTCAGGGGCGTCACTCATAACACTTATGAACCCCTTGTGTATAAGCTGGAGAAGGAACTCCGTGAAGCGGTTGCTCAGCATGGTTTGGGGTCTGCTGAGGTTATGCACATTCTTCGGAGGCTTGATCAGGATGTGCTGACACCTCACGATGTCCGTTGTGTGGCACATTCTCTTTTTGACCCTGTGCAATTTGGTGTTTTGAGACCAAGTGGGCTCGTCTGGCAGCCCAAGCAGTGAGGCGGAATGCTGCGCTGGCGCCGGAGGACCCCAGGCGTGCAGTTGCTGTGGATATGCTGTTGGGGACAGGGCGTTATGAGAATGTTCAGGGGCAGGTTGGATATGATCCCCTTGTGCTTCAGCAATGCAACACTCTGGGCATGGGAGCGATTGTGCAGACCCTGGAAATGGCTGCTCCGAAGCAGCCGTTCTCAACTGTTGTCCAGGGGGATGATGAGCCTTTTATGGTATTTGCGGCGAGGTTGATTGCATCTGTGGAGAGGCAGGTGCCTGATCCTGTGGCGAGGGACGTTACAATTGCAAACCTTGTCAAGTGCAATTGTAATGACGCTTGTAATAAGATTATAGCGGCTATGCCTGGTGATCCTAGTATCTGGGAGATGGCAGAAGCCTGTGCGAACGTCATTCCCTCACGTCGGAAGTTGGCCGCTGTGGCTGCCGCTGTGCAGCCCGTCTGGGCAGCACCGCAGGGCGGGCGGACGCAGCAGGCGAATGCACAGACTAGCAGGAAGCGGGGGAAGAAGGATCAGAAGGTCAAATTCCCCATGTTCTTGTGCGGTCGGTGTGGTAGGCCGAATCACATGGCTAACGTTTGTAAGGCAACTGTTCATGCTAATGGCCAGGCGTTGCCAGGTTCGGGAAACGTGAGGCGGAGCGCGCAGCAGGAGGGGCGCGCTCAGACACAAGCTTCCCTCCAGACCCAGGTGCCGATGGAGGTCTCCTTTGCCGGCTTGCAGCCAGCACCCGCGGATCAGCAGGCGTGGACGTCTGCACCGCAGCAACAGTTGTCTTAGATTCGTCTGAGATACGCAAGGTTCCCCTGGATGCCTTTGGTCCCTTGGGTGGGGGCATGAGTGCTCTCCTTATGGGGAGGTCTAGTGCCACCCTTCAGGGCATCATTGTGCACCTGGGGCTCATTGATGCAGATTTTACAGGGCAGATTTGTGCCATGGTTTCCACACTTACTCCCCCTGTCACAATCCCAAAAGGGACACGGCTTGCTCAACTTGTGCCTTTTAAGTCTTCTGTTTGCAGGACAGCTGACCGGTCACGTGGAGCTGGTGGCTTTGGATCCACTGGGCCGCCTCAGGTTCACTGGACTGCTGTCCTGACCAAGGACCGTCCCGAGATGCTGTGTACCCTGTCTGTTCCTGGTGCGACACCGTCGGAAATCCACCTCTGCGGGCTTCTCGACAGCGGTGCTGACATCACTGTTCTCTCCCTTGCTGCCTGGCCCTCGGAGTGGCCCCTGGATCCGGTGGGGACATCTGTCGCGGGCCTGGGAGGGACGGCACAATGCTATGTGGCCCAGCAGCCCGTGCTGGTCACCAACCCGGAGGGACAGATGGCCTGGGTTAGGCCTCATGTTACTTCTACTCCTGCCAACCTTTGGGGAAGGGATGTTCTGTCTGCCTGGGGGGTGCGTATCGGGACGGATTTTTAATGGGGGCCACTGCAGTGAAGGGCGCAGAGTGTCCTACGCCTCCTATACGGTGGCTGGTGGACAAACCCGTTTGGGAGAAGCAGTGGTCCCTCCCTGATGATAAATTAGTCGCCCTTCGGAATTTGGTGCAGGAGCAGTTGGACCAGGGCCATCTGGAGCCTTCTAACAGTCCTTGGAACACTCCTGTCTTCTGTATCAAGAAGAAATCTGGGAAATGGAGGTTGTTGCAAGACCTCCGGAAGGTCAATGCCGTGATGGAAAGCACGGGACCATTGCAGGCGGGCATGCCATCGCCTACCATGCTTCCCACAGGCTGGCCGGTCCTCATTGTGGATCTGAAGGATTGTTTCTTTACGATTCCTTTGCATCCCGATGACAGACCGAAGTTTGCTTTCTCGGTGCCAGCGATTAACGAGGCTGAGCCCGCACAGAGATATCAATGGAGGACATTGCCTCAGGGCATGCGCAATTCTCCTGCCATATGCCAGTGGTATGTGGCCCGTGCCTTGTCTGGAGTTCGCAAGCAGTTTCCTGATGCGCGTCTGTATCATTATATGGACGACATTTTGGTGGCCGCGTCCACCCAGGATGAGCTGCTGAGGATTCAGCCTCGGTTGCTCGATGCTTTGCATGATCATGGACTGCAGGTGGCTCCAGAAAAGGTTCAACAAAAACCACCCTGGAAGTACTTGGGGGTCAAAATTTTGGAACGGACAATCTGTCACCAGGAGGTGCAATTTGTGCATTCTGTGAAGACACTGAATGATGCTCAGAAATTGATAGGTGTCATCACTTGGTTACGTCCTTATTTGGGATTAACCAACGCACAGCTGTCTCCTCTGTATGATTTGTTGAAAGGAGACTCTGATCTGAAGTCGCCTCGCACACTGACCCCTGAGGCGCGTAAGGCGTTGGAGGTGGTTCAGCAAGCTGTTTCGGCTTGTCAGGTTTATCGCATTGATCCCTCCGTTGATGTCACTGTGTTCATTACCACTCCAGATTCGCATCCCACAGGTATCATTGGCCAATGGAGTGACAAATGGTCTGATTCCTTGCACGTTCTGGAATGGGTTTTCCTGCCCCATCAGCCGCAGAAGACGGCAACTACATTGCTTGAGCTGATTGCTCGCTTGATAATCAAATGCCGACAACGGTGTTTGCAATTGATGGGTGCAGATCCTGCAAAGATCATACTCCCGGTGCAACGGGAGGATTTTGACTGGAGCTTTGCAAACAGTGTGTCTCTGCAGAGTGCTCTGGAAAATTTTTCAGGGCAGATCACTTATCATCTGCCCAGCCATAGGCTGTTGCATATGGCGAAATCTACACAAATTTCTTTGCGGCCCAAGAACAGTCAGGAACCCGTGCAAGGACCCACCGTCTTCACTGACGGTTCAGGGAGAACAGGAAAGGCCATTGTTACCTGGAGGGATGGATCTGAGTGGCAGGTCCTGGAAGGCCATGAGACTGGGCCAGCTCAATTGGTTGAACTGAGGGCTGCTGTCATGGCATTTGAGAAATTTTCCTTCCTAAGGTTAAGGTTTGAGTTACGCCTAGGGTAAGGGCTCTATTAACCAGAAAGCCCTGAGTTCCAAGAACACAGCAGCTGCGAAGGACTAGCCAAGAAGAGCGCAAAAGTACCACAACATGCCTGCCTCCACAGCTTTTTCCTTGGGGACATGCCTAATTCCTGGCTGATTTGCCTTTCTCGTCTTAGGGTTGGGGTTCGGCCTAGGGCTAGGATTTTTAAAATCAGGAAGCCCTGAGTTCCAGGCACACTGGAGCTGTGAAAGGCATCCAAAAGGGAGTGCAAAAGTGCCACAACATGGCTGCTTTCACGGCTTTTTCCTTGGCAAGAAGCCTAACACCAGGCTGATTTACCTTCCCAGGGTTACTGTTAGGCTTAGGCCTAGGGCTAGGATTTTTAAAACTAGGAAGCCCTGGGCTCCAGGCACACTGCAGCTGTTCAAGGCATCCCAAGGGGAGTACAAAAGTGCAACAACATGGCAGCTTTCACAGCTTTTTCCTTGGCACCATCCCTATACCTAGGCTGATTTATCTGCCTAGGGTTAGGGTTAGGGTTCAGCCTAGGGCTTGGATTTTTTTAACCAGGAAGCCCTGAGTTCCAGGCTTACTTCATCTGCCAAAGGCATCCCAAAGGGAGTGCAGAAGTGCCACAACATGGCTGCTTTCACGGCTTTTCCCTTAGGAAGAACCCTAATACCCGGCTGATTTGCCTTCCTAGGGTTACTGTTAGGCTTAGGCCTAGGACTTTTAAAACCAGGAAGCCCTGGGCTCCAGGCACACTGCAGCTGCGAAAGGCATCCCAAGGGGAGCGCAAAAGTGACGCAACTTGGCTGCCACCACTGATATTTCCATGAGACCATCCCGAACCATAGGTTGATTTTCCTTCCTAGGGTTAAGGTTTGAGTTACGCCTAGGGTAAGGGTTCTATTAACCAGAAAGCCCTGAGTTCCAAGAACACAGCAGCTGCGAAGGACTACCCAAGAAGAGCGCAAAAGTACCACAACATGCCTGCCTCCACAGCTTTTTCCTTGGGGACATGCCTAATTCCTGGCTGATTTGCCTTTCTCATCTTAGGGTTGGGGTTCGGCCTAGGGCTAGGATTTTTAAAATCAGGAAGCCTTGAGTTCCAGGCACACCGGAGCTGTGAAAGGCATCCAAAAGCGAGTGCAAAAGTGCCACAACATGGCTGCTTTCACGGCTTTATCCTTGGCAAGAAGCCTAACACCAGGCTGATTTACCTTCCCAGGGTTACTGTTAGGCTTAGGCCTAGGGTTAGGATTTTTAAAACTAGGAAGCCCTTAGCTCCAGGCACACTGCAGCTGTTCAAGGCATCCCAAGGGGAGTACAAAAGTGCAACAACATGGCAGCTTTCACAGCTTTTTCCTTGGCACCATCCCTATACCTAGGCTGATTTATCTGCCTAGGGTTAGGGTTAGGGTTCAGCCTAGGGCTTGGATTTCTTTAACCAGGAAGCCCTGAGTTCCAGGCTTACTTCATCTGCCAAAGGCATCCCAAAGGGAGTGCAGAAGTGCCACAACATGGCTGCTTTCACGGCTTTTCCCTTAGGAAGAACCCTAATACCCGGCTGATTTACCTTCCTAGGGTTACTGTTAGGCTTAGGCCTAGGACTTTTAAAACCAGGAAGCCCTGGGCTCCAGGCACACTGCAACTGCAAAAGGCATCCCAAGGGGAGCGCAAAAGTGACGCAACTTGGCTGCCACCACTGATATTTCCATGAGAGCATCCCGAACCATAGGCTGATTTTGCTTCCTAGGCTTAAGGTTTGAGTTACGCCTAGGGTAAGGGTTCTATTAACCAGAAAGCCCTGAGTTCCAAGAACACAGCAGCTGCGAAGGACTAGCCAAGAAGAGCGCAAAAGTACCACAACATGCCTGCCTCCACAGCTTTTTCCTTGGGGACATGCCTAATTCCTGGCTGATTTGCCTTTCTCGTCTTAGGGCTGGGGATCGGCCTAGGGCTAGGATTTTTAAAATCAGGAAGCCCTGAGTTCCAGGCACACTGGAGCTGTGAAAGGCATCCAAAAGGGAGTGCAAAAGTGCCACAACATGGCTGCTTTCACGGCTTTTTCCTTGGCAAGAAGCCTAACACCAGGCTGATTGACCTTCCCAGGGTTACTGTTAGGCTTAGGCCTAGGGCTAGGATTTTTAAAACTAGGAAGCCCAGGGCTCCAGGCACACTGCAGCTGTTCAAGGCATCCCAAGGGGAGTACAAAAGTGCAACAACATGGCAGCTTTCACAGCTTTTTCCTTGGCACCATCCCTATACCTAGGCTGATTTATCTGCCTACGGTTAGGGTTAGGGTTCAGCCTAGGGCTTGGATTTCTTTAACCAGGAAGCCCTGAGTTCCAGGCTTACTTCATCTGCCAAAGGCATCCCAAAGGGAGTGCAGAAGTGCCACAACATGGCTGCTTTCACGGCTTTTCCCTTAGGAAGAACCCTAATACCCGGCTGATTTACCTTCCTAGGGTTACTGTTAGGCTTAGGCCTAGGACTTTTAAAACCAGGAAGCCCTGGGCTCCAGGCACACTGCAACTGCGAAAGGCATCCCAAGGGGAGCGCAAAAGTGACGCAACTTGGCTGCCACCACTGATATTTCCATGAGACCATCCCGAACCATAGGCTGATTTTCCTTCCTAGGCTTAAGGTTTGAGTTACGCCTAGGGTAAGGCTTCTATTAACCAGAAAGCCCTGAGTTCCAAGAACACAGCAGCTGCGAAGGACTAGCCAAGAAGAGCGCAAAAGTACCACAACATGCCTGCCTCCACAGCTTTTTCCTTGGGGACATGCCTAATTCCTGGCTGATTTGCCTTTCTCGTCTTAGGGCTGGGGATCGGCCTAGGGCTAGGATTTTTAAAATCAGGAAGCCCTGAGTTCCAGGCACACTGGAGCTGTGAAAGGCATCCAAAAGGGAGTGCAAAAGTGCCACAACATGGCTGCTTTCACGGCTTTTTCCTTGGCAAGAAGCCTAACACCAGGCTGATTGACCTTCCCAGGGTTACTGTTAGGCTTAGGCCTAGGGCTAGGATTTTTAAAACTAGGAAGCCCTTAGCTCCAGGCACACTGCAGCTGTTCAAGGCATCCCAAGGGGAGTACAAAAGTGCAACAACATGGCAGCTTTCACAGCTTTTTCCTTGGCACCATCCCTATACCTAGGCTGATTTATCTGCCTACGGTTAGGGTTAGGGTTCAGCCTAGGGCTTGGATTTCTTTAACCAGGAAGCCCTGAGTTCCAGGCTTACTTCATCTGCCAAAGGCATCCCAAAGGGAGTGCAGAAGTGCCACAACATGGCTGCTTTCACGGCTTTTCCCTTAGGAAGAACCCTAATACCCGGCTGATTTACCTTCCTAGGGTTACTGTTAGGCTTAGGCCTAGGACTTTTAAAACCAGGAAGCCCTGGGCTCCAGGCACACTGCAACTGCGAAAGGCATCCCAAGGGGAGCGCAAAAGTGACGCAACTTGGCTGCCACCACTGATATTTCCATGAGACCATCCCGAACCATAGGCTGATTTTCCTTCCTAGGCTTAAGGTTTGAGTTACGCCTAGGGTAAGGCTTCTATTAACCAGAAAGCCCTGAGTTCCAAGAACACAGCAGCTGTGAAGGACTAGCCAAGAAGAGCGCAAAAGTACCACAACATGCCTGCCTCCACAGCTTTTTCCTTGGGGACATGCCTAATTCCTGGCTGATTTGCCTTTCTCGTCTTAGGGCTGGGGTTCGGCCTAGGGCTAGGATTTTTAAAATCAGGAAGCCCTGAGTTCCAGGCACACTGGAGCTGTGAAAGGCATCCAAAAGCGAGTGCAAAAGTGCCACAACATGGCTGCTTTCACGGCTTTATCCTTGGCAAGAAGCCTAACACCAGGCTGATTTACCTTCCCAGGGTTACTGTTAGGCTTAGGCCTAGGGTTAGGATTTTTAAAACTAGGAAGCCCTTAGCTCCAGGCACACTGCAGCTGTTCAAGGCATCCCAAGGGGAGTACAAAAGTGCAACAACATGGCAGCTTTCACAGCTTTTTCCTTGGCACCATCCCTATACCTAGGCTGATTTATCTGCCTAGGGTTAGGGTTAGGGTTCAGCCTAGGGCTTGGATTTCTTTAACCAGGAAGCCCTGAGATCCAGACTTACTTCATCTGCCAAAGGCATCCCAAAGGGAGTGCAGAAGTGCCACAACATGGCTGCTTTCACGGCTTTTCCCTTAGGAAGAACCCTAATACCCGGCTGATTTACCTTCCTAGGGTTACTGTTAGGCTTAGGCCTAGGACTTTTAAAACCAGGAAGCCCTGGGCTCCAGGCACACTGCAACTGCAAAAGGCATCCCAAGGGGAGCGCAAAAGTGACGCAACTTGGCTGCCACCACTGATATTTCCATGAGAGCATCCCGAACCATAGGCTGATTTTCCTTCCTAGGCTTAAGGTTTGAGTTACGCCTAGGGTAAGGGTTCTATTAACCAGAAAGCCTTGAGTTCCAAGAACACAGCAGCTGCGAAGGACTACCCAAGAAGAGTGCAAAAGTACCACAACATGCCTGCCTCCACAGCTTTTTCCTTGGGGACATGCCTAATTCCTGGCTGATTTGCCTTTCTCGTCTTAGGGCTGGGGTTCGGCCTAGGGCTAGGATTTTTAAAATCAGGAAGCCCTGAGTTCCAGGCACACTGGAGCTGTGAAAGGCATCCAAAAGGGAGTGCAAAAGTGCCACAACATGGCTGCTTTCACGGCTTTTTCCTTGGCAAGAAGCCTAACACCAGGCTGATTTACCTTCCCAGGGTTACTGTTAGGCTTAGGCCTAGGGCTAGGATTTTTAAAACTAGGAAGCCCTTAGCTCCAGGCACACTGCAGCTGTTCAAGGCATCCCAAGTGGAGTACAAAAGTGCAACAACATGGCAGCTTTCACAGCTTTTTCCTTGGCACCATCCCTATACCTAGGCTGATTTATCTGCCTAGGGTTAGGGTTAGGGTTCAGCCTAGGGCTTGGATTTCTTTAACCAGGAAGCCCTGAGTTCCAGGCTTACTTCATCTGCCAAAGGCATCCCAAAGGGAGTGCAGAGTTGCCACAACATGGCTGCTTTCACGGCTTTTCCCTTAGGAAGAACCCTAATACCCGGCTGATTTACCTTCCTAGGGTTACTGTTAGGCTTAGGCCTAGGACTTTTAAAACCAGGAAGCCCTGGGCTCCAGGCACACTGCAGCTGCGAAAGGCATCCCAAGGAGAGCGCAAAAGTGACGCAACTTGGCTGCCACCACTGATATTTCCATGAGAGCATCCCGAACCATAGGCTGATTTTCCTTCCTAGGCTTAAGGTTTGAGTTACGCCTAGGGTAAGGCTTCTATTAACCAGAAAGCCCTGAGTTCCAAGAACACAGCAGCTGTGAAGGACTAGCCAAGAAGAGCGCAAAAGTACCACAACATGCCTGCCTCCACAGCTTTTTCCTTGGGGACATGCCTAATTCCTGGCTGATTTGCCTTTCTCGTCTTAGGGCTGGGGTTCGGCCTAGGGCTAGGATTTTTAAAATCAGGAAGCCCTGAGTTCCAGGCACACTGGAGCTGTGAAAGGCATCCAAAAGCGAGTGCAAAAGTGCCACAACATGGCTGCTTTCACGGCTTTATCCTTGGCAAGAAGCCTAACACCAGGCTGATTTACCTTCCCAGGGTTACTGTTAGGCTTAGGCCTAGGGTTAGGATTTTTAAAACTAGGAAGCCCTTAGCTCCAGGCACACTGCAGCTGTTCAAGGCATCCCAAGGGGAGTACAAAAGTGCAACAACATGGCAGCTTTCACAGCTTTTTCCTTGGCACCATCCCTATACCTAGGCTGATTTATCTGCCTAGGGTTAGGGTTAGGGTTCAGCCTAGGGCTTGGATTTCTTTAACCAGGAAGCCCTGAGATCCAGACTTACTTCATCTGCCAAAGGCATCCCAAAGGGAGTGCAGAAGTGCCACAACATGGCTGCTTTCACGGCTTTTCCCTTAGGAAGAACCCTAATACCCCGCTGATTTACATTCCTAGGGTTACTGTTAGGCTTAGGCCTAGGACTTTTAAAACCAGGAAGCCCTGGGCTCCAGGCACACTGCAACTGCAAAAGGCATCCCAAGGGGAGCGCAAAAGTGACGCAACTTGGCTGCCACCACTGATATTTCCATGAGACCATCCCGAACCATAGGCTGATTTTGCTTCCTAGGCTTAAGGTTTGAGTTACGCCTAGGGTAAGGGTTCTATTAACCAGAAAGCCCTGAGTTCCAAGAACACAGCAGCTGCGAAGGACTAGCCAAGAAGAGCGCAAAAGTACCACAACATGCCTGCCTCCACAGCTTTTTCCTTGGGGACATGCCTAATTCCTGGCTGATTTGCCTTTCTCGTCTTAGGGTTGGGGTTCGGCCTAGGGCTAGGATTTTTAAAATCAGGAAGCCCTGAGTTCCAGGCACACTGGAGCTCTGAAAGGCATCCAAAAGCGAGTGCAAAAGTGCCACAACATGGCTGCTTTCACGGCTTTATCCTTGGCAAGAAGCCTAACACCAGGCTGATTTACCTTCCCAGGGTTACTGTTAGGCTTAGGCCTAGGGTCAGGATTTTTAAAACTAGGAAGCCCTTAGCTCCAGGCACACTGCAGCTGTTCAAGGCATCCCAAGGGGAGTACAAAAGTGCAACAACATGGCAGCTTTCACAGCTTTTTCCTTGGCACTATCCCTATACCTAGGCTGATTTATCTGCCTACGGTTAGGGTTAGGGTTCAGCCTAGGGCTTGGATTTCTTTAACCAGGAAGCCCTGAGATCCAGACTTACTTCATCTGCCAAAGGCATCCCAAAGGGAGTGCAGAAGTGCCACAACATGGCTGCTTTCACGGCTTTTCCCTTAGGAAGAACCCTAATACCCGGCTGATTTACCTTCCTAGGGTTACTGTTAGGCTTAGGCCTAGGACTTTTAAAACCAGGAAGCCCTGGGCTCCAGGCACACTGCAACTGCAAAAGGCATCCCAAGGGGAGCGCAAAAGTGACGCAACTTGGCTGCCACCACTGATATTTCCATGAGACCATCCCGAACCATAGGCTGATTTTCCTTCCTAGGGTTAAGGTTTGAGTTACGCCTAGGGTAAGGGTTCTATTAACCAGAAAGCCCTGAGTTCCAAGAACACAGCAGCTGCGAAGGACTAGCCAAGAAGAGCGCAAAAGTACCACAACATGCCTGCCTCCACAGCTTTTTCCTTGGGGACATGCCTAATTCCTGGCTGATTTGCCTTTCTCGTCTTAGGGCTGGGGATCGGCCTAGGGCTAGGATTTTTAAAATCAGGAAGCCCTGAGTTCCAGGCACACTGGAGCTGTGAAAGGCATCCAAAAGGGAGTGCAAAAGTGCCACAACATGGCTGCTTTCACGGCTTTTTCCTTGGCAAGAAGCCTAACACCAGGCTGATTTACCTTCCCAGGGTTACTGTTAGGCTTAGGCCTAGGCTAGGATTTTTAAAACTAGGAAGCCCTTAGCTCCAGGCACACTGCAGCTGTTCAAGGCATGCCAAGGGGAGTACAAAAGTGCAACAACATGGCAGCTTTCACAGCTTTTTCCTTGGCACCATCCCTATACCTAGGCTGATTTATCTGCCTAGGGTTAGGGTTAGGGTTCAGCCTAGGGCTTGGATTTCTTTAAGCTGGAAGCCCTGAGTTCCAGGCTTACTTCATCTGCCAAAGGCATCCCAAAGGGAGTGCAGAGTTGCCACAACATGGCTGCTTTCACGGCTTTTCCCTTAGGAAGAACCCTAATACCCGGCTGATTTACCTTCCTAGGGTTACTGTTAGGCTTAGGCCTAGGACTTTTAAAACCAGGAAGCCCTGGGCTCCAGGCACACTGCAGCTGCGAAAGGCATCCCAAGGGGAGCGCAAAAGTGACGCAACTTGGCTGCCACCACTGATATTTCCATGAGAGCATCCCGAACCATAGGCTGATTTTCCTTCCTAGGCTTAAGGTTTGAGTTACGCCTAGGGTAAGGGTTCTATTAACCAGAAAGCCCTGAGTTCCAAGAACACAGCAGCTGCGAAGGACTACCCAAGAAGAGCGCAAAAGTACCACAACATGCCTGCCTCCACAGCTTTTTCCTTGGGGACATGCCTAATTCCTGGCTGATTTGCCTTTCTCGTCTTAGGGCTGGGGTTCGGCCTAGGGCTAGGATTTTTAAAATCAGGAAGCCTTGAGTCCCAGGCACACCGGAGCTGTGAAAGGCATCCAAAAGGGAGTGCAAAAGTGCCACAACATGGCTGCTTTCACGGCTTTTTCCTTGGCAAGAAGCCTAACACCAGGCTGATTTACCTTCCCAAGGTTACTGTTAGGCTTAGGCCTAGGGCTAGGATTTTTAAAACTAGGAAGCCCTTAGCTCCAGGCACACTGCAGCTGTTCAAGGCATGCCAAGGGGAGTACAAAAGTGCAACAACATGGCAGCTTTCACAGCTTGTTCCTTGGCACCATCCCTATACCTAGGCTGATTTATCTGCCTAGGGTTAGGGTTAGGGTTCAGCCTAGGGCTTGGATTTCTTTAACCAGGAAGCCCTGAGTTCCAGGCTTACTTCATCTGCCAAAGGCATCCCAAAGGGAGTGCAGAAGTGCCACAACATGGCTGCTTTCACGGCTTTTCCCTTAGGAAGAACCCTACTACCCGGCTGATTTACCTTCCTAGGGTTACTGTTAGGCTTAGGCCTAGGACTTTTAAAACCAGGAAGCCCTGGGCTCCAGGCACACTGCAGCTGCGAAAGGCATCCCAAGGGGAGCGCAAAAGTGACGCAACTTGACTGCCACCACTGATATTTCCATGAGACCATCCCGAACCATAGGCTGATTTTCCTTCCTAGGCTTAAGGTTTGAGTTACGCCTAGGGTAAGGGTTCTATTAACCAGAAAGCCCTGAGTTCCAAGAACACAGCAGCTGCGAAAGACTACCCAAGAAGAGTGCAAAAGCACCACAACATGCCTGCCTCCACAGCTTTTTCCTTGGGGACATGCCTAATTCCTGGCTGATTTGCCTTTCTCGTCTTAGGGCTCGGGATCGGCCTAGGGCTAGGATTTTTAAAATCAGGAAGCCCTGAGTTCCAGGCACACTGGAGCTGTGAAAGGCATCCAAAAGGGAGTGCAAAAGTGCCACAACATGGCTGCTTTCATGGCTTTTTCCTTGGCAAGAAGCCTAACACCTGGCTGATTTCCCTTCCCAGGGTTACTGTTAGGCTTAGGCCTAGGGCTAGGATTTTTAAAACTAGGAAGCCCTTAGCTCCAGGCACACTGCAGCTGTTCAAGGCATCCCAAGGGGAGTACAAAAGTGCAACAACATGGCAGCTTTCACAGCTTTTTCCTTGGCACCATCCCTATACCTAGGCTGATTTATCTGCCTAGGGTTAGGGTTAGGGTTCAGCCTAGGGCTTGGATTTCTTTAACCAGGAAGCCCTGAGTTCCAGGCTTCCTGCATCTGCCAAAGGCATCCCAAAGGGAGTGCAGAAGTGCCACAACATGGCTGCTTTCACGGCTTTTCCCTTAGGAAGAACCCTAATACCCGGCTGATTTACCTTCCTAGGATTACTGTTAGGCTTAGGCCTAGGACTTTTAAAACCAGGAAGCCCTGGGCTCCAGGCACACTGCAACTGCGAAAGGCATCCCAAGGGGAGCGCAAAAGTGACGCAACTTGGCTGCCACCACTGATATTTCCATGAGATCATCCCGAACCATAGGCTGATTTTCCTTCCTAGGGTTAAGGTTTGAGTTACGCCTAGGATAAGGGCTCTATTAACCAGAAAGCCCTGAGTTCCAAGAACACAGCAGCTGCGAAGGACTACCCAAGAAGAGCGCAAAAGTACCACAACATGCCTGCCTCCACAGCTTTTTCCTTGGGGACATGCCTAATTCCTGGCTGATTTGCCTTTCTCGTCTTAGGGCTGGGGTTCGGCCTAGGGCTAGGATTTTTAAAATCAGGAAGCCCTGAGTTCCAGGCACACTGGAGCTGTGAAAGGCATCCAAAAGGGAGTGCAAAAGTGCCACAACATGCCTGCCTCCACAGCTTTTTCCTTGGCAATAAGCCTAACACCAGGCTGATTTACCTTCCCAGGGTTACTGTTAGGCTTAGGCCTAGGGTTAGGATTTTTAAAACTAGGAAGCCCTTAGCTCCAGGCACACTGCAGCTGCGAAAGGCATCCCAAGGGGAGTACAAAAGTGCCGCAACTTGGCTGCCACCACTGATATTTCCATGAGACCATCCCGAACCATAGGTTGATTTTCCTTCCTAGGGTTAAGGTTTGAGTTACGCCTAGGGTAAGGGTTCTATTAACCAGAAAGCCCTGAGTTCCAAGAACACAGCAGCTGCGAAGGACTAGCCAAGAAGAGCGCAAAAGTACCACAACATGCCTGCCTCCACAGCTTTTTCCTTGGGGACATGCCTAATTCCTGGCTGATTTGCCTTTCTCATCTTAGGGTTGGGGTTCGGCCTAGGGCTAGGATTTTTAAAATCAGGAAGCCCTGAGTTCCAGGCACACTGGAGCTGTGAAAGGCATCCAAAAGGGAGTGCAAAAGTGCCACAACATGGCTGCTTTCACGGCTTTTTCCTTGGCAAGAAGCCTAACACCAGGCTGATTTGCCTTCCCAGGGTTACTGTTAGGCTTAGGCCTAGGGCTAGGATTTTTAAAACTAGGAAGCCCTTAGCTCCAGGCACACTGCAGCTGTTCAAGGCATCCCAAGGGGAGTACAAAAGTGCAACAACATGGCAGCTTTCACAGCTTTTTCCTTGGCACCATCCCTATACCTAGGCTGATTTATCTGCCTAGGGTTAGGGTTAGGGTTCAGCCTAGGGCTTGGATTTCTTTAACCAGGAAGCCCTGAGTTCCAGGCTTACTTCATCTGCCAAAGGCATCCCAAAGGGAGTGCAGAAGTGCCACAACATGGCTGCTTTCACGGCTTTTCCCTTAGGAAGAACCCTAATACCCGGCTGATTTACCTTCCTAGGATTACTGTTAGGCTTAGGCCTAGGACTTTTAAAACCAGGAAGCCCTGGGCTCCAGGCACACTGCAACTGCGAAAGGCATCCCAAGGGGAGCGCAAAAGTGACGCAACTTGGCTGCCACCACTGATATTTCCATGAGAGCATCCCGAACCATAGGCTGATTTTCCTTCCTAGGGTTAAGGTTTGAGTTACGCCTAGGGTAAGGGCTCTATTAACCAGAAAGCCCTGAGTTCCAAGAACACAGCAGCCGCGAAGGACTACCCAAGAAGAGCGCAAAAGTACCACAACATGCCTGCCTCCACAGCTTTTTCCTTGGGGACATGCCTAATTCCTGGCTGATTTGCCTTTCTCGTCTTAGGGCTGGGGTTCGGCCTAGGGCTAGGATTTTTAAAATCAGGAAGCCCTGAGTTCCAGGCACACTGGAGCTGTGAAAGGCATCCAAAAGGGAGTGCAAAAGTGCCACAACATGCCTGCCTCCACAGCTTTTTCCTTGGCAAGAAGCCTAACACCAGGCTGATTTACCTTCCCAGGGTTACTGTTAGGCTTAGGCCTAGGGCTAGGATTTTTAAAACTAGGAAGCCCTTAGCTCCAGGCACACTGCAGCTGTTCAAGGCATCCCAAGGGGAGTACAAAAGTGCAACAACATGGCAGCTTTCACAGCTTTTTCCTTGGCACCATCCCTATACCTAGGCTGATTTATCTGCCTAGGGTTAGGGTTAGGGTTCAGCCTAGGGCTTGGATTTCTTTAACCAGGAAGCCCTGAGTTCCAGGCTTACTTCATCTGCCAAAGGCATCCCAAAGGGAGTGCAGAAGTGCCACAACATGGCTGCTTTCACGGCTTTTCCCTTAGGAAGAACCCTACTACCCGGCTGATTTACCTTCCTAGGGTTACTGTTAGGCTTAGGCCTAGGACTTTTAAAACCAGGAAGCCCTGTGCTCCAGGCACACTGCAGCTGCGAAAGGCATCCCAAGGGGAGCGCAAAAGTGACGCAACTTGGCTGCCACCACTGATATTTCCATGAGACCATCCCGAACCATAGGCTGATTTTCCTTCCTAGGCTTAAGGTTTGAGTTACGCCTAGGGAAAGGGTTCTATTAACCAGAAAGCCCTGATTTCCAAGAACACAGCAGCTGCGAAGGACTAGCCAAGAAGAGCGCAAAAGTACCACAACATGCCTGCCTCCACAGCTTTTTCCTTGGGGACATGCCTAATTCCTGGCTGATTTGCCTTTCTCGTCTTAGGGCTGGGGTTCGGCCTAGGGCTAGGATTTTTAAAATCAGGAAGCCCTGAGTTCCAGGCACACTGGAGCTGTGAAAGGCATCCAAAAGGGAGTGCAAAAGTGCCACAACATGCCTGCCTCCACAGCTTTTTCCTTGGCAAGAAGCCTAACACCAGGCTGATTTACCTTCCCAGGGTTACTGTTAGGCTTAGGCCTAGGGCTAGGATTTTTAAAACTAGGAAGCCCTTAGCTCCAGGCACACTGCAGCTGTTCAAGGCATCCCAAGGGGAGTACAAAAGTGCAACAACATGGCAGCTTTCACAGCTTTTTCCTTGGCACCATCCCTATACCTAGGCTGATTTATCTGCCTAGGGTTAGGGTTCAGCCTAGGGCTTGGATTTCTTTAACCAGGAAGCCCTGAGTTCCAGGCTTACTTCATCTGCCAAAGGCATCCCAAAGGGAGTGCAGAAGTGCCACAACATGGCTGCTTTCACGGCTTTTCCCTTAGGAAGAACCCTAATACCCGGCTGATTTACCTTCCTAGGGTTACTGTTAGGCTTAGGCCTAGGACTTTTAAAACCAGGAAGCCCTGGGCTCCAGGCACACTGCAGCTGCGAAAGGCATCCCAAGGGGAGCGCAAAAGTGACGCAACTTGGCTGCCACCACTGATATTTCCATGAGACCATCCCGAACCATAGGCTGATTTTCCTTCCTAGGCTTAAGGTTTGAGTTACGCCTAGGGTAAGGGTTCTATTAACCAGAAAGCCCTGATTTCCAAGAACACAGCAGCTGCGAAGGACTAGCCAAGAAGAGCGCAAAAGTACCACAACATGCCTGCCTCCACAGCTTTTTCCTTGGGGACATGCCTAATTCCTGGCTGATTTGCCTTTCTCGTCTTAGGGCTGGGGTTCGGCCTAGGGCTAGGATTTTTAAAATCAGGAAGCCCTGAGTTCCAGGCACACTGGAGCTGTGAAAGGCATCCAAAAGGGAGTGCAAAAGTGCCACAACATGCCTGCCTCCACAGCTTTTTCCTTGGCAAGAAGCCTAACACCAGGCTGATTTACCTTCCCAGGGTTACTGTTAGGCTTAGGCCTAGGGCTAGGATTTTTAAAACTAGGAAGCCCTTAGCTCCAGGCACACTGCAGCTGTTCAAGGCATCCCAAGGGGAGTACAAAAGTGCAACAACATGGCAGCTTTCACAGCTTTTTCCTTGGCACCATCCCTATACCTAGGCTGATTTATCTGCCTAGGGTTAGGGTTCAGCCTAGGGCTTGGATTTCTTTAACCAGGAAGCCCTGAGTTCCAGGCTTACTTCATCTGCCAAAGGCATCCCAAAGGGAGTGCAGAGTTGCCACAACATGGCTGCTTTCATGGTTTTTCCCTTAGGAAGAACCCTAATACCCGGCTGATTTACCTTCCTAGGGTTACTGTTAGGCTTAGGCCTAGGACTTTTAAAACCAGGAAGCCCTGGGCTCCAGGCACACTGCAGCTGCGAAAGGCATCCCAAGGGGAGCGCAAAAGTGACGCAACTTGGCTGCCACCACTGATATTTCCATGAGACCATCCCGAACCATAGGCTGATTTTCCTTCCTAGGGTTAAGGTTTGCGTTACGCCTAGGATAAGGGTTCTATTAACCAGAAAGCCCTGAGTTCCAAGAACACAGCAGCTGCGAAGGACTACCCAAGAAGAGCGCAAAAGTACCACAACATGCCTGCCTCCACAGCTTTTTCCTTGGGGACATGCCTAATTCCTGGCTGATTTGCCTTTCTCGTCTTAGGGCTGGGGTTCGGCCTAGGGCTAGGATTTTTAAAATCAGGAAGCCCTGAGTTCCAGGCACACTGGAGCTGTGAAAGGCATCCAAAAGGGAGTGCAAAAGTGCCACAACATGGCTGCTTTCACGGCTTTTTCCTTGGCAAGAAGCCTAACACCAGGCTGATTTCCCTTCCCAGGGTTACTGTTAGGCTTAGGCCTAGGGCTAGGATTTTTAAAACTAGGAAGCCCTTAGCTCCAGGCACACTGCAGCTGTTCAAGGCATCCCAAGGGGAGTACAAAAGTGCAACAACATGGCAGCTTTCACAGCTTTTTCCTTGGCACCATCCCTATACCTAGGCTGATTTATCTGCCTAGGGTTAGGGTTAGGGTTCAGCCTAGGGCTTGGATTTCTTTAACCAGGAAGCCCTGAGTTCCAGGCTTACTTCATCTGCCAAAGGCATCCCATTAGGGGGTGCAGAAGTGCCACAACATGGCTGCTTTCACGGCTTTTCCCTTAGGAAGAACCCTAATACCCGGCTGATTTACCTTCCTAGGGTTACTGTTAGGCTTAGGCCTAGGACTTTTAAAACCAGGAAGCCCTGGGCTCCAGGCACACTGCAGCTGCGAAAGGCATCCCAAGGGGAGCGCAAAAGTGACGCAATTTGGCTGCCACCACTGATATTTCCATGAGACCATCCCGAACCATAGGCTGATTTTCCTTCCTAGGCTTAAGGTTTGAGTTACGCCTAGGGTAAGGGTTCTATAAACCAGAAAGCCCTGAGTTCCAAGAACACAGCAGCTGCGAAGGACTAGCCAAGAAGAGCGCAAAAGTACCACAACATGCCTGCCTCCACAGCTTTTTCCTTGGGGACATGCCTAATTCCTGGCTGATTTCCCTTTCTCGTCTTAGGGCTGGGGTTCGGCCTAGGGCTAGGATTTTTAAAATCAGGAAGCCCTGAGTTCCAGGCACACTGGAGCTGTGAAAGGCATCCAAAAGGGAGTGCAAAAGTGCCACAACATGGCTGCTTTCACGGCTTTTTCCTTGGCAAGAAGCCTAACACCAGGCTGATTTACCTTCCCAGGGTTACTGTTAGGCTTAGGCCTAGGGCTAGGATTTTTAAAACTAGGAAGCCCTTAGCTCCAGGCACACTGCAGCTGTTCAAGGCATCCCAAGGGGAGTACAAAAGTGCAACAACATGGCAGCTTTCACAGCTTTTTCCTTGGCACCATCCCTATACCTAGGCTGATTTATCTGCCTAGGGTTAGGGTTAGGGTTCAGCCTAGGGCTTGGATTTCTTTAAGCAGGAAGCCCTGAGTTCCAGGCTTACTTCATCTGCCAAAGGCATCCCAAAGGGAGTGCAGAAGTGCCACAACATGGCTGCTTTCACGGCTTTTCCCTTAGGAAGAACCCTACTACCCGGCTGATTTACCTTCCTAGGGTTACTGTTAGGCTTAGGCCTAGGACTTTTAAAACCAGGAAGCCCTGGGCTCCAGGCACACTGCAACTGCGAAAGGCATCCCAAGGGGAGCGCAAAAGTGACGCAACTTGGCTGCCACCACTGATATTTCCATGAGAGCATCCCGAACCATAGGCTGATTTTCCTTCCTAGGGTTAAGGTTTGAGTTACGCCTAGGGTAAGGGCTCTATTAACCAGAAAGCCCTGAGTTCCAAGAACACAGCAGCCGCGAAGGACTACCCAAGAAGAGCGCAAAAGTACCACAACATGCCTGCCTCCACAGCTTTTTCCTTGGGGACATGCCTAATTCCTGGCTGATTTGCCTTTCTCGTCTTAGGGCTGGGGTTCGGCCTAGGGCTAGGATTTTTAAAATCAGGAAGCCCTGAGTTCCAGGCACACTGGAGCTGTGAAAGGCATCCAAAAGGGAGTGCAAAAGTGCCACAACATGCCTGCCTCCACAGCTTTTTCCTTGGCAAGAAGCCTAACACCAGGCTGATTTACCTTCCCAGGGTTACTGTTAGGCTTAGGCCTAGGGCTAGGATTTTTAAAACTAGGAAGCCCTTAGCTCCAGGCACACTGCAGCTGTTCAAGGCATCCCAAGGGGAGTACAAAAGTGCAACAACATGGCAGCTTTCACAGCTTTTTCCTTGGCACCATCCCTATACCTAGGCTGATTTATCTGCCTAGGGTTAGGGTTAGGGTTCAGCCTAGGGCTTGGATTTCTTTAACCAGGAAGCCCTGAGTTCCAGGCTTACTTCATCTGCCAAAGGCATCCCAAAGGGAGTGCAGAAGTGCCACAACATGGCTGCTTTCACGGCTTTTCCCTTAGGAAGAACCCTACTACCCGGCTGATTTACCTTCCTAGGGTTACTGTTAGGCTTAGGCCTAGGACTTTTAAAACCAGGAAGCCCTGTGCTCCAGGCACACTGCAGCTGCGAAAGGCATCCCAAGGGGAGCGCAAAAGTGACGCAACTTGGCTGCCACCACTGATATTTCCATGAGACCATCCCGAACCATAGGCTGATTTTCCTTCCTAGGCTTAAGGTTTGAGTTACGCCTAGGGAAAGGGTTCTATTAACCAGAAAGCCCTGATTTCCAAGAACACAGCAGCTGCGAAGGACTAGCCAAGAAGAGCGCAAAAGTACCACAACATGCCTGCCTCCACAGCTTTTTCCTTGGGGACATGCCTAATTCCTGGCTGATTTGCCTTTCTCGTCTTAGGGCTGGGGTTCGGCCTAGGGCTAGGATTTTTAAAATCAGGAAGCCCTGAGTTCCAGGCACACTGGAGCTGTGAAAGGCATCCAAAAGGGAGTGCAAAAGTGCCACAACATGCCTGCCTCCACAGCTTTTTCCTTGGCAAGAAGCCTAACACCAGGCTGATTTACCTTCCCAGGGTTACTGTTAGGCTTAGGCCTAGGGCTAGGATTTTTAAAACTAGGAAGCCCTTAGCTCCAGGCACACTGCAGCTGTTCAAGGCATCCCAAGGGGAGTACAAAAGTGCAACAACATGGCAGCTTTCACAGCTTTTTCCTTGGCACCATCCCTATACCTAGGCTGATTTATCTGCCTAGGGTTAGGGTTCAGCCTAGGGCTTGGATTTCTTTAACCAGGAAGCCCTGAGTTCCAGGCTTACTTCATCTGCCAAAGGCATCCCAAAGGGAGTGCAGAAGTGCCACAACATGGCTGCTTTCACGGCTTTTCCCTTAGGAAGAACCCTAATACCCGGCTGATTTACCTTCCTAGGGTTACTGTTAGGCTTAGGCCTAGGACTTTTAAAACCAGGAAGCCCTGGGCTCCAGGCACACTGCAGCTGCGAAAGGCATCCCAAGGGGAGCGCAAAAGTGACGCAACTTGGCTGCCACCACTGATATTTCCATGAGACCATCCCGAACCATAGGCTGATTTTCCTTCCTAGGCTTAAGGTTTGAGTTACGCCTAGGGTAAGGGTTCTATTAACCAGAAAGCCCTGATTTCCAAGAACACAGCAGCTGCGAAGGACTAGCCAAGAAGAGCGCAAAAGTACCACAACATGCCTGCCTCCACAGCTTTTTCCTTGGGGACATGCCTAATTCCTGGCTGATTTGCCTTTCTCGTCTTAGGGCTGGGGTTCGGCCTAGGGCTAGGATTTTTAAAATCAGGAAGCCCTGAGTTCCAGGCACACTGGAGCTGTGAAAGGCATCCAAAAGGGAGTGCAAAAGTGCCACAACATGCCTGCCTCCACAGCTTTTTCCTTGGCAAGAAGCCTAACACCAGGCTGATTTACCTTCCCAGGGTTACTGTTAGGCTTAGGCCTAGGGCTAGGATTTTTAAAACTAGGAAGCCCTTAGCTCCAGGCACACTGCAGCTGTTCAAGGCATCCCAAGGGGAGTACAAAAGTGCAACAACATGGCAGCTTTCACAGCTTTTTCCTTGGCACCATCCCTATACCTAGGCTGATTTATCTGCCTAGGGTTAGGGTTCAGCCTAGGGCTTGGATTTCTTTAACCAGGAAGCCCTGAGTTCCAGGCTTACTTCATCTGCCAAAGGCATCCCAAAGGGAGTGCAGAGTTGCCACAACATGGCTGCTTTCATGGTTTTTCCCTTAGGAAGAACCCTAATACCCGGCTGATTTACCTTCCTAGGGTTACTGTTAGGCTTAGGCCTAGGACTTTTAAAACCAGGAAGCCCTGGGCTCCAGGCACACTGCAGCTGCGAAAGGCATCCCAAGGGGAGCGCAAAAGTGACGCAACTTGGCTGCCACCACTGATATTTCCATGAGACCATCCCGAACCATAGGCTGATTTTCCTTCCTAGGGTTAAGGTTTGCGTTACGCCTAGGATAAGGGTTCTATTAACCAGAAAGCCCTGAGTTCCAAGAACACAGCAGCTGCGAAGGACTACCCAAGAAGAGCGCAAAAGTACCACAACATGCCTGCCTCCACAGCTTTTTCCTTGGGGACATGCCTAATTCCTGGCTGATTTGCCTTTCTCGTCTTAGGGCTGGGGTTCGGCCTAGGGCTAGGATTTTTAAAATCAGGAAGCCCTGAGTTCCAGGCACACTGGAGCTGTGAAAGGCATCCAAAAGGGAGTGCAAAAGTGCCACAACATGGCTGCTTTCACGGCTTTTTCCTTGGCAAGAAGCCTAACACCAGGCTGATTTCCCTTCCCAGGGTTACTGTTAGGCTTAGGCCTAGGGCTAGGATTTTTAAAACTAGGAAGCCCTTAGCTCCAGGCACACTGCAGCTGTTCAAGGCATCCCAAGGGGAGTACAAAAGTGCAACAACATGGCAGCTTTCACAGCTTTTTCCTTGGCACCATCCCTATACCTAGGCTGATTTATCTGCCTAGGGTTAGGGTTAGGGTTCAGCCTAGGGCTTGGATTTCTTTAACCAGGAAGCCCTGAGTTCCAGGCTTACTTCATCTGCCAAAGGCATCCCATTAGGGGGTGCAGAAGTGCCACAACATGGCTGCTTTCACGGCTTTTCCCTTAGGAAGAACCCTAATACCCGGCTGATTTACCTTCCTAGGGTTACTGTTAGGCTTAGGCCTAGGACTTTTAAAACCAGGAAGCCCTGGGCTCCAGGCACACTGCAGCTGCGAAAGGCATCCCAAGGGGAGCGCAAAAGTGACGCAATTTGGCTGCCACCACTGATATTTCCATGAGACCATCCCGAACCATAGGCTGATTTTCCTTCCTAGGCTTAAGGTTTGAGTTACGCCTAGGGTAAGGGTTCTATAAACCAGAAAGCCCTGAGTTCCAAGAACACAGCAGCTGCGAAGGACTAGCCAAGAAGAGCGCAAAAGTACCACAACATGCCTGCCTCCACAGCTTTTTCCTTGGGGACATGCCTAATTCCTGGCTGATTTCCCTTTCTCGTCTTAGGGCTGGGGTTCGGCCTAGGGCTAGGATTTTTAAAATCAGGAAGCCCTGAGTTCCAGGCACACTGGAGCTGTGAAAGGCATCCAAAAGGGAGTGCAAAAGTGCCACAACATGGCTGCTTTCACGGCTTTTTCCTTGGCAAGAAGCCTAACACCAGGCTGATTTACCTTCCCAGGGTTACTGTTAGGCTTAGGCCTAGGGCTAGGATTTTTAAAACTAGGAAGCCCTTAGCTCCAGGCACACTGCAGCTGTTCAAGGCATCCCAAGGGGAGTACAAAAGTGCAACAACATGGCAGCTTTCACAGCTTTTTCCTTGGCACCATCCCTATACCTAGGCTGATTTATCTGCCTAGGGTTAGGGTTAGGGTTCAGCCTAGGGCTTGGATTTCTTTAAGCAGGAAGCCCTGAGTTCCAGGCTTACTTCATCTGCCAAAGGCATCCCAAAGGGAGTGCAGAAGTGCCACAACATGGCTGCTTTCACGGCTTTTCCCTTAGGAAGAACCCTACTACCCGGCTGATTTACCTTCCTAGGGTTACTGTTAGGCTTAGGCCTAGGACTTTTAAAACCAGGAAGCCCTGGGCTCCAGGCACACTGCAGCTGCGAAAGGCATCCCAAGGGGAGCGCAAAAGTGACGCAACTTGGCTGCCACCACTGATATTTCCATGAAACCATCCCGAACCATAGGCTGATTTTCCTTCCTAGGCTTAAGGTTTGAGTTACGCCTAGGGTAAGGGTTCTATTAACCAGAAAGCCTTGAGTTCCAAGAACACAGCAGCTGCGAAGGACTACCCAAGAAGAGCGCAAAAGTACCACAACATGCCTGCCTCCACAGCTTTTTCCTTGGGGACATGCCTAATTCCTGGCTGATTTGCCTTTCTCGTCTTAGGGCTGGGGTTCGGCCTAGGGCTAGGATTTTTAAAATCAGGAAGCCCTGATTTCCAGGCAAACCGGAGCTGTGAAAGGCATCCAAAAGGGAGTGCAAAAGTGCCACAACATGGCTGCTTTCACGGCTTTTTCCTTGGCAAGAAGCCTAACACCAGGCTGATTTCCCTTCCCAGGGTTACTGTTAGGCTTAGGCCTAGGGCTAGGATTTTTAAAACTAGGAAGCCCTTAGCTCCAGGCACACTGCAGCTGTTCAAGGCATCCCAAGGGGAGTACAAAAGTGCAACAACATGGCAGCTTTCACAGCTTTTTCCTTGGCACCATCCCTATACCTAGGCTGATTTATCTGCCTAGGGTTAGGGTTAGGGTTCAGCCTAGGGCTTGGATTTCTTTAAGCAGGAAGCCCTGAGTTCCAGGCTTACTTCATCTGCCAAAGGCATCCCAAAGGGAGTGCAGAAGTGCCACAACATGGCTGCTTTCACGGCTTTTCCCTTAGGAAGAACCCTAATACCCGGCTGATTTACCTTCCTAGGGTTACTGTTAGGCTTAGGCCTAGGACTTTTAAAACCAGGAAGCCCTGGGCTCCAGGCACACTGCAGCTGCGAAAGGCATCCCAAGGGGAGCGCAAAAGTGATGCAACTTGGCTGCCACCACTGATATTTCCATGAGAGCATCCCGAACCATAGGCTGATTTTCCTTCCTAGGCTTAAGGTTTGAGTTACGCCTAGGGTAAGGGTTCTATTAACCAGAAAGCCTTGAGTTCCAAGAACACAGCAGCTGCGAAGGACTAGCCAAGAAGAGCGCAAAAGTACCACAACATGCCTGCCTCCACAGCTTTTTCCTTGGGGACATGCCTAATTCCTGGCTGATTTGCCTTTCTCGTCTTAGGGCTGGGGTTCGGCCTAGGGCTAGGATTTTTAAAATCAGGAAGCCCTGAGTTCCAGGCACACTGGAGCTGTGAAAGGCATCCAAAAGGGAGTGCAAAAGTGCCACAACATGGCTGCTTTCACGGCTTTTTCCTTGGCAAGAAGCCTAACACCAGGCTGATTTCCCTTCCCAGGGTTACTGTTAGGCTTAGGCCTAGGGCTAGGATTTTTAAAACTAGGAAGCCCTTAGCTCCAGGCACACTGCAGCTGTTCAAGGCATCCCAAGGGGAGTACAAAAGTGCAACCACATGGCAGCTTTCACAGCTTTTTCCTTGGCACCATCCCTATACCTAGGCTGATTTATCTGCCTAGGGTTAGGGTTAGGGTTCAGCCTAGGGCTTGGATTTCTTTAACCAGGAAGCCCTGAGTTCCAGGCTTACTTCATCTGCCAAAGGCATCCAAAAGGGAGTGCAAAAGTGCCACAACATGGCTGCTTTCACGGCTTTTTCCTTGGCAAGAAGCCTAACACCAGGCTGATTTCCCTTCCCAGGGTTACTGTTAGGCTTAGGCCTAGGGCTAGGATTTTTAAAACTAGGAAGCCCTTAGCTCCAGGCACACTGCAGCTGTTCAAGGCATCCCAAGGGGAGTACAAAAGTGCAACAACATGGCAGCTTTCACAGCTTTTTCCTTGGCACCATCCCTATACCTAGGCTGATTTATCTGCCTAGGGTTAGGGTTAGGGTTCAGCCTAGGGCTTGGATTTCTTTAAGCAGGAAGCCCGGAGTTCCAGGCTTACTTCATCTGCCAAAGGCATCCCAAAGGGAGTGCAGAAGTGCCACAACATGGCTGCTTTCACGGCTTTTCCCTTAGGAAGAACCCTAATACCCGGCTGATTTACCTTCCTAGGGTTACTGTTAGGCTTAGGCCTAGGACTTTTAAAACCAGGAAGCCCTGGGCTCCAGGCACACTGCAGCTGCGAAAGGCATCCCAAGGGGAGCGCAAAAGTGACGCAACTTGACTGCCACCACTGATATTTCCATGAGAGCATCCCGAACCATAGGCTGATTTTCCTTCCTAGGGTTAAGGTTTGAGTTACGCCTAGGGTAAGGGTTCTATTAACCAGAAAGCCCTGAGTTCCAAGAACACAGCAGCTGCGAAAGACTACCCAAGAAGAGTGCAAAAGTACCACAACATGCCTGCCTCCACAGATTTTTCCTTGGGGACATGCCTAATTCCTGGCTGATTTGCCTTTCTCGTCTTAGGGCTCGGGATCGGCCTAGGGCTAGGATTTTTAAAATCAGGAAGCCCTGAGTTCCAGGCACACTGGAGCTGTGAAAGGCATCCAAAAGGGAGTGCAAAAGTGCCACAACATGGCTGCTTTCACGGCTTTTTCCTTGGCAAGAAGCCTAACACCAGGCTGATTTCCCTTCCCAGGGTTACTGTTAGGCTTAGGCCTAGGGCTAGGATTTTTAAAACTAGGAAGCCCTTAGCTCCAGGCACACTGCAGCTGTTCAAGGCATCCCAAGGGGAGTACAAAAGTGCAACAACATGGCAGCTTTCACAGCTTTTTCCTTGGCACCATCCCTATACCTAGGCTGATTTATCTGCCTACGGTTAGGGTTAGGGTTCAGCCTAGGGCTTGGATTTCTTTAACCAGGAAGCCCTGAGTTCCAGGCTTCCTTCATCTGCCAAAGGCATCCCAAAGGGAGTGCAGAAGTGCCACAACATGGCTGCTTTCACGGCTTTTCCCTTAGGAAGAACCCTAATACCCGGCTGATTTACCTTCCTAGGATTACTGTTAGGCTTAGGCCTAGGACTTTTAAAACCAGGAAGCCCTGGGCTCCAGGCACACTGCAACTGCGAAAGGCATCCCAAGGGGAGCGCAAAAGTGACGCAACTTGGCTGCCACCACTGATATTTCCATGAGAGCATCCCGAACCATAGGCTGATTTTCCTTCCTAGGGTTAAGGTTTGAGTTACGCCTAGGGTAAGGGCTCTATTAACCAGAAAGCCCTGAGTTCCAAGAACACAGCAGCCGCGAAGGACTACCCAAGAAGAGCGCAAAAGTACCACAACATGCCTGCCTCCACAGCTTTTTCCTTGGGGACATGCCTAATTCCTGGCTGATTTGCCTTTCTCGTCTTAGGGCTGGGGTTCGGCCTAGGGCTAGGATTTTTAAAATCAGGAAGCCCTGAGTTCCAGGCACACTGGAGCTGTGAAAGGCATCCAAAAGGGAGTGCAAAAGTGCCACAACATGCCTGCCTCCACAGCTTTTTCCTTGGCAAGAAGCCTAACACCAGGCTGATTTACCTTCCCAGGGTTACTGTTAGGCTTAGGCCTAGGGCTAGGATTTTTAAAACTAGGAAGCCCTTAGCTCCAGGCACACTGCAGCTGTTCAAGGCATCCCAAGGGGAGTACAAAAGTGCAACAACATGGCAGCTTTCACAGCTTTTTCCTTGGCACCATCCCTATACCTAGGCTGATTTATCTGCCTAGGGTTAGGGTTAGGGTTCAGCCTAGGGCTTGGATTTCTTTAACCAGGAAGCCCTGAGTTCCAGGCTTACTTCATCTGCCAAAGGCATCCCAAAGGGAGTGCAGAAGTGCCACAACATGGCTGCTTTCACGGCTTTTCCCTTAGGAAGAACCCTACTACCCGGCTGATTTACCTTCCTAGGGTTACTGTTAGGCTTAGGCCTAGGACTTTTAAAACCAGGAAGCCCTGTGCTCCAGGCACACTGCAGCTGCGAAAGGCATCCCAAGGGGAGCGCAAAAGTGACGCAACTTGGCTGCCACCACTGATATTTCCATGAGACCATCCCGAACCATAGGCTGATTTTCCTTCCTAGGCTTAAGGTTTGAGTTACGCCTAGGGAAAGGGTTCTATTAACCAGAAAGCCCTGATTTCCAAGAACACAGCAGCTGCGAAGGACTAGCCAAGAAGAGCGCAAAAGTACCACAACATGCCTGCCTCCACAGCTTTTTCCTTGGGGACATGCCTAATTCCTGGCTGATTTGCCTTTCTCGTCTTAGGGCTGGGGTTCGGCCTAGGGCTAGGATTTTTAAAATCAGGAAGCCCTGAGTTCCAGGCACACTGGAGCTGTGAAAGGCATCCAAAAGGGAGTGCAAAAGTGCCACAACATGCCTGCCTCCACAGCTTTTTCCTTGGCAAGAAGCCTAACACCAGGCTGATTTACCTTCCCAGGGTTACTGTTAGGCTTAGGCCTAGGGCTAGGATTTTTAAAACTAGGAAGCCCTTAGCTCCAGGCACACTGCAGCTGTTCAAGGCATCCCAAGGGGAGTACAAAAGTGCAACAACATGGCAGCTTTCACAGCTTTTTCCTTGGCACCATCCCTATACCTAGGCTGATTTATCTGCCTAGGGTTAGGGTTCAGCCTAGGGCTTGGATTTCTTTAACCAGGAAGCCCTGAGTTCCAGGCTTACTTCATCTGCCAAAGGCATCCCAAAGGGAGTGCAGAAGTGCCACAACATGGCTGCTTTCACGGCTTTTCCCTTAGGAAGAACCCTACTACCCGGCTGATTTACCTTCCTAGGGTTACTGTTAGGCTTAGGCCTAGGACTTTTAAAACCAGGAAGCCCTGGGCTCCAGGCACACTGCAGCTGCGAAAGGCATCCCAAGGGGAGCGCAAAAGTGACGCAACTTGGCTGCCACCACTGATATTTCCATGAGACCATCCCGAACCATAGGCTGATTTTCCTTCCTAGGCTTAAGGTTTGAGTTACGCCTAGGGTAAGGGTTCTATTAACCAGAAAGCCCTGATTTCCAAGAACACAGCAGCTGCGAAGGACTAGCCAAGAAGAGCGCAAAAGTACCACAACATGCCTGCCTCCACAGCTTTTTCCTTGGGGACATGCCTAATTCCTGGCTGATTTGCCTTTCTCGTCTTAGGGCTGGGGTTCGGCCTAGGGCTAGGATTTTTAAAATCAGGAAGCCCTGAGTTCCAGGCACACTGGAGCTGTGAAAGGCATCCAAAAGGGAGTGCAAAAGTGCCACAACATGCCTGCCTCCACAGCTTTTTCCTTGGCAAGAAGCCTAACACCAGGCTGATTTACCTTCCCAGGGTTACTGTTAGGCTTAGGCCTAGGGCTAGGATTTTTAAAACTAGGAAGCCCTTAGCTCCAGGCACACTGCAGCTGTTCAAGGCATCCCAAGGGGAGTACAAAAGTGCAACAACATGGCAGCTTTCACAGCTTTTTCCTTGGCACCATCCCTATACCTAGGCTGATTTATCTGCCTAGGGTTAGGGTTCAGCCTAGGGCTTGGATTTCTTTAACCAGGAAGCCCTGAGTTCCAGGCTTACTTCATCTGCCAAAGGCATCCCAAAGGGAGTGCAGAGTTGCCACAACATGGCTGCTTTCATGGCTTTTCCCTTAGGAAGAACCCTAATACCCGGCTGATTTACCTTCCTAGGGTTACTGTTAGGCTTAGGCCTAGGACTTTTAAAACCAGGAAGCCCTGGGCTCCAGGCACACTGCAGCTGCGAAAGGCATCCCAAGGGGAGCGCAAAAGTGACGCAACTTGGCTGCCACCACTGATATTTCCATGAGACCATCCCGAACCATAGGCTGATTTTCCTTCCTAGGGTTAAGGTTTGCGTTACGCCTAGGGTAAGGGTTCTATTAACCAGAAAGCCCTGAGTTCCAAGAACACAGCAGCTGCGAAGGACTACCCAAGAAGAGCGCAAAAGTACCACAACATGCCTGCCTCCACAGCTTTTTCCTTGGGGACATGCCTAATTCCTGGCTGATTTGCCTTTCTCGTCTTAGGGCTGGGGTTCGGCCTAGGGCTAGGATTTTTAAAATCAGGAAGCCCTGAGTTCCAGGCACACTGGAGCTGTGAAAGGCATCCAAAAGGGAGTGCAAAAGTGCCACAACATGGCTGCTTTCACGGCTTTTTCCTTGGCAAGAAGCCTAACACCAGGCTGATTTCCCTTCCCAGGGTTACTGTTAGGCTTAGGCCTAGGGCTAGGATTTTTAAAACTAGGAAGCCCTTAGCTCCAGGCACACTGCAGCTGTTCAAGGCATCCCAAGGGGAGTACAAAAGTGCAACAACATGGCAGCTTTCACAGCTTTTTCCTTGGCACCATCCCTATACCTAGGCTGATTTATCTGCCTAGGGTTAGGGTTAGGGTTCAGCCTAGGGCTTGGATTTCTTTAACCAGGAAGCCCTGAGTTCCAGGCTTACTTCATCTGCCAAAGGCATCCCATTAGGGGGTGCAGAAGTGCCACAACATGGCTGCTTTCACGGCTTTTCCCTTAGGAAGAACCCTAATACCCGGCTGATTTACCTTCCTAGGGTTACTGTTAGGCTTAGGCCTAGGACTTTTAAAACCAGGAAGCCCTGGGCTCCAGGCACACTGCAGCTGCGAAAGGCATCCCAAGGGGAGCGCAAAAGTGACGCAATTTGGCTGCCACCACTGATATTTCCATGAGACCATCCCGAACCATAGGCTGATTTTCCTTCCTAGGCTTAAGGTTTGAGTTACGCCTAGGGTAAGGGTTCTATAAACCAGAAAGCCCTGAGTTCCAAGAACACAGCAGCTGCGAAGGACTAGCCAAGAAGAGCGCAAAAGTACCACAACATGCCTGCCTCCACAGCTTTTTCCTTGGGGACATGCCTAATTCCTGGCTGATTTCCCTTTCTCGTCTTAGGGCTGGGGTTCGGCCTAGGGCTAGGATTTTTAAAATCAGGAAGCCCTGAGTTCCAGGCACACTGGAGCTGTGAAAGGCATCCAAAAGGGAGTGCAAAAGTGCCACAACATGGCTGCTTTCACGGCTTTTTCCTTGGCAAGAAGCCTAACACCAGGCTGATTTACCTTCCCAGGGTTACTGTTAGGCTTAGGCCTAGGGCTAGGATTTTTAAAACTAGGAAGCCCTTAGCTCCAGGCACACTGCAGCTGTTCAAGGCATCCCAAGGGGAGTACAAAAGTGCAACAACATGGCAGCTTTCACAGCTTTTTCCTTGGCACCATCCCTATACCTAGGCTGATTTATCTGCCTAGGGTTAGGGTTAGGGTTCAGCCTAGGGCTTGGATTTCTTTAAGCAGGAAGCCCTGAGTTCCAGGCTTACTTCATCTGCCAAAGGCATCCCAAAGGGAGTGCAGAAGTGCCACAACATGGCTGCTTTCACGGCTTTTCCCTTAGGAAGAACCCTACTACCCGGCTGATTTACCTTCCTAGGGTTACTGTTAGGCTTAGGCCTAGGACTTTTAAAACCAGGAAGCCCTGGGCTCCAGGCACACTGCAGCTGCGAAAGGCATCCCAAGGGGAGCGCAAAAGTGACGCAACTTGGCTGCCACCACTGATATTTCCATGAGACCATCCCGAACCATAGGCTGATTTTCCTTCCTAGGCTTAAGGTTTGAGTTACGCCTAGGGTAAGGGTTCTATTAACCAGAAAGCCTTGAGTTCCAAGAACACAGCAGCTGCGAAGGACTAGCCAAGAAGAGCGCAAAAGTACCACAACATGCCTGCCTCCACAGCTTTTTCCTTGGGGACATGCCTAATTCCTGGCTGATTTGCCTTTCTCGTCTTAGGGCTGGGGTTCGGCCTAGGGCTAGGATTTTTAAAATCAGGAAGCCCTGATTTCCAGGCAAACCGGAGCTGTGAAAGGCATCCAAAAGGGAGTGCAAAAGTGCCACAACATGGCTGCTTTCACGGCTTTTTCCTTGGCAAGAAGCCTAACACCAGGCTGATTTACCTTCCCAGGGTTACTGTTAGGCTTAGGCCTAGGGCTAGGATTTTTAAAACTAGGAAGCCCTTAGCTCCAGGCACACTGCAGCTGTTCAAGGCATCCCAAGGGGAGTACAAAAGTGCAACAACATGGCAGCTTTCACAGCTTTTTCCTTGGCACCATCCCTATACCTAGGCTGATTTATCTGCCTAGGGTTAGGGTTAGGGTTCAGCCTAGGGCTTGGATTTCTTTAAGCAGGAAGCCCTGAGTTCCAGGCTTACTTCATCTGCCAAAGGCATCCCAAAGGGAGTGCAGAAGTGCCACAACATGGCTGCTTTCACGGCTTTTCCCTTAGGAAGAACCCTAATACCCGGCTGATTTACCTTCCTAGGGTTACTGTTAGGCTTAGGCCTAGGACTTTTAAAACCAGGAAGCCCTGGGCTCCAGGCACACTGCAGCTGCGAAAGGCATCCCAAGGGGAGCGCAAAAGTGATGCAACTTGGCTGCCACCACTGATATTTCCATGAGAGCATCCCGAACCATAGGCTGATTTTCCTTCCTAGGCTTAAGGTTTGAGTTACGCCTAGGGTAAGGGTTCTATTAACCAGAAAGCCTTGAGTTCCAAGAACACAGCAGCTGCGAAGGACTAGCCAAGAAGAGCGCAAAAGTACCACAACATGCCTGCCTCCACAGCTTTTTCCTTGGGGACATGCCTAATTCCTGGCTGATTTGCCTTTCTCGTCTTAGGGCTGGGGTTCGGCCTAGGGCTAGGATTTTTAAAATCAGGAAGCCCTGAGTTCCAGGCACACTGGAGCTGTGAAAGGCATCCAAAAGGGAGTGCAAAAGTGCCACAACATGGCTGCTTTCACGGCTTTTTCCTTGGCAAGAAGCCTAACACCAGGCTGATTTCCCTTCCCAGGGTTACTGTTAGGCTTAGGCCTAGGGCTAGGATTTTTAAAACTAGGAAGCCCTTAGCTCCAGGCACACTGCAGCTGTTCAAGGCATCCCAAGGGGAGTACAAAAGTGCAACCACATGGCAGCTTTCACAGCTTTTTCCTTGGCACCATCCCTATACCTAGGCTGATTTATCTGCCTAGGGTTAGGGTTAGGGTTCAGCCTAGGGCTTGGATTTCTTTAACCAGGAAGCCCTGAGTTCCAGGCTTACTTCATCTGCCAAAGGCATCCCAAAGGGAGTGCAGAAGTGCCACAACATGGCTGCTTTCACGGCTTTTCCCTTAGGAAGAACCCTAATACCCGGCTGATTTACCTTCCTAGGGTTACTGTTAGGCTTAGGCCTAGGACTTTTAAAACCAGGAAGCCCTGGGCTCCAGGCACACTGCAGCTGCGAAAGGCATCCCAAGGGGAGCGCAAAAGTGACGCAACTTGGCTGCCACCACTGATATTTCCATGAGACCATCCCGAACCATAGGCTGATTTTCCTTCCTAGGGTTAAGGTTTGAGTTACGCCTAGGGTAAGGGTTCTATTAACCAGAAAGCCCTGAGTTCCAAGAACACAGCAGCTGCGAAGGACTAGCCAAGAAGAGCGCAAAAGTACCACAACATGCCTGCCTCCACAGCTTTTTCCTTGGGGACATGCCTAATTCCTGGCTGATTTGCCTTTCTCGTCTTAGGGCTGGGGTTCGGCCTAGGGCTAGGATTTTTAAAATCAGGAAGCCCTGAGTTCCAGGCACACTGGAGCTGTGAAAGGCATCCAAAAGGGAGTGCAAAAGTGCCACAACATGGCTGCTTTCACGGCTTTTTCCTTGGCAAGAAGCCTAACACCAGGCTGATTTCCCTTCCCAGGGTTACTGTTAGGCTTAGGCCTAGGGCTAGGATTTTTAAAACTAGGAAGCCCTTAGCTCCAGGCACACTGCAGCTGTTCAAGGCATCCCAAGGGGAGTACAAAAGTGCAACAACATGGCAGCTTTCACAGCTTTTTCCTTGGCACCATCCCTATACCTAGGCTGATTTATCTGCCTAGGGTTAGGGTTCAGCCTAGGGCTTGGATTTCTTTAACCAGGAAGCCCTGAGTTCCAGGCTTCCTTCATCTGCCAAAGTCATCCCAAAGGGAGTGCAGAAGTGCCACAACATGGCTGCTTTCACGGCATTTCCCTTAGGAAGAACCCTACTACCCGGCTGATTTACCTTCCTAGGGTTACTGTTAGGCTTAGGCCTAGGACTTTTAAAACCAGGAAGCCCTGGGCTCCAGGCACACTGCAGCTGCGAAAGGCATCCCAAGGGGAGCGCAAAAGTGACGCAACTTGGCTGCCACCACTGATATTTCCATGAGAGCATCCCGAACCATAGGCTGATTTTCCTTCCTAGGCTTAAGGTTTGAGTTACGCCTAGGGTAAGGGTTCTATTAACCAGAAAGCCTTGAGTTCCAAGAACACAGCAGCTGCGAAGGACTACCCAAGAAGAGCGCAAAAGTACCACAACATGCCTGCCTCCACAGCTTTTCCTTGGGGACATGCCTAATTCCTGGCTGATTTGCCTTTCTCGTCTTAGTGTTGGGGTTCGGCCTAGGGCTAGGATTTTTAAAATCAGGAAGCCCTGAGTTCCAGGCACACTGGAGCTGTGAAAGGCATCCAAAAGGGAGTGCAAAAGTGCCACAACATGGCTGCTTTCACGGCTTTTTCCTTGGCAAGAAGCCTAACACCAGGCTGATTTCCCTTCCCAGGGTTACTGTTAGGCTTAGGCCTAGGGCTAGGATTTTTAAAACTAGGAAGCCCTTAGCTCCAGGCACACTGCAGCTGTTCAAGGCATCCCAAGGGGAGTACAAAAGTGCAACAACATGGCAGCTTTCACAGCTTTTTCCTTGGCACCATCCCTATACCTAGGCTGATTTATCTGCCTACGGTTAGGGTTCAGCCTAGGGCTTGGATTTCTTTAACCAGGAAGCCCTGAGTTCCAGGCTTCCTTCATCTGCCAAAGGCATCCCAAAGGGAGTGCAGAAGTGCCACAACATGGCTGCTTTCACGGCTTTTCCCTTAGGAAGAACCCTAATACCCGGCTGATTTACCTTCCTAGGGTTACTGTTAGGCTTAGGCCTAGGACTTTTAAAACCAGGAAGCCCTGGGCTCCAGGCACACTGCAGCTGCGAAAGGCATCCCAAGGGGAGCGCAAAAGTGATGCAACTTGGCTGCCACCACTGATATTTCCATGAGAGCATCCCGAACCATAGGCTGATTTTCCTTCCTAGGCTTAAGGTTTGAGTTACGCCTAGGGTAAGGGTTCTATTAACCAGAAAGCCTTGAGTTCCAAGAACACAGCAGCTGCGAAGGACTAGCCAAGAAGAGCGCAAAAGTACCACAACATGCCTGCCTCCACAGCTTTTTCCTTGGGGACATGCCTAATTCCTGGCTGATTTGCCTTTCTCGTCTTAGGGCTGGGGTTCGGCCTAGGGCTAGGATTTTTAAAATCAGGAAGCCCTGAGTTCCAGGCACACTGGAGCTGTGAAAGGCATCCAAAAGGGAGTGCAAAAGTGCCACAACATGGCTGCTTTCACGGCTTTTTCCTTGGCAAGAAGCCTAACACCAGGCTGATTTACCTTCCCAGGGTTACTGTTAGGCTTAGGCCTAGGGCTAGGATTTTTAAAACTAGGAAGCCCTTAGCTCCAGGCACACTGCAGCTGTTCAAGGCATCCCAAGGGGAGTACAAAAGTGCAACAACATGGCAGCTTTCACAGCTTTTTCCTTGGCACCATCCCTATACCTAGGCTGATTTATCTGCCTAGGGTTAGGGTTAGGGTTCAGCCTAGGGCTTGGATTTCTTTAACCAGGAAGCCCTGAGTTCCAGGCTTACTTCATCTGCCAAAGGCATCCCAAAGGGAGTGCAGAAGTGCCACAACATGGCTGCTTTCACGGCTTTTCCCTTAGGAAGAACCCTAATACCCGGCTGATTTACCTTCCTAGGGTTACTGTTAGGCTTAGGCCTAGGACTTTTAAAACCAGGAAGCCCTGGGCTCCAGGCACACTGCAGCTGCGAAAGGCATCCCAAGGGGAGCGCAAAAGTGACGCAACTTGGCTGCCACCACTGATATTTCCATGAGAGCATCCCGAACCATAGGCTGATTTTCCTTCCTAGGGTTAAGGTTTGAGTTACGCCTAGGGTAAGGGTTCTATTAACCAGAAAGCCTTGAGTTCCAAGAACACAGCAGCTGCGAAGGACTAGCCAAGAAGAGCGCAAAAGTACCACAACATGCCTGCCTCCACAGCTTTTTCCTTGGGGACATGCCTAATTCCTGGCTGATTTGCCTTTCTCGTCTTAGGGCTGGGGTTCGGCCTAGGGCTAGGATTTTTAAAATCAGGAAGTCCTGATTTCCAGGCAAACCGGAGCTGTGAAAGGCATCCAAAAGGGAGTGCAAAAGTGCCACAACATGGCTGCTTTCACGGCTTTTTCCTTGGCAAGAAGCCTAACACCAGGCTGATTTCCCTTCCCAGGGTTACTGTTAGGCTTAGGCCTAGGGCTAGGATTTTTAAAACTAGGAAGCCCTTAGCTCCAGGCACACTGCAGCTGTTCAAGGCATGCCAAGGGGAGTACAAAAGTGCAACAACATGGCAGCTTTCACAGCTTTTTCCTTGGCACCATCCCTATACCTAGGCTGATTTATCTGCCTAGGGTTAGGGTTAGGGTTCAGCCTAGGGCTTGGATTTCTTTAAGCAGGAAGCCCTGAGTTCCAGGCTTACTTCATCTGCCAAAGGCATCCCAAAGGGAGTGCAGAAGTGCCACAACATGGCTGCTTTCACGGCTTTTCCCTTAGGAAGAACCCTACTACCCGGCTGATTTACCTTCCTAGGGTTACTGTTAGGCTTAGGCCTAGGACTTTTAAAACCAGGAAGCCCTGGGCTCCAGGCACACTGCAGCTGCGAAAGGCATCCCAAGGGGAGCGCAAAAGTGACGCAACTTGGCTGCCACCACTGATATTTCCATGAGAGCATCCCGAACCATAGGCTGATTTTCCTTCCTAGGCTTAAGGTTTGAGTTACGCCTAGGGTAAGGGTTCTATTAACCAGAAAGCCCTGAGTTCCAAGAACACAGCAGCTGCGAAGGACTACCCAAGAAGAGCGCAAAAGTACCACAACATGCCTGCCTCCACAGCTTTTTCCTTGGGGACATGCCTAATTTCTGGCTGATTTGCCTTTCTCGTCTTAGGGCTGGGGTTCGGCCTAGGGCTAGGATTTTTAAAATCAGGAAGCCCTGAGTTCCAGGCACACTGGAGCTGTGAAAGGCATCCAAAAGGGAGTGCAAAAGTGCCACAACATGGCTGCTTTCACGGCTTTTTCCTTGGCAAGAAGCCTAACACCAGGCTGATTTGCCTTCCCAGGGTTACTGTTAGGCTTAGGCCTAGGGCTAGGATTTTTAAAACTAGGAAGCCCTTAGCTCCAGGCACACTGCAGCTGTTCAAGGCATCCCAAGGGGAGTACAAAAGTGCAACAACATGGCAGCTTTCACAGCTTTTTCCTTGGCACCATCCCTATACCTAGGCTGATTTATCTGCCTACGGTTAGGGTTCAGCCTAGGGCTTGGATTTCTTTAACCAGGAAGCCCTGAGTTCCAGGCTTCCTTCATCTGCCAAAGGCATCCCAAAGGGAGTGCAGAAGTGCCACAACATGGCTGCTTTCACGGCTTTTCCCTTAGGAAGAACCCTAATACCCGGCTGATTTACCTTCCTAGGGTTACTGTTAGGCTTAGGCCTAGGACTTTTAAAACCAGGAAGCCCTGGGCTCCAGGCACACTGCAGCTGCGAAAGGCATCCCAAGGGGAGCGCAAAAGTGACGCAACTTGGCTGCCACCACTGATATTTCCATGAGAGCATCCCGAACCATAGGCTGATTTTCCTTCCTAGGCTTAAGGTTTGAGTTACGCCTAGGGTAAGGGTTCTATTAACCAGAAAGCCTTGAGTTCCAAGAACACAGCAGCTGCGAAGGACTAGCCAAGAAGAGCGCAAAAGTACCACAACATGCCTGCCTCCACAGCTTTTTCCTTGGGGACATGCCTAATTCCTGGCTGATTTGCCTTTCTCGTCTTAGGGCTGGGGTTCGGCCTAGGGCTAGGATTTTTAAAATCAGGAAGCCCTGATTTCCAGGCAAACCGGAGCTGTGAAAGGCATCCAAAAGGGAGTGCAAAAGTGCCACAACATGGCTGCTTTCACGGCTTTTTCCTTGGCAAGAAGCCTAACACCAGGCTGATTTACCTTCCCAGGGTTACTGTTAGGCTTAGGCCTAGGGCTAGGATTTTTAAAACTAGGAAGCCCTTAGCTCCAGGCACACTGCAGCTGTTCAAGGCATCCCAAGGGGAGTACAAAAGTGCAACAACATGGCAGCTTTCACAGCTTTTTCCTTGGCACCATCCCTATACCTAGGCTGATTTATCTGCCTAGGTTTAGGGTTAGGGTTCAGCCTAGAGCTTGGATTTCTTTAACCAGGAAGCCCTGAGTTCCAGGCTTCCTTCATCTGCCAAAGGCATCCCAAAGGGAGTGCAGAAGTGCCACAACATGGCTGCTTTCACGGCTTTTCCCTTAGGAAGAACCCTAATACCCGGCTGATTTACCTTCCTAGGGTTACTGTTAGGCTTAGGCCTAGGACTTTTAAAACCAGGAAGCCCTGGGCTCCAGGCACACTGCAGCTGCGAAAGGCATCCCAAGGGGAGCGCAAAAGTGATGCAACTTGGCTGCCACCACTGATATTTCCATGAGAGCATCCCGAACCATAGGCTGATTTTCCTTCCTAGGCTTAAGGTTTGAGTTACGCCTAGGGTAAGGGTTCTATTAACCAGAAAGCCTTGAGTTCCAAGAACACAGCAGCTGCGAAGGACTAGCCAAGAAGAGCGCAAAAGTACCACAACATGCCTGCCTCCACAGCTTTTTCCTTGGGGACATGCCTAATTCCTGGCTGATTTGCCTTTCTCGTCTTAGGGCTGGGGTTCGGCCTAGGGCTAGGATTTTTAAAATCAGGAAGCCCTGAGTTCCAGGCACACTGGAGCTGTGAAAGGCATCCAAAAGGGAGTGCAAAAGTGCCACAACATGGCTGCTTTCACGGCTTTTTCCTTGGCAAGAAGCCTAACACCAGGCTGATTTACCTTCCCAGGGTTACTGTTAGGCTTAGGCCTAGGGCTAGGATTTTTAAAACTAGGAAGCCCTTAGCTCCAGGCACACTGCAGCTGTTCAAGGCATCCCAAGGGGAGTACAAAAGTGCAACAACATGGCAGCTTTCACAGCTTTTTCCTTGGCACCATCCCTATACCTAGGCTGATTTATCTGCCTAGGGTTAGGGTTAGGGTTCAGCCTAGGGCTTGGATTTCTTTAACCAGGAAGCCCTGAGTTCCAGGCTTACTTCATCTGCCAAAGGCATCCCAAAGGGAGTGCAGAAGTGCCACAACATGGCTGCTTTCACGGCTTTTCCCTTAGGAAGAACCCTAATACCCGGCTGATTTACCTTCCTAGGGTTACTGTTAGGCTTAGGCCTAGGACTTTTAAAACCAGGAAGCCCTGGGCTCCAGGCACACTGCAGCTGCGAAAGGCATCCCAAGGGGAGCGCAAAAGTGACGCAACTTGGCTGCCACCACTGATATTTCCATGAGAGCATCCCGAACCATAGGCTGATTTTCCTTCCTAGGGTTAAGGTTTGAGTTACGCCTAGGGTAAGGGTTCTATTAACCAGAAAGCCTTGAGTTCCAAGAACACAGCAGCTGCGAAGGACTAGCCAAGAAGAGCGCAAAAGTACCACAACATGCCTGCCTCCACAGCTTTTTCCTTGGGGACATGCCTAATTCCTGGCTGATTTGCCTTTCTCGTCTTAGGGCTGGGGTTCGGCCTAGGGCTAGGATTTTTAAAATCAGGAAGTCCTGATTTCCAGGCAAACCGGAGCTGTGAAAGGCATCCAAAAGGGAGTGCAAAAGTGCCACAACATGGCTGCTTTCACGGCTTTTTCCTTGGCAAGAAGCCTAACACCAGGCTGATTTCCCTTCCCAGGGTTACTGTTAGGCTTAGGCCTAGGGCTAGGATTTTTAAAACTAGGAAGCCCTTAGCTCCAGGCACACTGCAGCTGTTCAAGGCATGCCAAGGGGAGTACAAAAGTGCAACAACATGGCAGCTTTCACAGCTTTTTCCTTGGCACCATCCCTATACCTAGGCTGATTTATCTGCCTAGGGTTAGGGTTAGGGTTCAGCCTAGGGCTTGGATTTCTTTAAGCAGGAAGCCCTGAGTTCCAGGCTTACTTCATCTGCCAAAGGCATCCCAAAGGGAGTGCAGAAGTGCCACAACATGGCTGCTTTCACGGCTTTTCCCTTAGGAAGAACCCTACTACCCGGCTGATTTACCTTCCTAGGGTTACTGTTAGGCTTAGGCCTAGGACTTTTAAAACCAGGAAGCCCTGGGCTCCAGGCACACTGCAGCTGCGAAAGGCATCCCAAGGGGAGCGCAAAAGTGACGCAACTTGGCTGCCACCACTGATATTTCCATGAGAGCATCCCGAACCATAGGCTGATTTTCCTTCCTAGGCTTAAGGTTTGAGTTACGCCTAGGGTAAGGGTTCTATTAACCAGAAAGCCCTGAGTTCCAAGAACACAGCAGCTGCGAAGGACTACCCAAGAAGAGCGCAAAAGTACCACAACATGCCTGCCTCCACAGCTTTTTCCTTGGGGACATGCCTAATTTCTGGCTGATTTGCCTTTCTCGTCTTAGGGCTGGGGTTCGGCCTAGGGCTAGGATTTTTAAAATCAGGAAGCCCTGAGTTCCAGGCACACTGGAGCTGTGAAAGGCATCCAAAAGGGAGTGCAAAAGTGCCACAACATGGCTGCTTTCACGGCTTTTTCCTTGGCAAGAAGCCTAACACCAGGCTGATTTGCCTTCCCAGGGTTACTGTTAGGCTTAGGCCTAGGGCTAGGATTTTTAAAACTAGGAAGCCCTTAGCTCCAGGCACACTGCAGCTGTTCAAGGCATCCCAAGGGGAGTACAAAAGTGCAACAACATGGCAGCTTTCACAGCTTTTTCCTTGGCACCATCCCTATACCTAGGCTGATTTATCTGCCTACGGTTAGGGTTCAGCCTAGGGCTTGGATTTCTTTAACCAGGAAGCCCTGAGTTCCAGGCTTCCTTCATCTGCCAAAGGCATCCCAAAGGGAGTGCAGAAGTGCCACAACATGGCTGCTTTCACGGCTTTTCCCTTAGGAAGAACCCTAATACCCGGCTGATTTACCTTCCTAGGGTTACTGTTAGGCTTAGGCCTAGGACTTTTAAAACCAGGAAGCCCTGGGCTCCAGGCACACTGCAGCTGCGAAAGGCATCCCAAGGGGAGCGCAAAAGTGACGCAACTTGGCTGCCACCACTGATATTTCCATGAGAGCATCCCGAACCATAGGCTGATTTTCCTTCCTAGGCTTAAGGTTTGAGTTACGCCTAGGGTAAGGGTTCTATTAACCAGAAAGCCTTGAGTTCCAAGAACACAGCAGCTGCGAAGGACTAGCCAAGAAGAGCGCAAAAGTACCACAACATGCCTGCCTCCACAGCTTTTTCCTTGGGGACATGCCTAATTCCTGGCTGATTTGCCTTTCTCGTCTTAGGGCTGGGGTTCGGCCTAGGGCTAGGATTTTTAAAATCAGGAAGCCCTGATTTCCAGGCAAACCGGAGCTGTGAAAGGCATCCAAAAGGGAGTGCAAAAGTGCCACAACATGGCTGCTTTCACGGCTTTTTCCTTGGCAAGAAGCCTAACACCAGGCTGATTTACCTTCCCAGGGTTACTGTTAGGCTTAGGCCTAGGGCTAGGATTTTTAAAACTAGGAAGCCCTTAGCTCCAGGCACACTGCAGCTGTTCAAGGCATCCCAAGGGGAGTACAAAAGTGCAACAACATGGCAGCTTTCACAGCTTTTTCCTTGGCACCATCCCTATACCTAGGCTGATTTATCTGCCTAGGTTTAGGGTTAGGGTTCAGCCTAGAGCTTGGATTTCTTTAACCAGGAAGCCCTGAGTTCCAGGCTTACTTCATCTGCCAAAGGCATCCCAAAGGGAGTGCAGAAGTGCCACAACATGGCTGCTTTCACGGCTTTTCCCTTAGGAAGAACCCTAATACCCGGCTGATTTACCTTCCTAGGGTTACTGTTAGGCTTAGGCCTAGGACTTTTAAAACCAGGAAGCCCTGGGCTCCAGGCACACTGCAACTGCGAAAGGCATCCCAAGGGGAGCGCAAAAGTGACGCAACTTGGCTGCCACCACTGATATTTCCATGAGAGCATCCCGAACCATAGGCTGATTTTCCTTCCTAGGCTTAAGGTTTGAGTTACGCCTAGGGTAAGGGTTCTATTAACCAGAAAGCCCTGAGTTCCAAGAACACAGCAGCTGTGAAGGACTAGCCAAGAAGAGCGCAAAAGTACCACAACATGCCTGCCTCCACAGCTTTTTCCTTGGGGACATGCCTAATTCCTGGCTGATTTGCCTTTCTCGTCTTAGGGCTGGGGTTCGGCCTAGGGCTAGGATTTTTAAAATCAGGAAGCCCTGAGTTCCAGGCACACTGGAGCTGTGAAAGGCATCCAAAAGGGAGTGCAAAAGTGCCACAACATGGCTGCTTTCACGGCTTTATCCTTGGCAAGAAGCCTAACACCAGGCTGATTTACCTTCCCAGGGTTACTGTTAGGCTTAGGCCTAGGGTTAGGATTTTTAAAACTAGGAAGCCCTTAGTTCCAGGCACACTGCAGCTGTTCAAGGCATGCCAAGGGGAGTACAAAAGTGCAACCACATGGCAGCTTTCACAGCTTTTTCCTTGGCACCATCCCTATACCTAGGCTGATTTATCTGCCTAGGGTTAGGGTTAGGGTTCAGCCTAGGGCTTGGATTTCTTTAACCAGGAAGCCCTGAGATCCAGACTTACTTCATCTGCCAAAGGCATCCCAAAGGGAGTGCAGAAGTGCCACAACATGGCTGCTTTCACGGCTTTTCCCTTAGGAAGAACCCTAATACCCGGCTGATTTACCTTCCTAGGGTTACTGTTAGGCTTAGGCCTAGGACTTTTAAAACCAGGAAGCCCTGGGCTCCAGGCACACTGCAACTGCGAAAGGCATCCCAAGGGGAGCGCAAAAGTGACGCAACTTGGCTGCCACCACTGATATTTCCATGAGACCATCCCGAACCATAGGCTGATTTTCCTTCCTAGGCTTAAGGTTTGAGTTACGCCTAGGGTAAGGGTTCTATTAACCAGAAAGCCCTGAGTTCCAAGAACACAGCAGCTGCGAAGGACTAGCCAAGAAGAGCGCAAAAGTACCACAACATGCCTGCCTCCACAGCTTTTTCCTTGGGGACATGCCTAATTCCTGGCTGATTTGCCTTTCTCGTCATAGGGTTGGGGTTCGGCCTAGGGCTAGGATTTTTAAAATCAGGAAGCCCTGAGTTCCAGGCACACTGGAGCTGTGAAAGGCATCCAAAAGCGAGTGCAAAAGTGCCACAACATGGCTGCTTTCACGGCTTTATCCTTGGCAAGAAGCCTAACACCAGGCTGATTTACCTTCCCAGGGTTACTGTTAGGCTTAGGCCTAGGGTTAGGATTTTTAAAACTAGGAAGCCCTTAGTTCCAGGCACACTGCAGCTGTTCAAGGCATCCCAAGGGGAGTACAAAAGTGCAACAACATGGCAGCTTTCACAGCTTTTTCCTTGGCACCATCCCTATACCTAGGCTGATTTATCTGCCTAGGGTTAGGGTTAGGGTTCAGCCTAGGGCTTGGATTTCTTTAAGCAGGAAGCCCTGAGTTCCAGGCTTACTTCATCTGCCAAAGGCATCCCAAAGGGAGTGCAGAAGTGCCACAACATGGCTGCTTTCACGGCTTTTCCCTTAGGAAGAACCCTAATACCCGGCTGATTTACCTTCCTAGGGTTACTGTTAGGCTTAGGCCTAGGACTTTTAAAACCAGGAAGCCCTGGGCTCCAGGCACACTGCAACTGCGAAAGGCATCCCAAGGGGAGCGCAAAAGTGACGCAACTTGGCTGCCACCACTGATATTTCCATGAGACCATCCCGAACCATAGGCTGATTTTCCTTCCTAGGCTTAAGGTTTGAGTTACGCCTAGGGTAAGGGTTCTATTAACCAGAAAGCCCTGAGTTCCAAGAACACAGCAGCTGCGAAGGACTAGCCAAGAAGAGCGCAAAAGTACCACAACATGCCTGCCTCCACAGCTTTTTCCTTGGGGACATGCCTAATTCCTGGCTGATTTGCCTTTCTCGTCTTAGTGTTGGGGTTCGGCCTAGGGCTAGGATTTTTAAAATCAGGAAGCCCTGAGTTCCAGGCACACTGGAGCTGTGAAAGGCATCCAAAAGGGAGTGCAAAAGTGCCACAACATGGCTGCTTTCACGGCTTTTTCCTTGGCAAGAAGCCTAACACCAGGCTGATTTCCCTTCCCAGGGTTACTGTTAGGCTTAGGCCTAGGGCTAGGATTTTTAAAACTAGGAAGCCCTTAGCTCCAGGCACACTGCAGCTGTTCAAGGCATCCCAAGGGGAGTACAAAAGTGCAACAACATGGCAGCTTTCACAGCTTTTTCCTTGGCACCATCCCTATACCTAGGCTGATTTATCTGCCTAGGGTTAGGGTTAGGGTTCAGCCTAGGGCTTGGATTTCTTTAACCAGGAAGCCCTGAGTTCCAGGCTTACTTCATCTGCCAAAGGCATCCCAATAGGGGGTGCAGAAGTGCCACAACATGGCTGCTTTCACGGCTTTTCCCTTAGGAAGAACCCTAATACCCGGCTGATTTACCTTCCTAGGGTTACTGTTAGGCTTAGGCCTAGGACTTTTAAAACCAGGAAGCCCTGGGCTCCAGGCACACTGCAACTGCGAAAGGCATCCCAAGGGGAGCGCATAAGTGATGCAACTTGGCTGCCACCACTGATATTTCCATGAGACCATCCCGAACCATAGGCTGATTTTCCTTCCTAGGGTTAAGGTTTGAGTTACGCCTAGGGTAAGGGTTCTATTAACCAGAAAGCCCTGAGTTCCAAGAACACAGCAGCTGCGAAGGACTAGCCAAGAAGAGCGCAAAAGTAGCACAACATGCCTGCCTCCACAGCTTTTTCCTTGGGGACATGCCTAATTCCTGGCTGATTTGCCTTTCTCGTCTTAGGGTTGGGGTTCGGCCTAGGGCTAGGATTTTTAAAATCAGGAAGCCCTGAGTTCCAGGCACACTGGAGCTGTGAAAGGCATCCAAAAGGGAGTGCAAAAGTGCCACAACATGCCTGCCTCCACAGCTTTTTCCTTGGCAAGAAGCCTAACACCAGGCTGATTTACCTTCCCAGGGTTACTGTTAGGCTTAGGCCTAGGGCTAGGATTTTTAAAACTAGGAAGCCCTTAGCTCCAGGCACACTGCAGCTGTTCAAGGCATCCCAAGGGGAGTACAAAAGTGCAACAACATGGCAGCTTTCACAGCTTTTTCCTTGGCACCATCCCTATACCTAGGCTGATTTATCTGCCTAGGGTTAGGGTTAGGGTTCAGCCTAGGGCTTGGATTTCTTTAACCAGGAAGCCCTGAGTTCCAGGCTTACTTCATCTGCCAAAGGCATCCCAATAGGGGGTGCAGAAGTGCCACAACATGGCTGCTTTCACGGCTTTTCCCTTAGGAAGAACCCTAATACCCGGCTGATTTACCTTCCTAGGGTTACTGTTAGGCTTAGGCCTAGGACTTTTAAAACCAGGAAGCCCTGGGCTCCAGGCACACTGCAACTGCGAAAGGCATCCCAAGGGGAGCGCATAAGTGATGCAACTTGGCTGCCACCACTGATATTTCCATGAGACCATCCCGAACCATAGGCTGATTTTCCTTCCTAGGGTTAAGGTTTGAGTTACGCCTAGGGTAAGGGTTCTATTAACCAGAAAGCCCTGAGTTCCAAGAACACAGCAGCTGCGAAGGACTAGCCAAGAAGAGCGCAAAAGTAGCACAACATGCCTGCCTCCAGAGCTTTTTCCTTGGGGACATGCCTAATTCCTGGCTGATTTGCCTTTCTCGTCTTAGGGTTGGGGTTCGGCCTAGGGCTAGGATTTTTAAAATCAGGAAGCCCTGAGTTCCAGGCACACTGGAGCTGTGAAAGGCATCCAAAAGGGAGTGCAAAAGTGCCACAACATGCCTGCCTCCACAGCATTTTCCTTGGCAAGAAGCCTAACACCAGGCTGATTTACCTTCCCAGGGTTACTGTTAGGCTTAGGCCTAGGGCTAGGATTTTTAAAACTAGGAAGCCCTTAGCTCCAGGCACACTGCAGCTGTTCAAGGCATCCCAAGGGGAGTACAAAAGTGCAACAACATGGCAGCTTTCACAGCTTTTTCCTTGGCACCATCCCTATACCTAGGCTGATTTATCTGCCTAGGGTTAGGGTTAGGGTTCAGCCTAGGGCTTGGATTTCTTTAAGCTGGAAGCCCTGAGTTCCAGGCTTACTTCATCTGCCAAAGGCATCCCAAAGGGAGTGCAGAAGTGCCACAACATGGCTGCTTTCACGGCTTTTCCTTTAGGAAGAACCCTAATACCCGGCTGATTTACCTTCCTAGGGTTACTGTTAGGCTTAGGCCTAGGACTTTTAAAACCAGGAAGCCCTGGGCTCCAGGCACACTGCAGCTGCGAAAGGCATCCCAAGGGGAGCGCAAAAGTGACGCAACTTGGCTGCCACCACTGATATTTCCATGAGAGCATCCCGAACCATAGGCTGATTTTCCTTCCTAGGCTTAAGGTTTGAGTTACGCCTAGGGTAAGGGTTCTATTAACCAGAAAGCCTTGAGTTCCAAGAACACAGCAGCTGCGAAGGACTAGCCAAGAAGAGCGCAAAAGTACCACAACATGCCTGCCTCCACAGCTTTTTCCTTGGGGACATGCCTAATTCCTGGCTGATTTGCCTTTCTCGTCTTAGGGCTGGGGTTCGGCCTAGGGCTAGGATTTTTAAAATCAGGAAGCCCTGAGTTCCAGGCACACTGGAGCTGTGAAAGGCATCCAAAAGGGAGTGCAAAAGTGCCACAACATGGCTGCTTTCACGGCTTTTTCCTTGGCAAGAAGCCTAACACCAGGCTGATTTCCCTTCCCAGGGTTACTGTTAGGCTTAGGCCTAGGGCTAGGATTTTTAAAACTAGGAAGCCCTTAGCTCCAGGCACACTGCAGCTGTTCAAGGCATCCAAAGGGGAGTACAAAAGTGCAACAACATGGCAGCTTTCACAGCTTTTTCCTTGGCACCATCCCTATACCTAGGCTGATTTATCTGCCTACGGTTAGGGTTAGGGTTCAGCCTAGGGCTTGGATTTCTTTAAGCAGGAAGCCCTGAGTTCCAGGCTTACTTCATCTGCCAAAGGCATCCCAAAGGGAGTGCAGAAGTGCCACAACATGGCTGCTTTCACGGCTTTTCCCTTAGGAAGAACCCTAATACCCGGCTGATTTACCTTCCTAGGGTTACTGTTAGGCTTAGGCCTAGGACTTTTAAAACCAGGAAGCCCTGGGCTCCAGGCACACTGCAACTGCAAAAGGCATCCCAAGGGGAGCGCAAAAGTGACGCAACTTGGCTGCCACCACTGATATTTCCATGAGACCATCCCAAACCATAGGCTGATTTTCCTTCCTAGGCTTAAGGTTTGAGTTACGCCTAGGGTAAGGGTTCTATTAACCAGAAAGCCCTGAGTTCCAAGAACACAGCAGCTGCGAAGGACTACCCAAGAAGAGCGCAAAAGTACCACAACATGCCTGCCTCCACAGCTTTTTCCTTGGGGACATGCCTAATTCCTGGCTGATTTGCCTTTCTCGTCTTAGGGCTGGGGTTCGGCCTAGGGCTAGGATTTTTAAAATCAGGAAGCCCTGAGTTCCAGGCACACTGGAGCTGTGAAAGGCATCCAAAAGGGAGTGCAAAAGTGCCACAACATGGCTGCTTTCACGGCTTTTTCCTTGGCAAGAAGCCTAACACCAGGCTGATTTCCCTTCCCAGGGTTACTGCTAGGCTTAGGCCTAGGGCTAGGATTTTTAAAACTAGGAAGCCCTTAGCTCCCGGCACACTGCAGCTGTTCAAGGCATCCCAAGGGGAGTACAAAAGTGCAACAACATGGCAGCTTTCACAGCTTTTTCCTTGGCACCATCCCTATACCTAGGCTGATTTATCTGCCTAGGGTTAGGGTTAGGGTTCAGCCTAGGGCTTGGATTTCTTTAAGCTGGAAGCCCTGAGTTCCAGGCTTACTTCATCTGCCAAAGGCATCCCAATAGGGGGTGCAGAAGTGCCACAACATGGCTGCTTTCACGGCTTTTCCCTTAGGAAGAACCCTAATACCCGGCTGATTTACCTTCCTAGGGTTACTGTTAGGCTTAGGCCTAGGACTTTTAAAACCAGGAAGCCCTGGGCTCCAGGCAGACTGCAACTGCGAAAGGCATCCCAAGGGGAGCGCATAAGTGATGCAACTTGGCTGCCACCACTGATATTTCCATGAGAGCATCCCGAACCATAGGCTGATTTTCCTTCCTAGGCTTAAGGTTTGAGTTACGCCTAGGGTAAGGGTTCTATTAACCAGAAAGCCCTGAGTTCCAAGAACACAGCAGCTGCGAAGGACTAGCCAAGAAGAGCGCAAAAGTAGCACAACATGCCTGCCTCCACAGCTTTTTCCTTGGGGACATGCCTAATTCCTGGCTGATTTGCCTTTCTCGTCTTAGGGTTGGGGTTCGGCCTAGGGCTAGGATTTTTAAAATCAGGAAGCCCTGAGTTCCAGGCACACTGGAGCTGTGAAAGGCATCCAAAAGGGAGTGCAAAAGTGCCACAACATGCCTGCCTCCACAGCTTTTTCCTTGGCAAGAAGCCTAACACCAGGCTGATTTACCTTCCCAGGGTTACTGTTAGGCTTAGGCCTAGGGCTAGGATTTTTAAAACTAGGAAGCCCTTAGCTCCAGGCACACTGCAGCTGTTCAAGGCATCCCAAGGGGAGTACAAAAGTGCAACAACATGGCAGCTTTCACAGCTTTTTCCTTGGCACCATCCCTATACCTAGGCTGATTTATCTGCCTAGGGTTAGGGTTAGGGTTCAGCCTAGGGCTTGGATTTCTTTAACCAGGAAGCCCTGAGTTCCAGGCTTACTTCATCTGCCAAAGGCATCCCAAAGGGAGTGCAGAAGTGCCACAACATGGCTGCTTTCACGGCTTTTCCCTTAGGAAGAACCCTACTACCCGGCTGATTTACCTTCCTAGGGTTACTGTTAGGCTTAGGCCTAGGACTTTTAAAACCAGGAAGCCCTGGGCTCCAGGCACACTGCAGCTGCGAAAGGCATCCCAAGGGGAGCGCAAAAGTGACGCAACTTGGCTGCCACCACTGATATTTCCATGAGACCATCCCGAACCATAGGCTGATTTTCCTTCCTAGGGTTAAGGTTTGAGTTACGCCTAGGGTAAGGGTTCTATTAACCAGAAAGCCTTGAGTTCCAAGAACACAGCAGCTGCGAAGGACTAGCCAAGAAGAGCGCAAAAGTACCACAACATGCCTGCCTCCACAGCTTTTTCCTTGGGGACATGCCTAATTCCTGGCTGATTTGCCTTTCTCGTCTTAGGGTTGGGGTTCGGCCTAGGGCTAGGATTTTTAAAATCAGGAAGCCCTGAGTTCCAGGCACACTGGAGCTGTGAAAGGCATCCAAAAGGGAGTGCAAAAGTGCCACAACATGGCTGCTTTCACGGCTTTTTCCTTGGCAAGAAGCCTAACACCAGGCTGATTTCCCTTCCCAGGGTTACTGTTAGGCTTAGGCCTAGGGCTAGGATTTTTAAAACTAGGAAGCCCTTAGCTCCAGGCACACTGCAGCTGTTCAAGGCATCCCAAGGGGAGTACAAAAGTGCAACAACATGGCAGCTTTCACAGCTTTTTCCTTGGCACCATCCCTATACCTAGGCTGATTTATCTGCCTACGGTTAGGGTTAGGCTTCAGCCTAGGGCTTGGATTTCTTTAACCAGGAAGCCCTGAGTTCCAGGCTTACTTCATCTGCCAAAGGCATCCCAAAGGGAGTGCAGAAGTGCCACAACATGGCTGCTTTCACGGCTTTTCCCTTAGGAAGAACCCTAATACCCGGCTGATTTACCTTCCTAGGGTTACTGTTAGGCTTAGGCCTAGGACTTTTAAAACCAGGAAGCCCTGGGCTCCAGGCACACTGCAGCTGCGAAAGGCATCCCAAGGGGAGCGCAAAAGTGACGCAACTTGGCTGCCACCACTGATATTTCCATGAGACCATCCCGAACCATAGGCTGATTTTCCTTCCTAGGCTTAAGGTTTGAGTTACGCCTAGGGTAAGGGTTCTATTAACCAGAAAGCCCTGAGTTCCAAGAACACAGCAGCTGCGAAGGACTACCCAAGAAGAGCGCAAAAGTACCACAACATGCCTGCCTCCACAGCTTTTTCCTTGGGGACATGCCTAATTCCTGGCTGATTTGCCTTTCTCGTCTTAGGGCTGGGGTTCGGCCTAGGGCTAGGATTTTTAAAATCAGGAAGCCCTGAGTTCCAGGCACACTGGAGCTGTGAAAGGCATCCAAAAGGGAGTGCAAAAGTGCCACAACATGCCTGCCTCCACAGCTTTTTCCTTGGCAAGAAGCCTAACACCAGGCTGATTTACCTTCCCAGGGTTACTGTTAGGCGTAGGCCTAGGGCTAGGATTTTTAAAACTAGGAAGCCCTTAGCTTCAGGCACACTGCAGCTGTTCAAGGCATCCCAAGGGGAGTACAAAAGTGCAACAACATGGCAGCTTTCACAGCTTTTTCCTTGGCACCATCCCTATACCTAGGCTGATTTATCTGCCTAGGGTTAGGTTTAGGGTTCAGCCTAGGGCTTGGATTTCTTTAACCAGGAAGCCCTGAGTTCCAGGCTTACTTCATCTGCCAAAGGCATCCCAATAGGGGGTGCAGAAGTGCCACAACATGGCTGCTTTCACGGCTTTTCCCTTAGGAAGAACCCTAATACCCGGCTGATTTACCTTCCTAGGGTTACTGTTAGGCTTAGGCCTAGGACTTTTAAAACCAGGAAGCCCTGGGCTCCAGGCACACTGCAACTGCGAAAGGCATCCCAAGGGGAGCGCATAAGTGATGCAACTTGGCTGCCACCACTGATATTTCCATGAGACCATCCCGAACCATAGGCTGATTTTCCTTCCTAGGGTTAAGGTTTGAGTTACGCCTAGGGTAAGGGTTCTATTAACCAGAAAGCCCTGAGTTCCAAGAACACAGCAGCTGCGAAGGACTAGCCAAGAAGAGCGCAAAAGTACCACAACATGCCTGCCTCCACAGCTTTTTCCTTGGGGACATGCCTAATTCCTGGCTGATTTGCCTTTCTCGTCTTAGGGTTGGGGTTCGGCCTAGGGCTAGGATTTTTAAAATCAGGAAGCCCTGAGTTCCAGGCACACTGGAGCTGTGAAAGGCATCCAAAAGGGAGTGCAAAAGTGCCACAACATGCCTGCCTCCACAGCTTTTTCCTTGGCAAGAAGCCTAACACCAGGCTGATTTACCTTCCCAGGGTTACTGTTAGGCTTAGGCCTAGGGCTAGGATTTTTAAAACTAGGAAGCCCTTAGCTCCAGGCACACTGCAGCTGTTCAAGGCATCCCAAGGGGAGTACAAAAGTGCAACAACATGGCAGCTTTCACAGCTTTTTCCTTGGCACCATCCCTATACCTAGGCTGATTTATCTGCCTAGGGTTAGGGTTAGGGTTCAGCCTAGGGCTTGGATTTCTTTAACCAGGAAGCCCTGAGTTCCAGGCTTACTTCATCTGCCAAAGGCATCCCAAAGGGAGTGCAGAAGTGCCACAACATGGCTGCTTTCACGGCTTTTCCCTTAGGAAGAACCCTAATACCCGGCTGATTTACCTTCCTAGGGTTACTGTTAGGCTTAGGCCTAGGACTTTTAAAACCAGGAAGCCCTGGGCTCCAGGCTCACTGCAGCTGCGAAAGGCATCCCAAGGGGAGCGCAAAAGTGACGCAACTTGGCTGCCACCACTGATATTTCCATGAGAGCATCCCGAACCATAGGCTGATTTTCCTTCCTAGGCTTAAGGTTTGAGTTACGCCTAGGGTAAGGGTTCTATTAACCAGAAAGCCTTGAGTTCCAAGAACACAGCAGCTGCGAAGGACTAGCCAAGAAGAGCGCAAAAGTACCACAACATGCCTGCCTCCACAGCTTTTTCCTTGGGGACATGCCTAATTCCTGGCTGATTTGCCTTTCTCGTCTTAGGGCTGGGGTTCGGCCTAGGGCTAGGATTTTTAAAATCAGGAAGCCCTGAGTTCCAGGCACACTGGAGCTGTGAAAGGCATCCAAAAGGGAGTGCAAAAGTGCCACAACATGGCTGCTTTCACGGCTTTTTCCTTGGCAAGAAGCCTAACACCAGGCTGATTTCCCTTCCCAGGGTTACTGTTAGGCTTAGGCCTAGGGCTAGGATTTTTAAAACTAGGAAGCCCTTAGCTCCAGGCACACTGCAGCTGTTCAAGGCATCCCAAGGGGAGTACAAAAGTGCAACAACATGGCAGCTTTCACAGCTTTTTCCTTGGCACCATCCCTATACCTAGGCTGATTTATCTGCCTACGGTTAGGGTTAGGGTTCAGCCTAGGGCTTGGATTTCTTTAACCAGGAAGCCCTGAGTTCCAGGCTTACTTCATCTGCCAAAGGCATCCCAAAGGGAGTGCAGAAGTGCCACAACATGGCTGCTTTCACGGCTTTTCCCTTAGGAAGAACCCTAATACCCGGCTGATTTACCTTCCTAGGGTTACTGTTAGGCTTAGGCCTAGGACTTTTAAAACCAGGAAGCCCTGGGCTCCAGGCACACTGCAGCTGCGAAAGGCATCCCAAGGGGAGCGCAAAAGTGACGCAACTTGGCTGCCACCACTGATATTTCCATGAGACCATCCCGAACCATAGGCTGATTTTCCTTCCTAGGCTTAAGGTTTGAGTTACGCCTAGGGTAAGGGTTCTATTAACCAGAAAGCCCTGAGTTCCAAGAACACAGCAGCTGCGAAGGACTAGCCAAGAAGAGCGCAAAAGTACCACAACATGCCTGCCTCCACAGCTTTTTCCTTGGGGACATGCCTAATTTCTGGCTGATTTGCCTTTCTCGTCTTAGGGCTGGGGTTCGGCCTAGGGCTAGGATTTTTAAAATCAGGAAGCCCTGAGTTCCAGGCACACTGGAGCTGTGAAAGGCATCCAAAAGGGAGTGCAAAAGTGCCACAACATGGCTGCTTTCACGGCTTTTTCCTTGGCAAGAAGCCTAACACCAGGCTGATTTACCTTCCCAGGGTTACTGTTAGGCTTAGGCCTAGGGCTAGGATTTTTAAAACTAGGAAGCCCTTAGCTCCAGGCACACTGCAGCTGTTCAAGGCATCCCAAGGGGAGTACAAAAGTGCAACAACATGGCAGCTTTCACAGCTTTTTCCTTGGCACCATCCCTATACCTAGGCTGATTTATCTGCCTACGGTTAGGGTTAGGGTTCAGCCTAGGGCTTGGATTTCTTTAAGCAGGAAGCCCTGAGTTCCAGGCTTACTTCATCTGCCAAAGGCATCCCAAAGGGAGTGCAGAAGTGCCACAACATGGCTGCTTTCACGGCTTTTCCCTTAGGAAGAACCCTAATACCCGGCTGATTTACCTTCCTAGGGTTACTGTTAGGCTTAGGCCTAGGACTTTTAAAACCAGGAAGCCCTGGGCTCCAGGCACACTGCAGCTGCGAAAGGCATCCCAAGGGGAGCGCAAAAGTGACGCAACTTGGCTGCCACCACTGATATTTCCATGAGACCATCCCGAACCATAGGCTGATTTTCCTTCCTAGGCTTAAGGTTTGAGTTACGCCTAGGGTAAGGGTTCTATTAACCAGAAAGCCCTGAGTTCCAAGAACACAGCAGCTGCGAAGGACTAGCCAAGAAGAGCGCAAAAGTACCACAACATGCCTGCCTCCACAGCTTTTTCCTTGGGGACATGCCTAATTTCTGGCTGATTTGCCTTTCTCGTCTTAGGGCTGGGGTTCGGCCTAGGGCTAGGATTTTTAAAATCAGGAAGCCCTGAGTTCCAGGCACACTGGAGCTGTGAAAGGCATCCAAAAGGGAGTGCAAAAGTGCCACAACATGGCTGCTTTCACGGCTTTTTCCTTGGCAAGAAGCCTAACACCAGGCTGATTTCCCTTCCCAGGGTTACTGTTAGGCTTAGGCCTAGGGCTAGGATTTTTAAAACTAGGAAGCCCTTAGCTCCAGGCACACTGCAGCTGTTCAAGGCATCCCAAGGGGAGTACAAAAGTGCAACAACATGGCAGCTTTCACAGCTTTTTCCTTGGCACCATCCCTATACCTAGGCTGATTTATCTGCCTAGGGTTAGGGTTCAGCCTAGGGCTTGGATTTCTTTAAGCTGGAAGCCCTGAGTTCCAGGCTTACTTCATCTGCCAAAGGCATCCCAAAGGGAGTGCAGAGTTGCCACAACATGGCTGCTTTCACGGCTTTTCCCTTAGGAAGAACCCTAATACCCGGCTGATTTACCTTCCTAGGGTTACTGTTAGGCTTAGGCCTAGGACTTTTAAAACCAGGAAGCCCTGGGCTCCAGGCACACTGCAACTGCGAAAGGCATCCCAAGGGGAGCGCAAAAGTGACGCAACTTGGCTGCCACCACTGATATTTCCATGAGATCATCCCGAACCATAGGCTGATTTTCCTTCCTAGGGTTAAGGTTTGAGTTACGCCTAGGGTAAGGGTTCTATTAACCAGAAAGCCCTGAGTTCCAAGAACACAGCAGCTGCGAAGGACTACCCAAGAAGAGCGCAAAAGTACCACAACATGCCTGCCTCCACAGCTTTTTCCTTGGGGACATGCCTAATTCCTGGCTGATTTGCCTTTCTCGTCTTAGGGCTGGGGTTCGGCCTAGGGCTAGGATTTTTAAAATCAGGAAGCCCTGAGTTCCAGGCACACTGGAGCTGTGAAAGGCATCCAAAAGGGAGTGCAAAAGTGCCACAACATGCCTGCCTCCACAGCTTTTTCCTTGGCAAGAAGCCTAACACCAGGCTGATTTACCTTCCCAGGGTTACTGTTAGGCGTAGGCCTAGGGCTAGGATTTTTAAAACTAGGAAGCCCTTAGCTTCAGGCACACTGCAGCTGTTCAAGGCATCCCAAGGGGAGTACAAAAGTGCAACAACATGGCAGCTTTCACAGCTTTTTCCTTGGCACCATCCCTATACCTAGGCTGATTTATCTGCCTAGGGTTAGGGTTAGGGTTCAGCCTAGGGCTTGGATTTCTTTAACCAGGAAGCCCTGAGTTCCAGGCTTACTTCATCTGCCAAAGGCATCCCAAAGGGAGTGCAGAAGTGCCACAACATGGCTGCTTTCACGGCTTTTCCCTTAGGAAGAACCCTAATACCCGGCTGATTTACCTTCCTAGGGTTACTGTTAGGCTTAGGCCTAGGACTTTTAAAACCAGGAAGCCCTGGGCTCCAGGCACACTGCAACTGCGAAAGGCATCCCAAGGGGAGCGCAAAAGTGACGCAACTTGGCTGCCACCACTGATATTTCCATGAGACCATCCCGAACCATAGGCTGATTTTCCTTCCTAGGCTTAAGGTTTGAGTTACGCCTAGGGTAAGGGTTCTATTAACCAGAAAGCCCTGAGTTCCAAGAACACAGCAGCTGTGAAGGACTAGCCAAGAAGAGCGCAAAAGTACCACAACATGCCTGCCTCCACAGCTTTTTCCTTGGGGACATGCCTAACTCCTGGCTGATTTGCCTTTCTCGTCTTAGGGCTGGGGTTCGGCCTAGGGCTAGGATTTTTAAAATCAGGAAGCCCTGAGTTCCAGGCACACTGGAGCTGTGAAAGGCATCCAAAAGCGAGTGCAAAAGTGCCACAACATGGCTGCTTTCACGGCTTTATCCTTGGCAAGAAGCCTAACACCAGGCTGATTTACCTTCCCAGGGTTACTGTTAGGCTTAGGCCTAGGGCTAGGATTTTTAAAACTAGGAAGCCCTTAGTTCCAGGCACACTGCAGCTGTTCAAGGCATCCCAAGGGGAGTACAAAAGTGCAACAACATGGCAGCTTTCACAGCTTTTTCCTTGGCACCATCCCTATACCTAGGCTGATTTATCTGCCTAGGGTTAGGGTTAGGGTTCAGCCTAGGGCTTGGATTTCTTTAAGCAGGAAGCCCTGAGTTCCAGGCTTACTTCATCTGCCAAAGGCATCCCAAAGGGAGTGCAGAAGTGCCACAACATGGCTCCTTTCACGGCTTTTCCCTTAGGAAGAACCCTAATACCCGGCTGATTTACCTTCCTAGGGTTACTGTTAGGCTTAGGCCTAGGACTTTTAAAACCAGGAAGCCCTGGGCTCCAGGCACACTGCAGCTGCGAAAGGCATCCCAAGGGGAGCGCAAAAGTGACGCAACTTGGCTGCCACCACTGATATTTCCATGAGAGCATCCCGAACCATAGGCTGATTTTCCTTCCTAGGGTTAAGGTTTGAGTTACGCCTAGGGTAAGGGTTCTATTAACCAGAAAGCCTTGAGTTCCAAGAACACAGCAGCTGCGAAGGACTACCCAAGAAGAGCGCAAAAGTACCACAACATGCCTGCCTCCACAGCTTTTTCCTTGGGGACATGCCTAATTCCTGGCTGATTTGCCTTTCTCGTCTTAGGGCTGGGGTTCGGCCTAGGGCTAGGATTTTTAAAATCAGGAAGCCCTGAGTTCCAGGCACACTGGAGCTGTGAAAGGCATCCAAAAGGGAGTGCAAAAGTGCCACAACATGCCTGCCTCCACAGCTTTTTCCTTGGCAAGAAGCCTAACACCAGGCTGATTTACCTTCCCAGGGTTACTGTTAGGCTTAGGCCTAGGGCTAGGATTTTTAAAACTAGGAAGCCCTTAGCTCCAGGCACACTGCAGCTGTTCAAGGCATCCCAAGGGGAGTACAAAAGTGCAACAACATGGCAGCTTTCACAGCTTTTTCCTTGGCACCATCCCTATACCTAGGCTGATTTATCTGCCTAGGGTTAGGGTTAGGGTTCAGCCTAGGGCTTGGATTTCTTTAAGCAGGAAGCCCTGAGTTCCAGGCTTACTTCATCTGCCAAAGGCATCCCAAAGGGAGTGCAGAAGTGCCACAACATGGCTGCTTTCACGGCTTTTCCCTTAGGAAGAACCCTAATACCCGGCTGATTTACCTTCCTAGGGTTACTGTTAGGCTTAGGCCTAGGACTTTTAAAACCAGGAAGCCCTGGGCTCCAGGCACACTGCAGCTGCGAAAGGCATCCCAAGGGGAGCGCAAAAGTGACGCAACTTGGCTGCCACCACTGATATTTCCATGAGACCATCCCGAACCATAGGCTGATTTTCCTTCCTAGGCTTAAGGTTTGAGTTACGCCTAGGGTAAGGGTTCTATTAACCAGAAAGCCTTGAGTTCCAAGAACACAGCAGCTGCGAAGGACTAGCCAAGAAGAGCGCAAAAGTACCACAACATGCCTGCCTCCACAGCTTTTTCCTTGGGGACATGCCTAATTCCTGGCTGATTTGCCTTTCTCGTCTTAGGGCTGGGGTTCGGCCTAGGGCTAGGATTTTTAAAATCAGGAAGCCCTGATTTCCAGGCAAACCGGAGCTGTGAAAGGCATCCAAAAGGGAGTGCAAAAGTGCCACAACATGGCTGCTTTCACGGCTTTTTCCTTGGCAAGAAGCCTAACACCAGGCTGATTTCCCTTCCCAGGGTTACTGTTAGGCTTAGGCCTAGGGCTAGGATTTTTAAAACTAGGAAGCCCTTAGCTCCAGGCACACTGCAGCTGTTCAAGGCATCCCAAGGGGAGTACAAAAGTGCAACAACATGGCAGCTTTCACAGCTTTTTCCTTGGCACCATCCCTATACCTAGGCTGATTTATCTGCCTAGGGTTAGGGTTAGGGTTCAGCCTAGGGCTTGGATTTCTTTAACCAGGAAGCCCTGAGTTCCAGGCTTACTTCATCTGCCAAAGGCATCCCAAAGGGAGTGCAGAAGTGCCACAACATGGCTGCTTTCACGGCTTTTCCCTTAGGAAGAACCCTAATACCCGGCTGATTTACCTTCCTAGGGTTACTGTTAGGCTTAGGCCTAGGACTTTTAAAACCAGGAAGCCCTGGGCTCCAGGCACACTGCAACTGCGAAAGGCATCCCAAGGGGAGCGCAAAAGTGACGCAACTTGGCTGCCACCACTGATATTTCCATGAGAGCATCCCGAACCATAGGCTGATTTTCCTTCCTAGGCTTAAGGTTTGAGTTACGCCTAGGGTAAGGGTTCTATTAACCAGAAAGCCCTGAGTTCCAAGAACACAGCAGCTGCGAAGGACTAGCCAAGAAGAGCGCAAAAGTACCACAACATGCCTGCCTCCACAGCTTTTTCCTTGGGGACATGCCTAATTCCTGGCTGATTTGCCTTTCTCGTCTTAGGGCTGGGGTTCGGCCTAGGGCTAGGATTTTTAAAATCAGGAAGCCCTGAGTTCCAGGCACACTGGAGCTGTGAAAGGCATCCAAAAGGGAGTGCAAAAGTGCCACAACATGGCTGCTTTCACGGCTTTTTCCTTGGCAAGAAGCCTAACAGCAGGCTGATTTACCTTCCCAGGGTTACTGTTAGGCTTAGGCCTAGGGTTAGGATTTTTAAAACTAGGAAGCCCTTAGCTCCAGGCACACTGCAGCTGTTCAAGGCATCCCAAGGGGAGTACAAAAGTGCAACAACATGGCAGCTTTCACAGCTTTTTCCTTGGCACCATCCCTATACCTAGGCTGATTTATCTGCCTAGGGTTAGGGTTAGGGTTCAGCCTAGGGCTTGGATTTCTTTAACCAGGAAGCCCTGAGATCCAGACTTACTTCATCTGCCAAAGGCATCCCAAAGGGAGTGCAGAAGTGCCACAACATGGCTGCTTTCACGGCTTTTCCCTTAGGAAGAACCCTAATACCCGGCTGATTTACCTTCCTAGGGTTACTGTTAGGCTTAGGCCTAGGACTTTTAAAACCAGGAAGCCCTGGGCTCCAGGCACACTGCAGCTGCGAAAGGCATCCCAAGGGGAGCGCAAAAGTGACGCAACTTGGCTGCCACCACTGATATTTCCATGAGATCATCCCGAACCATAGGCTGATTTTCCTTCCTAGGGTTAAGGTTTGAGTTACGCCTAGGGTAAGGGTTCTATTAACCAGAAAGCCCTGAGTTCCAAGAACACAGCAGCTGCGAAGGACTACCCAAGAAGAGTGCAAAAGTACCACAACATGCCTGCCTCCACAGCTTTTTCCTTGGGGACATGCCTAATTCCTGGCTGATTTGCCTTTCTCGTCTTAGGGCTGGGGATCGGCCTAGGGCTAGGATTTTTAAAATCAGGAAGCCCTGAGTTCCAGGCACACTGGAGCTGTGAAAGGCATCCAAAAGGGAGTGCAAAAGTGCCACAACATGGCTGCTTTCACGGCTTTATCCTTGGCAAGAAGCCTAACACCAGGCTGATTTCCCTTCCCAGGGTTACTGTTAGGCTTAGGCCTAGGGTTAGGATTTTTAAAACTAGGAAGCCCTTAGCTCCAGGCACACTGCAGCTGTTCAAGGCATCCCAAGGGGAGTACAAAAGTGCAACAACATGGCAGCTTTCACAGCTTTTTCCTTGGCACCATCCCTATACCTAGGCTGATTTATCTGCCTAGGGTTAGGGTTAGGGTTCAGCCTAGGGCTTGGATTTCTTTAAGCTGGAAGCCCTGAGTTCCAGGCTTACTTCACCTGCCAAAGGCATCCCAAAGGGAGTGCAGAGTTGCCACAACATGGCTGCTTTCACGGCTTTTCCCTTAGGAAGAACCCTAATACCCGGCTGATTTACCTTCCTAGGGTTACTGTTAGGCTTAGGCCTAGGACTTTTAAAACCAGGAAGCCCTGGGCTCCAGGCACACTGCAACTGCGAAAGGCATCCCAAGGGGAGCGCAAAAGTGACGCAACTTGGCTGCCACCACTGATATTTCCATGAGATCATCCCGAACCATAGGCTGATTTTCCTTCCTAGGGTTAAGGTTTGAGTTACGCCTAGGGTAAGGGTTCTATTAACCAGAAAGCCCTGAGTTCCAAGAACACAGCAGCTGCGAAGGACTACCCAAGAAGAGCGCAAAAGTACCACAACATGCCTGCCTCCACAGCTTTTTCCTTGGGGACATGCCTAATTCCTGGCTGATTTGCCTTTCTCGTCTTAGGGCTGGGGTTCGGCCTAGGGCTAGGATTTTTAAAATCAGGAAGCCCTGAGTTCCAGGCACACTGGAGCTGTGAAAGGCATCCAAAAGGGAGTGCAAAAGTGCCACAACATGCCTGCCTCCACAGCTTTTTCCTTGGCAAGAAGCCTAACACCAGGCTGATTTACCTTCCCAGGGTTACTGTTAGGCGTAGGCCTAGGGCTAGGATTTTTAAAACTAGGAAGCCCTTAGCTTCAGGCACACTGCAGCTGTTCAAGGCATCCCAAGGGGAGTACAAAAGTGCAACAACATGGCAGCTTTCACAGCTTTTTCCTTGGCACCATCCCTATACCTAGGCTGATTTATCTGCCTAGGGTTAGGGTTAGGGTTCAGCCTAGGGCTTGGATTTCTTTAACCAGGAAGCCCTGAGTTCCAGGCTTACTTCATCTGCCAAAGGCATCCCATTAGGGGGTGCAGAAGTGCCACAACATGGCTGCTTTCACGGCTTTTCCCTTAGGAAGAACCCTAATACCCGGCTGATTTACCTTCCTAGGGTTACTGTTAGGCTTAGGCCTAGGACTTTTAAAACCAGGAAGCCCTGGGCTCCAGGCACACTGCACCTGCTAAAGGCATCCCAAGGGGAGCGCAAAAGTGACGCAACTTGGCTGCCACCACTGATATTTCCATGAGAGCATCCCGAACCATAGGCTGATTTTCCTTCCTAGGCTTAAGGTTTGAGTTACGCCTAGGGTAAGGGTTCTATTAACCAGAAAGCCCTGAGTTCCAAGAACACAGCAGCTGCGAAGGACTAGCCAAGAAGAGCGCAAAAGTACCACAACATGCCTGCCTCCACAGCTTTTTCCTTGGGGACATGCCTAATTCCTGGCTGATTTGCCTTTCTCGTCTTAGGGCTGGGGATCGGCCTAGGGCTAGGATTTTTAAAATCAGGAAGCCCTGAGTTCCAGGCACACTGGAGCTGTGAAAGGCATCCAAAAGGGAGTGCAAAAGTGCCACAACATGGCTGCTTTCACGGCTTTATCCTTGGCAAGAAGCCTAACACCAGGCTGATTTCCCTTCCCAGGGTTACTGTTAGGCTTAGGCCTAGGGTTAGGATTTTTAAAACTAGGAAGCCCTTAGCTCCAGGCACACTGCAGCTGTTCAAGGCATCCCAAGGGGAGTACAAAAGTGCAACAACATGGCAGCTTTCACAGCTTTTTCCTTGGCACCATCCCTATACCTAGGCTGATTTATCTGCCTAGGGTTAGGGTTAGGGTTCAGCCTAGGGCTTGGATTTCTTTAAGCTGGAAGCCCTGAGTTCCAGGCTTACTTCATCTGCCAAAGGCATCCCAAAGGGAGTGCAGAGTTGCCACAACATGGCTGCTTTCACGGCTTTTCCCTTAGGAAGAACCCTAATACCCGGCTGATTTACCTTCCTAGGGTTACTGTTAGGCTTAGGCCTAGGACTTTTAAAACCAGGAAGCCCTGGGCTCCAGGCACACTGCAACTGCGAAAGGCATCCCAAGGGGAGCGCAAAAGTGACGCAACTTGGCTGCCACCACTGATATTTCCATGAGATCATCCCGAACCATAGGCTGATTTTCCTTCCTAGGGTTAAGGTTTGAGTTACGCCTAGGGTAAGGGTTCTATTAACCAGAAAGCCCTGAGTTCCAAGAACACAGCAGCTGCGAAGGACTACCCAAGAAGAGCGCAAAAGTACCACAACATGCCTGCCTCCACAGCTTTTTCCTTGGGGACATGCCTAATTCCTGGCTGATTTGCCTTTCTCGTCTTAGGGCTGGGGTTCGGCCTAGGGCTAGGATTTTTAAAATCAGGAAGCCCTGAGTTCCAGGCACACTGGAGCTGTGAAAGGCATCCAAAAGGGAGTGCAAAAGTGCCACAACATGGCTGCCTCCACAGCTTTTTCCTTGGCAAGAAGCCTAACACCAGGCTGATTTACCTTCCCAGGGTTACTGTTAGGCGTAGGCCTAGGGCTAGGATTTTTAAAACTAGGAAGCCCTTAGCTTCAGGCACACTGCAGCTGTTCAAGGCATCCCAAGGGGAGTACAAAAGTGCAACAACATGGCAGCTTTCACAGCTTTTTCCTTGGCACCATCCCTATACCTAGGCTGATTTATCTGCCTAGGGTTAGGGTTAGGGTTCAGCCTAGGGCTTGGATTTCTTTAACCAGGAAGCCCTGAGTTCCAGGCTTACTTCATCTGCCAAAGGCATCCCATTAGGGGGTGCAGAAGTGCCACAACATGGCTGCTTTCACGGCTTTTCCCTTAGGAAGAACCCTAATACCCGGCTGATTTACCTTCCTAGGGTTACTGTTAGGCTTAGGCCTAGGACTTTTAAAACCAGGAAGCCCTGGGCTCCAGGCACACTGCAACTGCGAAAGGCATCCCAAGGGGAGCGCATAAGTGATGCAACTTGGCTGCCACCACTGATATTTCCATGAGAGCATCCCGAACCATAGGCTGATTTTCCTTCCTAGGCTTAAGGTTTGAGTTACGCCTAGGGTAAGGGTTCTATTAACCAGAAAGCCCTGAGTTCCAAGAACACAGCAGCTGCGAAGGACTAGCCAAGAAGAGCGCAAAAGTACCACAACATGCCTGCCTCCACAGCTTTTTCCTTGGGGACATGCCTAATTCCTGGCTGATTTGCCTTTCTCGTCGTAGGGCAGGTATTCGGCCTAGGGCTAGGATTTTTAAAATCAGGAAGCCCTGAGTTCCAGGCACACTGGAGCTGTGAAAGGCATCTAAAAGGGAGTGCAAAAGTGCCACAACATGGCTGCTTTCACGGCTTTTTCCTTGGCAAGAAGTCTAACACCAGGCTGATTTCCCTTCCCAGGGTTACTGTTAGGCTTAGGCCTTGGACATTTAAAACCAGGAAGCCCTGGGCTCCAGGCACACTGCAACTGCGAAAGGCATCCCAAGGGGAGCGCAAAAGTGACGCAACTTGGCTGCCACCACTGATATTTCCATGAGACCATCCCGAACCATAGGCTGATTTTCCTTCCTAGGCTTAAGGTTTGAGTTACGCCTAGGGTAAGGGTTCTATTAACCAGAAAGCCCTGAGTTCCAAGAACACAGCAGCTGCGAAAGACTACCCAAGAAGAGTGCAAAAGTACCACAACATGCCTGCCTCCACAGCTTTTTCCTTGGGGACATGCCTAATTCCTGGCTGATTTGCCTTTCTCGTCTTAGGGCTCGGGATCGGCCTAGGGCTAGGATTTTTAAAATCAGGAAGCCCTGAGTTCCAGGCACACTGGAGCTGTGAAAGGCATCCAAAAGGGAGTGCAAAAGTGCCACAACATGGCTGCTTTCATGGCTTTTTCCTTGTCAAGAAGCCTAACACCTGGCTGATTTCCCTTCCCAGGGTTACTGTTAGGCTTAGGCCTAGGGCTAGGATTTTTAAAACTAGGAAGCCCTTAGCTCCAGGCACACTGCAGCTGTTCAAGGCATCCCAAGGGGAGTACAAAAGTGCAACAACATGGCAGCTTTCACAGCTTTTTCCTTGGCACCATCCCTATACCTAGGCTGATTTATCTGCCTAGGGTTAGGGTAGGGGTTCAGCCTAGGGCTTGGATTTCTTTAACCAGGAAGCCCTGAGTTCCAGGCTTACTTCATCTGCCAAAGGCATCCCAAAGGGAGTGCAGAAGTGCCACAACATGGCTGCTTTCACGGCTTTTCCCTTAGGAAGAACCCTAATACCCGGCTGATTTACCTTCCTAGGGTTACTGTTAGGCTTAGGCCTAGGACTTTTAAAACCAGGAAGCCCTGGGCTCCAGGCACACTGCAACTGCAAAAGGCATCCCAAGGGGAGCGCAAAAGTGACGCAACTTGGCTGCCACCACTGATATTTCCATGAGAGCATCCCGAACCATAGGCTGATTTTCCTTCCTAGGGTTAAGGTTTGAGTTACGCCTAGGGTAAGGGCTCTATTAACCAGAAAGCCCTGAGTTCCAAGAACACAGCAGCTGCGAAGGACTACCCAAGAAGAGCGCAAAAGTACCACAACATGCCTGCCTCCACAGCTTTTTCCTTGGGGACATGCCTAATTCCTGGCTGATTTGCCTTTCTCGTCTTAGGGCTGGGGTTCGGCCTAGGGCTAGGATTTTTAAAATCAGGAAGCCCTGAGTTCCAGGCACACTGGAGCTGTGAAAGGCATCCAAAAGGGAGTGCAAAAGTGCCACAACATGGCTGCTTTCACGGCTTTTTCCTTGGCAAGAAGCCTAACACCAGGCTGATTTACCTTCCCAGGGTTACTGTTAGGCTTAGGCCTAGGGCTAGGATTTTTAAAACTAGGAAGCCCTTAGCTCCAGGCACACTGCAGCTGTTCAAGGCATCCCAAGGGGAGTACAAAAGTGCAACAACATGGCAGCTTTCACAGCTTTTTCCTTGGCACCATCCCTATACCTAGGCTGATTTATCTGCCTAGGGTTAGGGTTAGGGTTCAGCCTAGGGCTTGGATTTCTTTAAGCAGGAAGCCCTGAGTTCCAGGCTTACTTCATCTGCCAAAGGCATCCCAAAGGGAGTGCAGAAGTGCCACAACATGGCTGCTTTCACGGCTTTTCCCTTAGGAAGAACCCTACTACCCGGCTGATTTACCTTCCTAGGGTTACTGTTAGGCTTAGGCCTAGGACTTTTAAAACCAGGAAGCCCTGGGCTCCAGGCACACTGCAGCTGCGAAAGGCATCCCAAGGGGAGCGCAAAAGTGACGCAACTTGGCTGCCACCACTGATATTTCCATGAGAGCATCCCGAACCATAGGCTGATTTTCCTTCCTAGGCTTAAGGTTTGAGTTACGCCTAGGGTAAGGGTTCTATTAACCAGAAAGCCTTGAGTTCCAAGAACACAGCAGCTGCGAAGGACTACCCAAGAAGAGCGCAAAAGTACCACAACATGCCTGCCTCCACAGCTTTTTCCTTGGGGACATGCCTAATTCCTGGCTGATTTGCCTTTCTCGTCTTAGGGCTGGGGTTCGGCCTAGGGCTAGGATTTTTAAAATCAGGAAGCCCTGAGTTCCAGGCACACTGGAGCTGTGAAAGGCATCCAAAAGGGAGTGCAAAAGTGCCACAACATGGCTGCTTTCACGGCTTTTTCCTTGGCAATAAGCCTAACACCAGGCTGATTTCCCTTCCCAGGGTTACTGTTAGGCTTAGGCCTAGGGCTAGGATTTTGAAACTAGGAAGCCCTTAGCTCCAGGCACACTGCAGCTGTTCAAGGCATCCCAAGGGGAGTACAAAAGTGCAACAACATGGCAGCTTTCACAGCTTTTTCCTTGGCACCATCCCTATACCTAGGCTGATTTATCTGCCTAGGGTTAGGGTTAGGGTTCAGCCTAGGGCTTGGATTTCTTTAACCAGGAAGCCCTGAGTTCCAGGCTTACTTCATCTGCCAAAGGCATCCCAAAGGGAGTGCAGAGTTGCCACAACATGGCTGCTTTCATGGCTTTTCCCTTAGGAAGAACCCTAATACCCGGCTGATTTACCTTCCTAGGGTTACTGTTAGGCTTAGGCCTAGGACATTTAAAACCAGGAAGCCCTGGGCTCCAGGCACACTGCAACTGCGAAAGGCATCCCAAGGGGAGCGCAAAAGTGACGCAACTTGGCTGCCACCACTGATATTTCCATGAGAGCATCCCGAACCATAGGCTGATTTTCCTTCCTAGGCTTAAGGTTTGAGTTACGCCTAGGGAAAGGGTTCTATTAACCAGAAAGCCCTGATTTCCAAGAACACAGCAGCTGCGAAGACTAGCCAAGAAGAGCGCAAAAGTACCACAACATGCCTGCCTCCACAGCTTTTTCCTTGGGGACATGCCTAATTCCTGGCTGATTTGCCTTTCTCGTCTTAGGGCTGGGGTTCGGCCTAGGGCTAGGATTTTTAAAATCAGGAAGCCCTGAGTTCCAGGCACACTGGAGCTGTGAAAGGCATCCAAAAGGGAGTGCAAAAGTGCCACAACATGGCTGCTTTCACGGCTTTTTCCTTGGCAAGAAGCCTAACACCAGGCTGATTTCCCTTCCCAGGGTTACTGTTAGGCTTAGGCCTAGGGCTAGGATTTTTGAAACTAGGAAGCCCTTAGCTCCAGGCACACTGCAGCTGTTCAAGGCATCCCAAGGGGAGTACAAAAGTGCAACAACATGGCAGCTTTCACAGCTTTTTCCTTGGCACCATCCCTATACCTAGGCTGATTTATCTGCCTAGGGTTAGGGTTCAGCCTAGGGCTTGGATTTCTTTAACCAGGAAGCCCTGAGTTCCAGGCTTACTTCATCTGCCAAAGGCATCCCAAAGGGAGTGCAGAAGTGCCACAACATGGCTGCTTTCACGGCTTTTCCCTTAGGAAGAACCCTAATACCCGGCTGATTTACCTTCCTAGGGTTACTGTTAGGCTTAGGCCTAGGACTTTTAAAACCAGGAAGCCCTGGGCTCCAGGCACACTGCAGCTGCGAAAGGCATCCCAAGGGGAGCGCAAAAGTGACGCAACTTGGCTGCCACCACTGATATTTCCATGAGACCATCCCGAACCATAGGCTGATTTTCCTTCCTAGGCTTAAGGTTTGAGTTACGCCTAGGGTAAGGGTTCTATTAACCAGAAAGCCCTGAGTTCCAAGAACACAGCAGCTGCGAAGGACTAGCCAAGAAGAGCGCAAAAGTACCACAACATGCCTGCCTCCACAGCTTTTTCCTTGGGGACATGCCTAATTCCTGGCTGATTTGCCTTTCTCGTCTTAGGGTTGGGGTTCGGCCTAGGGCTAGGATTTTTAAAATCAGGAAGCCCTGAGTTCCAGGCACACTGGAGCTGTGAAAGGCATCCAAAAGGGAGTGCAAAAGTGCCACAACATGGCTGCTTTCACGGCTTTTTCCTTGGCAAGAAGCCTAACACCAGGCTGATTTACATTCCCAGGGTTACTGTTAGGCTTAGGCCTAGGGCTAGGATTTTTAAAACTAGGAAGCCCTTAGCTCCAGGCACACTGCAGCTGTTCAAGGCATCCCAAGGGGAGTACAAAAGTGCAACAACATGGCAGCTTTCACAGCTTTTTCCTTGGCACCATCCCTATACCTAGGCTGATTTATCTGCCTAGGGTTAGGGTTCAGCCTAGGGCTTGGATTTCTTTAACCAGGAAGCCCTGAGTTCCAGGCTTCCTTCATCTGCCAAAGTCATCCCAAAGGGAGTGCAGAAGTGCCACAACATGGCTGCTTTCACGGCATTTCCCTTAGGAAGAACCCTACTACCCGGCTGATTTACCTTCCTAGGGTTACTGTTAGGCTTAGGCCTAGGACTTTTAAAACCAGGAAGCCCTGGGCTCCAGGCACACTGCAGCTGCGAAAGGCATCCCAAGGGGAGCGCAAAAGTGACGCAATTTGGCTGCCACCACTGATATTTCCATGAGACCATCCCGAACCATAGGCTGATTTTCCTTCCTAGGCTTAAGGTTTGAGTTACGCCTAGGGTAAGGGTTCTATAAACCAGAAAGCCCTGAGTTCCAAGAACACAGCAGCTGTGAAGGACTACCCAAGAAGAGCGCAAAAGTACCACAACATGCCTGCCTCCACAGCTTTTTCCTTGGGGACATGCCTAATTCCTGGCTGATTTGCCTTTCTCGTCTTAGGGCTGGGGTTCGGCCTAGGGCTAGGATTTTTAAAATCAGGAAGCCCTGAGTTCCAGGCACACTGGAGCTGTGAAAGGCATCCAAAAGGGAGTGCAAAAGTGCCACAACATGGATGCTTTCACGGCTTTTTCCTTGGCAAAAGCCTAACACCAGGCTGATTTCCCTTCCCAGGGTTACTGTTAGGCTTAGGCCTAGGGCTAGGATTTTTAAAACTAGGAAGCCCTTAGCTCCAGGCACACTGCAGCTGTTCAAGGCATGCCAAGGGGAGTACAAAAGTGCAACAACATGGCAGCTTTCACAGCTTTTTCCTTGGCACCATCCCTATACCTAGGCTGATTTATCTGCCTAGGGTTAGGGTTAGGGTTCAGCCTAGGGCTTGGATTTCTTTAACCAGGAAGCCCTGAGTTCCAGGCTTACTTCATCTGCCAAAGGCATCCCAAAGGGAGTGCAGAAGTGCCACAACATGGCTGCTTTCACGGCTTTTCCCTTAGGAAGAACCCTACTACCCGGCTGATTTACCTTCCTAGGGTTACTGTTAGGCTTAGGCCTAGGACTTTTAAAACCAGGAAGCCCTGGGCTCCAGGCACACTGCAGCTGCGAAAGGCATCCCAAGGGGAGCGCAAAAGTGACGCAACTTGGCTGCCACCACTGATATTTCCATGAGACCATCCCGAACCATAGGCTGATTTTCCTTCCTAGGCTTAAGGTTTGAGTTACGCCTAGGGTAAGGGTTCTATTAACCAGAAAGCCTTGAGTTCCAAGAACACAGCAGCTGCGAAGGACTAGCCAAGAAGAGCGCAAAAGTACCACAACATGCCTGCCTCCACAGCTTTTTCCTTGGGGACATGCCTAATTCCTGGCTGATTTGCCTTTCTCGTCTTAGGGCTGGGGTTCGGCCTAGGGCTAGGATTTTTAAAATCAGGAAGCCCTGAGTTCCAGGCACACTGGAGCTGTGAAAGGCATCCAAAAGGGAGTGCAAAAGTGCCACAACATGGCTGCTTTCACGGCTTTTTCCTTGGCAAGAAGCCTAACACCAGGCTGATTTCCCTTCCCAGGGTTACTGTTAGGCTTAGGCCTAGGGCTAGGATTTTTAAAACTAGGAAGCCCTTAGCTCCAGGCACACTGCAGCTGTTCAAGGCATCCCAAGGGGAGTACAAAAGTGCAACAACATGGCAGCTTTCACAGCTTTTTCCTTGGCACCATCCCTATACCTAGGCTGATTTATCTGCCTAGGGTTAGGGTTCAGCCTAGGGCTTGGATTTCTTTAACCAGGAAGCCCTGAGTTCCAGGCTTCCTTCATCTGCCAAAGTCATCCCAAAGGGAGTGCAGAAGTGCCACAACATGGCTGCTTTCACGGCATTTCCCTTAGGAAGAACCCTACTACCCGGCTGATTTACCTTCCTAGGGTTACTGTTAGGCTTAGGCCTAGGACTTTTAAAACCAGGAAGCCCTGGGCTCCAGGCACACTGCAGCTGCGAAAGGCATCCCAAGGGGAGCGCAAAAGTGACGCAATTTGGCTGCCACCACTGATATTTCCATGAGACCATCCCGAACCATAGGCTGATTTTCCTTCCTAGGCTTAAGGTTTGAGTTACGCCTAGGGTAAGGGTTCTATAAACCAGAAAGCCCTGAGTTCCAAGAACACAGCAGCTGCGAAGGACTAGCCAAGAAGAGCGCAAAAGTACCACAACATGCCTGCCTCCACAGCTTTTTCCTTGGGGACATGCCTAATTCCTGGCTGATTTGCCTTTCTCGTCTTAGGGCTGGGGTTCGGCCTAGGGCTAGGATTTTTAAAATCAGGAAGCCCTGAGTTCCAGGCACACTGGAGCTGTGAAAGGCATCCAAAAGGGAGTGCAAAAGTGCCACAACATGGCTGCTTTCACGGCTTTTTCCTTGGCAAGAAGCCTAACACCAGGCTGATTTCCCTTCCCAGGGTTACTGTTAGGCTTAGGCCTAGGGCTAGGATTTTTAAAACTAGGAAGCCCTTAGCTCCAGGCACACTGCAGCTGTTCAAGGCATCCCAAGGGGAGTACAAAAGTGCAACAACATGGCAGCTTTCACAGCTTTTTCCTTGGCACCATCCCTATACCTAGGCTGATTTATCTGCCTAGGGTTAGGGTTAGGGTTCAGCCTAGGGCTTGGATTTCTTTAAGCAGGAAGCCCTGAGTTCCAGGCTTACTTCATCTGCCAAAGGCATCCCAAAGGGAGTGCAGAAGTGCCACAACATGGCTGCTTTCACGGCTTTTCCCTTAGGAAGAACCCTAATACCCGGCTGATTTACCTTCCTAGGGTTACTGTTAGGCTTAGGCCTAGGACTTTTAAAACCAGGAAGCCCTGGGCTCCAGGCACACTGCAGCTGCGAAAGGCATCCCAAGGGGAGCGCAAAAGTGACGCAACTTGGCTGCCACCACTGATATTTCCATGAGACCATCCCGAACCATAGGCTGATTTTCCTTCCTAGGCTTAAGGTTTGAGTTACGCCTAGGGTAAGGGTTCTATTAACCAGAAAGCCTTGAGTTCCAAGAACACAGCAGCTGCGAAGGACTAGCCAAGAAGAGCGCAAAAGTACCACAACATGCCTGCCTCCACAGCTTTTTCCTTGGGGACATGCCTAATTCCTGGCTGATTTGCCTTTCTCGTCTTAGGGCTGGGGTTCGGCCTAGGGCTAGGATTTTTAAAATCAGGAAGCCCTGAGTTCCAGGCACACTGGAGCTGTGAAAGGCATCCAAAAGGGAGTGCAAAAGTGCCACAACATGGCTGCTTTCACGGCTTTTTCCTTGGCAAGAAGCCTAACACCAGGCTGATTTCCCTTCCCAGGGTTACTGTTAGGCTTAGGCCTAGGGCTAGGATTTTTAAAACTAGGAAGCCCTTAGCTCCAGGCACACTGCAGCTGTTCAAGGCATCCCAAGGGGAGTACAAAAGTGCAACAACATGGCAGCTTTCACAGCTTTTTCCTTGGCACCATCCCTATACCTAGGCTGATTTATCTGCCTAGGGTTAGGGTTAGGGTTCAGCCTAGGGCTTGGATTTCTTTAACCAGGAAGCCCTGAGTTCCAGGCTTACTTCATCTGCCAAAGGCATCCCAAAGGGAGTGCAGAAGTGCCACAACATGGCTGCTTTCACGGCTTTTCCCTTAGGAAGAACCCTAATACCCGGCTGATTTACCTTCCTAGGGTTACTGTTAGGCTTAGGCCTAGGACTTTTAAAACCAGGAAGCCCTGGGCTCCAGGCACACTGCAGCTGCGAAAGGCATCCCAAGGGGAGCGCAAAAGTGACGCAACTTGGCTGCCACCACTGATATTTCCATGAGAGCATCCCGAACCATAGGCTGATTTTCCTTCCTAGGCTTAAGGTTTGAGTTACGCCTAGGGTAAGGGTTCTATTAACCAGAAAGCCTTGAGTTCCAAGAACACAGCAGCTGCGAAGGACTAGCCAAGAAGAGCGCAAAAGTACCACAACATGCCTGCCTCCACAGCTTTTTCCTTGGGGACATGCCTAATTCCTGGCTGATTTGCCTTTCTCGTCTTAGGGCTGGGGTTCGGCCTAGGGCTAGGATTTTTAAAATCAGGAAGCCCTGAGTTCCAGGCACACTGGAGCTGTGAAAGGCATCCAAAAGGGAGTGCAAAAGTGCCACAACATGGCTGCTTTCACGGCTTTTTCCTTGGCAAGAAGCCTAACACCAGGCTGATTTCCCTTCCCAGGGTTACTGTTAGGCTTAGGCCTAGGTCTAGGAATTTTGAAACTAGGAAGCCCTTAGCTCCAGGCACACTGCAGCTGTTCAAGGCATCCCAAGGGGAGTACAAAAGTGCAACAACATGGCAGCTTTCACAGCTTTTTCCTTGGCACCATCCCTATACCTAGGCTGATTTATCTGCCTAGGGTTAGGGTTAGGGTTCAGCCTAGGGCTTGGATTTCTTTAAGCAGGAAGCCCTGAGTTCCAGGCTTACTTCATCTGCCAAAGGCATCCCAAAGGGAGTGCAGAAGTGCCACAACATGGCTGCTTTCACGGCTTTTCCCTTAGGAAGAACCCTAATACCCGGCTGATTTACCTTCCTAGGGTTACTGTTAGGCTTAGGCCTAGGACTTTTAAAACCAGGAAGCCCTGGGCTCCAGGCACACTGCAGCTGCGAAAGGCATCCCAAGGGGAGCGCAAAAGTGACGCAACTTGGCTGCCACCACTGATATTTCCATGAGACCATCCCGAACCATAGGCTGATTTTCCTTCCTAGGCTTAAGGTTTGAGTTACGCCTAGGGTAAGGGTTCTATTAACCAGAAAGCCCTGAGTTCCAAGAACACAGCAGCTGCGAAGGACTAGCCAAGAAGAGCGCAAAAGTACCACAACATGCCTGCCTCCACAGCTTTTTCCTTGGGGACATGCCTAATTTCTGGCTGATTTGCCTTTCTCGTCTTAGGGCTGGGGTTCGGCCTAGGGCTAGGATTTTTAAAATCAGGAAGCCCTGAGTTTCAGGCACACTGGAGCTGTGAAAGGCATCCAAAAGGGAGTGCAAAAGTGCCACAACATGGCTGCTTTCACGGCTTCTTCCTTGGCAAGAAGCCTAACACCAGGCTGATTTCCCTTCCCAGGGTTACTGTTAGGCTTAGGCCTAGGGCTAGGATTTTTAAAACTAGGAAGCCCTTAGCTCCAGGCACACTGCAGCTGTTCAAGGCATCCCAAGGGGAGTACAAAAGTGCAACAACATGGCAGCTTTCACAGCTTTTTCCTTGGCACCATCCCTATACCTAGGCTGATTTATCTGCCTAGGGTTAGGGTTCAGCCTAGGGCTTGGATTTCTTTAACCAGGAAGCCCTGAGTTCCAGGCTTCCTTCATCTGCCAAAGGCATCCCAAAGGGAGTGCAGAAGTGCCACAACATGGCTGCTTTCACGGCTTTTCCCTTAGGAAGAACCCTAATACCCGGCTGATTTACCTTCCTAGGGTTACTGTTAGGCTTAGGCCTAGGACTTTTAAAACCAGGAAGCCCTGGGCTCCAGGCACACTGCAGCTGCGAAAGGCATCCCAAGGGGAGCGCAAAAGTGACGCAACTTGGCTGCCACCACTGATATTTCCATGAGACCATCCCGAACCATAGGCTGATTTTCCTTCCTAGGCTTAAGGTTTGAGTTACGCCTAGGGTAAGGGTTCTATTAACCAGAAAGCCTTGAGTTCCAAGAACACAGCAGCTGCGAAGGACTAGCCAAGAAGAGCGCAAAAGTACCACAACATGCCTGCCTCCACAGCTTTTTCCTTGGGGACATGCCTAATTCCTGGCTGATTTGCCTTTCTCGTCTTAGGGCTGGGGTTCGGCCTAGGGCTAGGATTTTTAAAATCAGGAAGCCCTGAGTTACAGGCAAATCGGAGCTGTGAAAGGCATCCAAAAGGGAGTGCAAAAGTGCCACAACATGGCTGCTTTCACGGCTTTTTCCTTGGCAAGAAGCCTAACACCAGGCTGATTTCCCTTCCCAGGGTTACTGTTAGGCTTAGGCCTAGGGCTAGGATTTTTAAAACTAGGAAGCCCTTAGCTCCAGGCACACTGCAGCTGTTCAAGGCATCCCAAGGGGAGTACAAAAGTGCAACAACATGGCAGCTTTCACAGCTTTTTCCTTGGCACCATCCCTATACCTAGGCTGATTTATCTGCCTAGGGTTAGGGTTCAGCCTAGGGCTTGGATTTCTTTAACCAGGAAGCCCTGAGTTCCAGGCTTCCTTCATCTGCCAAAGGCATCCCAAAGGGAGTGCAAAAGTGCCACAACATGGCTGCTTTCACGGCTTTTTCCTTGGCAAGAAGCCTAACACCAGGCTGATTTCCCTTCCCAGGGTTACTGTTAGGCTTAGGCCTAGGGCTAGGATTTTTAAAACTAGGAAGCCCTTAGCTCCAGGCACACTGCAGCTGTTCAAGGCATCCCAAGGGGAGTACAAAAGTGCAACAACATGGCAGCTTTCACAGCTTTTTCCTTGGCACCATCCCTATACCTAGGCTGATTTATCTGCCTAGGGTTAGGGTTAGGGTTCAGCCTAGGGCTTGGATTTCTTTAAGCAGGAAGCCCTGAGTTCCAGGCTTACTTCATCTGCCAAAGGCATCCCAAAGGGAGTGCAGAAGTGCCACAACATGGCTGCTTTCACGGCTTTTCCCTTAGGAAGAACCCTAATACCCGGCTGATTTACCTTCCTAGGGTTACTGTTAGGCTTAGGCCTAGGACTTTTAAAACCAGGAAGCCCTGGGCTCCAGGCACACTGCAGCTGCGAAAGGCATCCCAAGGGGAGCGCAAAAGTGACGCAACTTGGCTGCCACCACTGATATTTCCATGAGAGCATCCCGAACCATAGGCTGATTTTCCATCCTAGGCTTAAGGTTTGAGTTACGCCTAGGGTAAGGGTTCTATTAACCAGAAAGCCTTGAGTTCCAAGAACACAGCAGCTGCGAAGGACTAGCCAAGAAGAGCGCAAAAGTACCACAACATGCCTGCCTCCACAGCTTTTTCCTTGGGGACATGCCTAATTCCTGGCTGATTTGCCTTTCTCGTCTTAGGGCTGGGGTTCGGCCTAGGGCTAGGATTTTTAAAATCAGGAAGCCCTGAGTTCCAGGCACACTGGAGCTGTGAAAGGCATCCAAAAGGGAGTGCAAAAGTGCCACAACATGGCTGCTTTCACGGCTTTTTCCTTGGCAAGAAGCCTAACACCAGGCTGATTTCCCTTCCCAGGGTTACTGTTAGGCTTAGGCCTAGGGCTAGGATTTTTAAAACTAGGAAGCCCTTAGCTCCAGGCACACTGCAGCTGTTCAAGGCATCCCAAGGGGAGTACAAAAGTGCAACAACATGGCAGCTTTCACAGCTTTTTCCTTGGCACCATCCCTATACCTAGGCTGATTTATCTGCCTAGGGTTAGGGTTAGGGTTCAGCCTAGGGCTTGGATTTCTTTAACCAGGAAGCCCTGAGTTCCAGGCTTACTTCATCTGCCAAAGGCATCCCAAAGGGAGTGCAGAAGTGCCACAACATGGCTGCTTTCACGGCTTTTCCCTTAGGAAGAACCCTAATACCCGGCTGATTTACCTTCCTAGGGTTACTGTTAGGCTTAGGCCTAGGACTTTTAAAACCAGGAAGCCCTGGGCTCCAGGCACACTGCAGCTGCGAAAGGCATCCCAAGGGGAGCGCAAAAGTGACGCAACTTGGCTGCCACCACTGATATTTCCATGAGAGCATCCCGAACCATAGGCTGATTTTCCTTCCTAGGCTTAAGGTTTGAGTTACGCCTAGGGTAAGGGTTCTATTAACCAGAAAGCCCTGAGTTCCAAGAACACAGCAGCTGCGAAGGACTAGCCAAGAAGAGCGCAAAAGTACCACAACATGCCTGCCTCCACAGCTTTTTCCTTGGGGACATGCCTAATTCCTGGCTGATTTGCCTTTCTCGTCTTAGGGCTGGGGTTCGGCCTAGGGCTAGGATTTTTAAAATCAGGAAGCCCTGAGTTCCAGGCACACTGGAGCTGTGAAAGGCATCCAAAAGGGAGTGCAAAAGTGCCACAACATGGCTGCTTTCACGGCTTTTTCCTTGGCAAGAAGCCTAACACCAGGCTGATTTCCCTTCCCAGGGTTACTGTTAGGCTTAGGCCTAGGGCTAGGATTTTTAAAACTAGGAAGCCCTTAGCTCCAGGCACACTGCAGCTGTTCAAGGCATCCCAAGGGGAGTACAAAAGTGCAACAACATGGCAGCTTTCACAGCTTTTTCCTTGGCACCATCCCTATACCTAGGCTGATTTATCTGCCTAGGGTTAGGGTTAGGGTTCAGCCTAGGGCTTGGATTTCTTTAACCAGGAAGCCCTGAGTTCCAGGCTTCCTTCATCTGCCAAAGGCATCCCAAAGGGAGTGCAGAAGTGCCACAACATGGCTGCTTTCACGGCTTTTCCCTTAGGAAGAACCCTAATACCCGGCTGATTTACCTTCCTAGGGTTACTGTTAGGCTTAGGCCTAGGACTTTTAAAACCAGGAAGCCCTGGGCTCCAGGCACACTGCAGCTGCGAAAGGCATCCCAAGGGGAGCGCAAAAGTGACGCAACTTGGCTGCCACCACTGATATTTCCATGAGACCATCCCGAACCATAGGCTGATTTTCCTTCCTAGGCTTAAGGTTTGAGTTACGCCTAGGGTAAGGGTTCTATTAACCAGAAAGCCCTGAGTTCCAAGAACACAGCAGCTGCGAAGGACTAGCCAAGAAGAGCGCAAAAGTACCACAACATGCCTGCCTCCACAGCTTTTTCCTTGGGGACATGCCTAATTCCTGGCTGATTTGCCTTTCTCGTCTTAGGGCTGGGGTTCGGCCTAGGGCTAGGAGTCTTAAAATCAGGAAGCCCTGATTTCCAGGCAAACCGGAGCTGTGAAAGGCATCCAAAAGGGAGTGCAAAAGTGCCACAACATGGCTGCTTTCACGGCTTTTTCCTTGGCAAGAAGCCTAACACCAGGCTGATTTCCCTTCCCAGGGTTACTGTTAGGCTTAGGCCTAGGGCTAGGATTTTTAAAACTAGGAAGCCCTTAGCTCCAGGCACACTGCAGCTGTTCAAGGCATCCCAAGGGGAGTACAAAAGTGCAACAACATGGCAGCTTTCACAGCTTTTTCCTTGGCACCATCCCTATACCTAGGCTGATTTATCTGCCTAGGGTTAGGGTTAGGGTTCAGCCTAGGGCTTGGATTTCTTTAAGCAGGAAGCCCTGAGTTCCAGGCTTACTTCATCTGCCAAAGGCATCCCAAAGGGAGTGCAGAAGTGCCACAACATGGCTGCTTTCACGGCTTTTCCCTTAGGAAGAACCCTAATACCCGGCTGATTTACCTTCCTAGGGTTACTGTTAGGCTTAGGCCTAGGACTTTTAAAACCAGGAAGCCCTGGGCTCCAGGCACACTGCAGCTGCGAAAGGCATCCCAAGGGGAGCGCAAAAGTGACGCAACTTGGCTGCCACCACTGATATTTCCATGAGACCATCCCGAACCATAGGCTGATTTTCCTTCCTAGGCTTAAGGTTTGAGTTACGCCTAGGGTAAGGGTTCTATTAACCAGAAAGCCTTGAGTTCCAAGAACACAGCAGCTGCGAAGGACTACCCAAGAAGAGCGCAAAAGTACCACAACATGCCTGCCTCCACAGCTTTTTCCTTGGGGACATGCCTAATTCCTGGCTGATTTGCCTTTCTCGTCTTAGGGCTGGGGTTCGGCCTAGGGCTAGGATTTTTAAAATCAGGAAGCCCTGAGTTCCAGGCACACTGGAGCTGTGAAAGGCATCCAAAAGGGAGTGCAAAAGTGCCACAACATGGCTGCTTTCACGGCTTTTTCCTTGGCAAGAAGCCTAACACCAGGCTGATTTCCCTTCCCAGGGTTACTGTTAGGCTTAGGCCTAGGGCTAGGATTTTTAAAACTAGGAAGCCCTTAGCTCCAGGCACACTGCAGCTGTTCAAGGCATCCCAAGGGGAGTACAAAAGTGCAACAACATGGCAGCTTTCACAGCTTTTTCCTTGGCACCATCCCTATACCTAGGCTGATTTATCTGCCTAGGGTTAGGGTTAGGGTTCAGCCTAGGGCTTGGATTTCTTTAAGCAGGAAGCCCTGAGTTCCAGGCTTACTTCATCTGCCAAAGGCATCCCAAAGGGAGTGCAGAAGTGCCACAACATGGCTGCTTTCACGGCTTTTCCCTTAGGAAGAACCCTAATACCCGGCTGATTTACCTTCCTAGGGTTACTGTTAGGCTTAGGCCTAGGACTTTTAAAACCAGGAAGCCCTGGGCTCCAGGCACACTGCAGCTGCGAAAGGCATCCCAAGGGGAGCGCAAAAGTGACGCAACTTGGCTGCCACCACTGATATTTCCATGAGACCATCCCGAACCATAGGCTGATTTTCCTTCCTAGGCTTAAGGTTTGAGTTACGCCTAGGGTAAGGGTTCTATTAACCAGAAAGCCCTGAGTTCCAAGAACACAGCAGCTGCGAAGGACTAGCCAAGAAGAGCGCAAAAGTACCACAACATGCCTGCCTCCACAGCTTTTTCCTTGGGGACATGCCTAATTCCTGGCTGATTTGCCTTTCTCGTCTTAGGGCTGGGGTTCGGCCTAGGGCTAGGATTTTTAAAATCAGGAAGCCCTGAGTTCCAGGCACACTGGAGCTGTGAAAGGCATCCAAAAGGGAGTGCAAAAGTGCCACAACATGGCTGCTTTCACGGCTTTTTCCTTGGCAAGAAGCCTAACACCAGGCTGATTTCCCTTCCCAGGGTTACTGTTAGGCTTAGGCCTAGGGCTAGGATTTTTAAAACTAGGAAGCCCTTAGCTCCAGGCACACTGCAGCTGTTCAAGGCATCCCAAGGGGAGTACAAAAGTGCAACAACATGGCAGCTTTCACAGCTTTTTCCTTGGCACCATCCCTATACCTAGGCTGATTTATCTGCCTAGGGTTAGGGTTAGGGTTCAGCCTAGGGCTTGGATTTCTTTAACCAGGAAGCCCTGAGTTCCAGGCTTACTTCATCTGCCAAAGGCATCCCAAAGGGAGTGCAGAAGTGCCACAACATGGCTGCTTTCACGGCTTTTTCCTTGGCAAGAAGCCTAACACCAGGCTGATTTCCCTTCCCAGGGTTACTGTTAGGCTCAGGCCTAGGCCTAGGACTTTTAAAACCAGGAAGCCCTGGTCCCCAGGCACACTGCAGCTGTTCAAGGCATCCCAAGGGGAGTAGAAAAGCGCAACAACATGGCAGCTTTCACAGCTTTTTCCTTGGCACCATCCCTATACCTAGGCTGATTTATCTGCCTAGGGTTAGGGTTAGGGTTCAGCCTAGGGCTTGGATTTCTTTAAGCAGGAAGCCCTGAGTTCCAGGCTTACTTCATCTGCCAAAGGCATCCCAAAGGGAGTGCAGAAGTGCCACAACATGGCTGCTTTCACGGCTTTTCCCTTAGGAAGAACCCTAATACCCGGCTGATTTACCTTCCTAGGGTTACTGTTAGGCTTAGGCCTAGGACTTTTAAAACCAGGAAGCCCTGGGCTCCAGGCACACTGCAGCTGCGAAAGGCATCCCAAGGGGAGCGCAAAAGTGACGCAACTTGGCTGCCACCACTGATATTTCCATGAGACCATCCCGAACCATAGGCTGATTTTCCTTCCTAGGCTTAAGGTTTGAGTTACGCCTAGGGTAAGGGTTCTATTAACCAGAAAGCCCTGAGTTCCAAGAACACAGCAGCTGCGAAGGACTAGCCAAGAAGAGCGCAAAAGTACCACAACATGCCTGCCTCCACAGCTTTTTCCTTGGGGACATGCCTAATTCCTGGCTGATTTGCCTTTCTCGTCTTAGGGCTGGGGTTCGGCCTAGGGCTAGGAGTCTTAAAATCAGGAAGCCCTGATTTCCAGGCAAACCGGAGCTGTGAAAGGCATCCAAAAGGGAGTGCAAAAGTGCCACAACATGGCTGCTTTCACGGCTTTTTCCTTGGCAAGAAGCCTAACACCAGGCTGATTTCCCTTCCCAGGGTTACTGTTAGGCTTAGGCCTAGGGCTAGGATTTTTAAAACTAGGAAGCCCTTAGCTCCAGGCACACTGCAGCTGTTCAAGGCATCCCAAGGGGAGTACAAAAGTGCAACAACATGGCAGCTTTCACAGCTTTTTCCTTGGCACCATCCCTATACCTAGGCTGATTTATCTGCCTAGGGTTAGGGTTAGGGTTCAGCCTAGGGCTTGGATTTCTTTAACCAGGAAGCCCTGAGTTCCAGGCTTCCTTCATCTGCCAAAGGCATCCCAAAGGGAGTGCAGAAGTGCCACAACATGGCTGCTTTCACGGCTTTTCCCTTAGGAAGAACCCTAATACCCGGCTGATTTACCTTCCTAGGGTTACTGTTAGGCTTAGGCCTAGGACTTTTAAAACCAGGAAGCCCTGGGCTCCAGGCACACTGCAGCTGCGAAAGGCATCCCAAGGGGAGCGCAAAAGTGACGCAACTTGGCTGCCACCACTGATATTTCCATGAGACCATCCCGAACCATAGGCTGATTTTCCTTCCTAGGCTTAAGGTTTGAGTTACGCCTAGGGTAAGGGTTCTATTAACCAGAAAGCCTTGAGTTCCAAGAACACAGCAGCTGCGAAGGACTACTCAAGAAGAGCGCAAAAGTACCACAACATGCCTGCCTCCACAGCTTTTTCCTTGGGGACATGCCTAATTCCTGGCTGATTTGCCTTTCTCGTCTTAGGGCTGGGGTTCGGCCTAGGGCTAGGATTTTTAAAATCAGGAAGCCCTGAGTTCCAGGCACACTGGAGCTGTGAAAGGCATCCAAAAGGGAGTGCAAAAGTGCCACAACATGGCTGCTTTCACGGCTTTTTCCTTGGCAAGAAGCCTAACACCAGGCTGATTTCCCTTCCCAGGGTTACTGTTAGGCTTAGGCCTAGGGCTAGGATTTTTAAAACTAGGAAGCCCTTAGCTCCAGGCACACTGCAGCTGTTCAAGGCATCCCAAGGGGAGTACAAAAGTGCAACAACATGGCAGCTTTCACAGCTTTTTCCTTGGCACTATCCCTATACCTAGGCTGATTTATCTGCCTACGGTTAGGGTTAGGGTTCAGCCTAGGGCTTGGATTTCTTTAAGCAGGAAGCCCTGAGTTCCAGGCTTACTTCATCTGCCAAAGGCATCCCAAAGGGAGTGCAGAAGTGCCACAACATGGCTGCTTTCACGGCTTTTCCCTTAGGAAGAACCCTAATACCCGGCTGATTTACCTTCCTAGGGTTACTGTTAGGCTTAGGCCTAGGACTTTTAAAACCAGGAAGCCCTGGGCTCCAGGCACACTGCAGCTGCGAAAGGCATCCCAAGGGGAGCGCAAAAGTGACGCAACTTGGCTGCCACCACTGATATTTCCATGAGAGCATCCCGAACCATAGGCTGATTTTCCTTCCTAGGGTTAAGGTTTGAGTTACGCCTAGGGTAAGGGTTCTATTAACCAGAAAGCCCTGAGTTCCAAGAACACAGCAGCTGCGAAGGACTACCCAAGAAGAGCGCAAAAGTACCACAACATGCCTGCCTCCACAGCTTTTTCCTTGGGGACATGCCTAATTTCTGGCTGATTTGCCTTTCTCGTCTTAGGGCTGGGGTTCGGCCTAGGGCTAGGAGTCTTAAAATCAGGAAGCCCTGATTTCCAGGCAAACCGGAGCTGTGAAAGGCATCCAAAAGGGAGTGCAAAAGTGCCACAACATGGCTGCTTTCACGGCTTTTTCCTTGGCAAGAAGCCTAACACCAGGCTGATTTCCCTTCCCAGGGTTACTGTTAGGCTTAGGCCTAGGGCTAGGATTTTTAAAACTAGGAAGCCCTTAGCTCCAGGCACACTGCAGCTGTTCAAGGCATCCCAAGGGGAGTACAAAAGTGCAACAACATGGCAGCTTTCACAGCTTTTTCCTTGGCACCATCCCTATACCTAGGCTGATTTATCTGCCTAGGGTTAGGGTTAGGGTTCAGCCTAGGGCTTGGATTTCTTTAACCAGGAAGCCCTGAGTTCCAGGCTTACTTCATCTGCCAAAGGCATCCCAAAGGGAGTGCAGAAGTGCCACAACATGGCTGCTTTCACGGCTTTTTCCTTGGCAAGAAGCCTAACACCAGGCTGATTTCCCTTCCCAGGGTTACTGTTAGGCTCAGGCCTAGGCCTAGGACTTTTAAAACCAGGAAGCCCTGGTCCCCAGGCACACTGCAGCTGTTCAAGGCATCCCAAGGGGAGTACAAAAGCGCAACAACATGGCAGCTTTCACAGCTTTTTCCTTGGCACCATCCCTATACCTAGGCTGATTTATCTGCCTAGGGTTAGGGTTAGGGTTCAGCCTAGGGCTTGGATTTCTTTAACCAGGAAGCCCTGAGTTCCAGGCTTACTTCATCTGCCAAAGGCATCCCAAAGGGAGTGCAGAAGTGCCACAACATGGCTGCTTTCACGGCTTTTCCCTTAGGAAGAACCCTAATACCCGGCTGATTTACCTTCCTAGGGTTACTGTTAGGCTTAGGCCTAGGACTTTTAAAACCAGGAAGCCCTGGGCTCCAGGCACACTGCAGCTGCGAAAGGCATCCCAAGGGGAGCGCAAAAGTGACGCAACTTGGCTGCCACCACTGATATTTCCATGAGAGCATCCCGAACCATAGGCTGATTTTCCTTCCTAGGCTTAAGGTTTGAGTTACGCCTAGGGTAAGGGTTCTATTAACCAGAAAGCCCTGAGTTCCAAGAACACAGCAGCTGCGAAGGACTAGCCAAGAAGAGCGCAAAAGTAGCACAACATGCCTGCCTCCACAGCTTTTTCCTTGGGGACATGCCTAATTCCTGGCTGATTTGCCTTTCTCGTCTTAGGGCTGGGGTTCGGCCTAGGGCTAGGAGTCTTAAAATCAGGAAGCCCTGATTTCCAGGCAAACCGGAGCTGTGAAAGGCATCCAAAAGGGAGTGCAAAAGCGCCACAACATGGCTGCTTTCACGGCTTTTTCCTTGGCAAGAAGCCTAACACCAGGCTGATTTCCCTTCCCAGGGTTACTGTTAGGCTTAGGCCTAGGGCTAGGATTTTTAAAACTAGGAAGCCCTTAGCTCCAGGCACACTGCAGCTGTTCAAGGCATCCCAAGGGGAGTACAAAAGTGCAACAACATGGCAGCTTTCACAGCTTTTTCCTTGGCACCATCCCTATACCTAGGCTGATTTATCTGCCTAGGGTTAGGGTTAGGGTTCAGCCTAGGGCTTGGATTTCTTTAAGCAGGAAGCCCTGAGTTCCAGGCTTACTTCATCTGCCAAAGGCATCCCAAAGGGAGTGCAGAAGTGCCACAACATGGCTGCTTTCACGGCTTTTCCCTTAGGAAGAACCCTAATACCCGGCTGATTTACCTTCCTAGGGTTACTGTTAGGCTTAGGCCTAGGACTTTTAAAACCAGGAAGCCCTGGGCTCCAGGCACACTGCAGCTGCGAAAGGCATCCCAAGGGGAGCGCAAAAGTGACGCAACTTGGCTGCCACCACTGATATTTCCATGAGACCATCCCGAACCATAGGCTGATTTTCCTTCCTAGGCTTAAGGTTTGAGTTACGCCTAGGGTAAGGGTTCTATTAACCAGAAAGCCTTGAGTTCCAAGAACACAGCAGCTGCGAAGGACTAGCCAAGAAGAGCGCAAAAGTACCACAACATGCCTGCCTCCACAGCTTTTTCCTTGGGGACATGCCTAATTCCTGGCTGATTTGCCTTTCTCGTCTTAGGGCTGGGGTTCGGCCTAGGGCTAGGATTTTTAAAATCAGGAAGCCCTGAGTTCCAGGCAAACCGGAGCTGTGAAAGGCATCCAAAAGGGAGTGCAAAAGTGCCACAACATGGCTGCTTTCACGGCTTTTTCCTTGGCAAGAAGCCTAACACCAGGCTGATTTCCCTTCCCAGGGTTACTGTTAGGCTTAGGCCTAGGGCTAGGATTTTTAAAACTAGGAAGCCCTTAGCTCCAGGCACACTGCAGCTGTTCAAGGCATCCCAAGGGGAGTACAAAAGTGCAACAACATGGCAGCTTTCACAGCTTTTTCCTTGGCACCATCCCTATACCTAGGCTGATTTATCTGCCTAGGGTTAGGGTTCAGCCTAGGGCTTGGATTTCTTTAACCAGGAAGCCCTGAGTTCCAGGCTTACTTCATCTGCCAAAGGCATCCCAAAGGGAGTGCAGAAGTGCCACAACATGGCTGCTTTCACGGCTTTTCCCTTAGGAAGAACCCTAATACCCGGCTGATTTACCTTCCTAGGGTTACTGTTAGGCTTAGGCCTAGGACTTTTAAAACCAGGAAGCCCTGGGCTCCAGGCACACTGCAGCTGCGAAAGGCATCCCAAGGGGAGCGCAAAAGTGACGCAACTTGGCTGCCACCACTGATATTTCCATGAGACCATCCCGAACCATAGGCTGATTTTGCTTCCTAGGCTTAAGGTTTGAGTTACGCCTAGGGTAAGGGTTCTATTAACCAGAAAGCCCTGAGTTCCAAGAACACAGCAGCTGCGAAGGACTAGCCAAGAAGAGCGCAAAAGTACCACAACATGCCTGCCTCCACAGCTTTTTCCTTGGGGACATGCCTAATTCCTGGCTGATTTGCCTTTCTCGTCTTAGGGCTGGGGTTCGGCCTAGGGCTAGGATTTTTAAAATCAGGAAGCCCTGAGTTCCAGGCACACTGGAGCTGTGAAAGGCATCCAAAAGGGAGTGCAAAAGTGCCACAACATGGCTGCTTTCACGGCTTTTTCCTTGGCAAGAAGCCTAACACCAGGCTGATTTCCCTTCCCAGGGTTACTGTTAGGCTTAGGCCTAGGGCTAGGATTTTTAAAACTAGGAAGCCCTTAGCTCCAGGCACACTGCAGCTGTTCAAGGCATCCCAAGGGGAGTACAAAAGTGCAACAACATGGCAGCTTTCACAGCTTTTTCCTTGGCACCATCCCTATACCTAGGCTGATTTATCTGCCTAGGGTTAGGGTTCAGCCTAGGGCTTGGATTTCTTTAACCAGGAAGCCCTGAGTTCCAGGCTTCCTTCATCTGCCAAAGGCATCCCAAAGGGAGTGCAGAAGTGCCACAACATGGCTGCTTTCACGGCTTTTCCCTTAGGAAGAACCCTACTACCCGGCTGATTTACCTTCCTAGGGTTACTGTTAGGCTTAGGCCTAGGACTTTTAAAACCAGGAAGCCCTGGGCTCCAGGCACACTGCAGCTGCGAAAGGCATCCCAAGGGGAGCGCAAAAGTGACGCAACTTGGCTGCCACCACTGATATTTCCATGAGACCATCCCGAACCATAGGCTGATTTTCCTTCCTAGGCTTAAGGTTTGAGTTACGCCTAGGGTAAGGGTTCTATTAACCAGAAAGCCCTGAGTTCCAAGAACACAGCAGCTGCGAAGGACTAGCCAAGAAGAGCGCAAAAGTACCACAACATGCCTGCCTCCACAGCTTTTTCCTTGGGGACATGCCTAATTCCTGGCTGATTTGCCTTTCTCGTCTTAGGGCTGGGGTTCGGCCTAGGGCTAGGATTTTTAAAATCAGGAAGCCCTGAGTTCCAGGCACACTGGAGCTGTGAAAGGCATCCAAAAGGGAGTGCAAAAGTGCCACAACATGGCTGCTTTCACGGCTTTTTCCTTGGCAAGAAGCCTAACACCAGGCTGATTTCCCTTCCCAGGGTTACTGTTAGGCTTAGGCCTAGGGCTAGGATTTTTAAAACTAGGAAGCCCTTAGCTCCAGGCACACTGCAGCTGTTCAAGGCATGCCAAGGGGAGTACAAAAGTGCAACAACATGGCAGCTTTCACAGCTTTTTCCTTGGCACTATCCCTATACCTAGGCTGATTTATCTTCCTAGGGTTAGGGTTAGGGTTCAGCCTAGGGCTTGGATTTCTTTAACCAGGAAGCCCTGAGTTCCAGGCTTACTTCATCTGCCAAAGGCATCCCAAAGGGAGTGCAGAAGTGCCACAACATGGCTGCTTTCACGGCTTTTCCCTTAGGAAGAACCCTAATACCCGGCTGATTTACCTTCCTAGGGTTACTGTTAGGCTTAGGCCTAGGACTTTTAAAACCAGGAAGCCCTGGGCTCCAGGCACACTGCAGCTGCGAAAGGCATCCCAAGGGGAGCGCAAAAGTGACGCAACTTGGCTGCCACCACTGATATTTCCATGAGAGCATCCCGAACCATAGGCTGATTTTCCTTCCTAGGCTTAAGGTTTGAGTTACGCCTAGGGTAAGTGTTCTATTAACCAGAAAGCCCTGAGTTCCAAGAACACAGCAGCTGTGAAGGACTACCCAAGAAGAGCGCAAAAGTACCACAACATGCCTGCCTCCACAGCTTTTTCCTTGGGGACATGCCTAATTCCTGGCTGATTTGCCTTTCTCGTCTTAGGGCTGGGTTCGGCCTAGGGCTAGGAGTCTTAAAATCAGGAAGCCCTGATTTCCAGGCAAACCGGAGATGTGAAAGGCATCCAAAAGGGAGTGCAAAAGTGCCACAACATGGCTGCTTTCACGGCTTTTTCCTTGGCAAGAAGCCTAACACCAGGCTGATTTCCCTTCCCAGGGTTACTGTTAGGCTTAGGCCTAGGGCTAGGATTTTTAAAACTAGGAAGCCCTTAGCTCCAGGCACACTGCAGCTGTTCAAGGCATCCCAAGGGGAGTACAAAAGTGCAACAACATGGCAGCTTTCACAGCTTTTTCCTTGGCACCATCCCTATACCTAGGCTGATTTATCTGCCTAGGATTAGGGTTAGGGTTCAGCCTAGGGCTTGGATTTCTTTAAGCAGGAAGCCCTGAGTTCCAGGCTTACTTCATCTGCCAAAGGCATCCCAAAGGGAGTGCAGAAGTGCCACAACATGGCTGCTTTCACGGCTTTTCCCTTAGGAAGAACCCTAATACCCGGCTGATTTACCTTCCTAGGGTTACTGTTAGGCTTAGGCCTAGGACTTTTAAAACCAGGAAGCCCTGGGCTCCAGGCACACTGCAGCTGCGAAAGGCATCCCAGGGGGAGCGCAAAAGTGACGCAACTTGGCTGCCACCACTGATATTTCAATGAGAGCATCCCGAACCATAGGCTGATTTTCCTTCCTAGGCTTAAGGTTTGAGTTACGCCTAGGGTAAGGGTTCTATTAACCAGAAAGCCCTGAGTTCCAAGAACACAGCAGCTGCGAAGGACTACCCAAGAAGAGCGCAAAAGTACCACAACATGCCTGCCTCCACAGCTTTTTCCTTGGGGACATGCCTAATTCCTGGCTGATTTGCCTTTCTCGTCTTAGGGCTGGGGTTCGGCCTAGGGCTAGGATTTTTAAAATCAGGAAGCCCTGAGTTCCAGGCACACTGGAGCTGTGAAAGGCATCCAAAAGGGAGTGCAAAAGTGCCACAACATGGCTGCTTTCACGGCTTTTTCCTTGGCAAGAAGCCTAACACCAGGCTGATTTCCCTTCCCAGGGTTACTGTTAGGCTTAGGCCTAGGGCTAGGATTTTTAAAACTAGGAAGCCCTTAGCTCCAGGCACACTGCAGCTGTTCAAGGCATGCCAAGGGGAGTACAAAAGTGCAACAACATGGCAGCTTTCACAGCTTTTTCCTTGGCACCATCCCTATACCTAGGCTGATTTATCTGCCTAGGGTTAGGGTTAGGGTTCAGCCTAGGGCTTGGATTTCTTTAACCAGGAAGCCCTGAGTTCCAGGCTTACTTCATCTGCCAAAGGCATCCCAATAGGGGGTGCAGAAGTGCCACAACATGGCTGCTTTCACGGCTTTTCCCTTAGGAAGAACCCTAATACCCGGCTGATTTACCTTCCTAGGGTTACTGTTAGGCTTAGGCCTAGGACTTTTAAAACCAGGAAGCCCTGGGCTCCAGGCACACTGCAGCTGCGAAAGGCATCCCAAGGGGAGCGCAAAAGTGACGCAACTTGGCTGCCACCACTGATATTTCCATGAGAGCATCCCGAACCATAGGCTGATTTTCCTTCCTAGGCTTAAGGTTTGAGTTACGCCTAGGGTAAGGGTTCTATTAACCAGAACGCCTTGAGTTCCAAGAACACAGCAGCTGCGAAGGACTACCCAAGAAGAGCGCAAAAGTACCACAACATGCCTGCCTCCACAGCTTTTTCCTTGGGGACATGCCTAATTCCTGGCTGATTTGCCTTTCTCGTCTTAGGGCTGGGGTTCGGCCTAGGGCTAGGATTTTTAAAATCAGGAAGCCCTGAGTTCCAGGCACACTGGAGCTGTGAAAGGCATCCAAAAGGGAGTGCAAAAGTGCCACAACATGGCTGCTTTCACGGCTTTTTCCTTGGCAAGAAGCCTAACACCAGGCTGATTTACCTTCCCAGGGTTACTGTTAGGCTTAGGCCTAGGGCTAGGATTTTTAAAACTAGGAAGCCCTTAGCTCCAGGCACACTGCAGCTGTTCAAGGCATCCCAAGGGGAGTACAAAAGTGCAACAACATGGCAGCTTTCACAGCTTTTTCCTTGGCACCATCCCTATACCTAGGCTGATTTATCTGCCTAGGGTTAGGGTTAGGGTTCAGCCTAGGGCTTGGATTTCTTTAACCAGGAAGCCCTGAGTTCCAGGCTTACTTCATCTGCCAAAGGCATCCCAAAGGGAGTGCAGAAGTGCCACAACATGGCTGCTTTCACGGCTTTTCCCTTAGGAAGAACCCTAATACCCGGCTGATTTACCTTCCTAGGGTTACTGTTAGGCTTAGGCCTAGGACTTTTAAAACCAGGAAGCCCTGGGCTCCAGGCACACTGCAGCTGCGAAAGGCATCCCAAGGGGAGCGCAAAAGTGACGCAACTTGGCTGCCACCACTGATATTTCTATGAGACCATCCCGAACCATAGGCTGATTTTCCTTCCTAGGCTTAAGGTTTGAGTTACGCCTAGGGTAAGGGTTCTATTAACCAGAAAGCCCTGAGTTCCAAGAACACAGCAGCTGCGAAGGACTAGCCAAGAAGAGCGCAAAAGTACCACAACATGCCTGCCTCCACAGCTTTTTCCTTGGGGACATGCCTAATTCCTGGCTGATTTGCCTTTCTCGTCTTAGGGCTGGGGTTCGGCCTAGGGCTAGGATTTTTAAAATCAGGAAGCCCTGAGTTCCAGGCACACTGGAGCTGTGAAAGGCATCCAAAAGGGAGTGCAAAAGTGCCACAACATGGCTGCTTTCACGGCTTTTTCCTTGGCAAGAAGCCTAACACCAGGCTGATTTACCTTCCCAGGGTTACTGTTAGGCTTAGGCCTAGGGCTAGGATTTTTAAAACTAGGAAGCCCTTAGCTCCAGGCACACTGCAGCTGTTCAAGGCATGCCAAGGGGAGTACAAAAGTGCAACAACATGGCAGCTTTCACAGCTTTTTCCTTGGCACCATCCCTATACCTAGGCTGATTTATCTGCCTAGGGTTAGGGTTAGGGTTCAGCCTAGGGCTTGGATTTCTTTAAGCAGGAAGCCCTGAGTTCCAGGCTTACTTCATCTGCCAAAGGCATCCCAAAGGGAGTGCAGAAGTGCCACAACATGGCTGCTTTCACGGCTTTTCCCTTAGGAAGAACCCTAATACCTGGCTGATTTACCTTCCTAGGGTTACTGTTAGGCTTAGGCCTAGGACTTTTAAAACCAGGAAGCCCTGGGCTCCAGGCACACTGCAGCTGCGAAAGGCATCCCAAGGGGAGCGCAAAAGTGACGCAACTTGGCTGCCACCACTGATATTTCCATGAGAGCATCCCGAACCATAGGCTGATTTTCCTTCCTAGGCTTAAGGTTTGAGTTACGCCTAGGGTAAGGGTTCTATTAACCAGAAAGCCTTGAGTTCCAAGAACACAGCAGCTGCGAAGGACTACCCAAGAAGAGTGCAAAAGTACCACAACATGCCTGCCTCCACAGCTTTTTCCTTGGGGACATGCCTAATTCCTGGCTGATTTGCCTTTCTCGTCTTAGGGCTGGGGTTCGGCCTAGGGCTAGGATTGTTAAAATCAGGAAGCCCTGAGTTCCAGGCACACTGGAGCTGTGAAAGGCATCCAAAAGGGAGTGCAAAAGTGCCACAACATGGCTGCTTTCACGGCTTTATCCTTGGCAAGAAGCCTAACACCAGGCTGATTTCCCTTCCCAGGGTTACTGTTAGGCTTAGGCCTAGGTCTAGGAATTTTGAAACTAGGAAGCCCTTAGCTCCAGGCACACTGCAGCTGTTCAAGGCATCCCAAGGGGAGTACAAAAGTGCAACAACATGGCAGCTTTCACAGCTTTTTCCTTGGCACCATCCCTATACCTAGGCTGATTTATCTGCCTACGGTTAGGGTTAGGGTTCAGCCTAGGGCTTGGATTTCTTTAACCAGGAAGCCCTGAGTTCCAGGCTTACTTCATCTGCCAAAGGCATCCCAAAGGGAGTGCAGAAGTGCCACAACATGGCTGCTTTCACGGCTTTTCCCTTAGGAAGAACCCTAATACCCGGCTGATTTACCTTCCTAGGGTTACTGTTAGGCTTAGGCCTAGGACTTTTAAAACCAGGAAGGCCTGGGCTCCAGGCACACTGCAGCTGCGAAAGGCATCCCAAGGGGAGCGCAAAAGTGACGCAACTTGGCTGCCACCACTGATATTTCCATGAGAGCATCCCGAACCATAGGCTGATTTTCCTTCCTAGGCTTAAGGTTTGAGTTACGCCTAGGGTAAGGGTTCTATTAACCAGAAAGCCTTGAGTTCCAAGAACACAGCAGCTGCGAAGGACTACCCAAGAAGAGTGCAAAAGTACCACAACATGCCTGCCTCCACAGCTTTTTCCTTGGGGACATGCCTAATTCCTGGCTGATTTGCCTTTCTCGTCTTAGGGCTGGGGTTCGGCCTAGGGCTAGGATTGTTAAAATCAGGAAGCCCTGAGTTCCAGGCACACTGGAGCTGTGAAAGGCATCCAAAAGGGAGTGCAAAAGTGCCACAACATGGCTGCTTTCACGGCTTTTTCCTTGGCAAGAAGCCTAACACCAGGCTGATTTCCCTTCCCAGGGTTACTGTTAGGCTTAGTCCTAGGTCTAGGAATTTTGAAACTAGGAAGCCCTTAGCTCCAGGCACACTGCAGCTGTTCAAGGCATCCCAAGGGGAGTACAAAAGTGCAACAACATGGCAGCTTTCACAGCTTTTTCCTTGGCACCATCCCTATACCTAGGCTGATTTATCTGCCTAGGGTTAGGGTTAGGGTTCAGCCTAGGGCTTGGATTTCTTTAAGCAGGAAGCCCTGAGTTCCAGGCTTACTTCATCTGCCAAAGGCATCCCAAAGGGAGTGCAGAAGTGCCACAACATGGCTGCTTTCACGGCTTTTCCCTTAGGAAGAACCCTAATACCCGGCTGATTTACCTTCCTAGGGTTACTGTTAGGCTTAGGCCTAGGACTTTTAAAACCAGGAAGCCCTGGGCTCCAGGCACACTGCAGCTGCGAAAGGCATCCCAAGGGGAGCGCAAAAGTGACGCAACTTGGCTGCCACCACTGATATTTCCATGAGAGCATCCCGAACCATAGGCTGATTTTCCTTCCTAGGCTTAAGGTTTGAGTTACGCCTAGGGTAAGGGTTCTATTAACCAGAAAGCCCTGTGTTCCAAGAACACAGCAGCTGCGAAGGACTAGCCAAGAAGAGCGCAAAAGTACCACAACATGCCTGCCTCCACAGCTTTTTCCTTGGGGACATGCCTAATTCCTGGCTGATTTGCCTTTCTCGTCTTAGGGCTGGGGTTCGGCCTAGGGCTAGGATTTTTAAAATCAGGAAGCCCTGAGTTCCAGGCACACTGGAGCTGTGAAAGGCATCCAAAAGGGAGTGCAAAAGTGCCACAACATGGCTGCTTTCACGGCTTTTTCCTTGGCAAGAAGCCTAACACCAGGCTGATTTCCCTTCCCAGGGTTACTGTTAGGCTTAGGCCTAGGGCTAGGATTTTTAAAACTAGGAAGCCCTTAGCTCCAGGCACACTGCAGCTGTTCAAGGCATCCCAAGGGGAGTACAAAAGTGCAACAACATGGCAGCTTTCACAGCTTTTTCCTTGGCACCATCCCTATACCTAGGCTGATTTATCTGCCTAGGGTTAGGGTTAGGGTTCAGCCTAGGGCTTGGATTTCTTTAACCAGGAAGCCCTGAGTTCCAGGCTTCCTTCATCTGCCAAAGGCATCCCAAAGGGAGTGCAGAAGTGCCACAACATGGCTGCTTTCACGGCTTTTCCCTTAGGAAGAACCCTACTACCCGGCTGATTTACCTTCCTAGGGTTACTGTTAGGCTTAGGCCTAGGACTTTTAAAACCAGGAAGCCCTGGGCTCCAGGCACACTGCAGCTGCGAAAGGCATCCCAAGGGGAGCGCAAAAGTGACGCAACTTGGCTGCCACCACTGATATTTCCATGAGAGCATCCCGAACCATAGGCTGATTTTCCTTCCTAGGGTTAAGGTTTGAGTTACGCCTAGGGTAAGGGTTCTATTAACCAGAAAGCCTTGAGTTCCAAGAACACAGCAGCTGCGAAGGACTACCCAAGAAGAGCGCAAAAGTACCACAACATGCCTGCCTCCACAGCTTTTTCCTTGGGGACATGCCTAATTCCTGGCTGATTTGCCTTTCTCGTCTTAGGGCTGGGGTTCGGCCTAGGGCTAGGATTTTTAAAATCAGGAAGCCCTGAGTTCCAGGCACACTGGAGCTGTGAAAGGCATCCAAAAGCGAGTGCAAAAGTGCCACAACATGGCTGCTTTCACGGCTTTTTCCTTGGCAAGAAGCCTAACACCAGGCTGATTTCCCTTCCCAGGGTTACTGTTAGGCTTAGGCCTAGGGCTAGGATTTTTAAAACTAGGAAGCCCTTAGCTCCAGGCACACTGCAGCTGTTCAAGGCATCCCAAGGGGAGTACAAAAGTGCAACAACATGGCAGCTTTCACAGCTTTTTCCTTGGCACCATCCCTATACCTAGGCTGATTTATCTGCCTAGGGTTAGGGTTAGGGTTCAGCCTAGGGCTTGGATTTCTTTAACCAGGAAGCCCTGAGTTCCAGGCTTACTTCATCTGCCAAAGGCATCCCAAAGGGAGTGCAGAAGTGCCACAACATGGCTGCTTTCACGGCTTTTCCCTTAGGAAGAACCCTACTACCCGGCTGATTTACCTTCCTAGGGTTACTGTTAGGCTTAGGCCTAGGACTTTTAAAACCAGGAAGCCCTGGTCCCCAGGCACACTGCAGCTGCGAAAGGCATCCCAGGGGGAGCGCAAAAGTGACGCAACTTGGCTGCCACCACTGATATTTCCATGAGAGCATCCCGAACCATAGGCTGATTTTTCTTCCTAGGGTTAAGGTTTGAGTTACGCTTAGGTAAAGGGTTCTATTAACCAGAAAGCCCTGAGTTCCAAGAACACAGCAGCTGCGAAGGACTAGCCAAGAAGAGCGCAAAAGTACCACAACATGCCTGCCTCCACAGCTTTTTCCTTGGGGACATGCCTAATTCCTGGCTGATTTGCCTTTCTCGTCTTAGGGCTGGGGTTCGGCCTAGGGCTAGGATTTTTAAAATCAGGAAGCCCTGAGTTCCAGGCACACCGGAGCTGTGAAAGGCATCCAAAAGGGAGTGCAAAAGTGCCACAACATGGCTGCTTTCACGGCTTTTTCCTTGGCAAGAAGCCTAACACCAGGCTGATTTCCCTTCCCAGGGTTACTGTTAGGCTTAGGCCTAGGGCTTGGAATTTTAAAACTAGGAAGCCCTTAGCTCCAGGCACACTGCAGCTGTTCAAGCCATCCCAAGGGGAGTACAAAAGTGCAACAACATGGCAGCTTTCACAGCTTTTTCCTTGGCACCATCCCTATACCTAGGCTGATTTATCTGCCTAGGGTTAGGGTTAGGGTTCAGCCTAGGGCTTGGATTTCTTTAACCAGGAAGCCCTGAGTTCCAGGCTTACTTCATCTGCCAAAGGCATCCCAAAGGGAGTGCAGAAGTGCCACAACATGGCTGCTTTCACGGCTTTTCCCTTAGGAAGAACCCTACTACCCGGCTGATTTACCTTCCTAGGGTTACTGTTAGGCTTAGGCCTAGGACTTTTAAAACCAGGAAGCCCTGGGCTCCAGGCACACTGCAGCTGCGAAAGGCATCCCAAGGGGAGCGCAAAAGTGACGCAACTTGGCTGCCACCACTGATATTTCCATGAGAGCATCCCGAACCATAGGCTGATTTTCCTTCCTAGGCTTAAGGTTTGAGTTACGCCTAGGGTAAGGGTTCTATTAACCAGAAAGCCCTGAGTTCCAAGAACACAGCAGCTGCGAAGGACTACCCAAGAAGAGCGCAAAAGTACCACAACATGCCTGCCTCCACAGCTTTTTCCTTGGGGACATGCCTAATTCCTGGCTGATTTGCCTTTCTCGTCTTAGGGTTGGGGTTCGGCCTAGGGCTAGGATTTTTAAAATCAGGAAGCCCTGAGTTCCAGGCACACTGGAGCTGTGAAAGGCATCCAAAAGGGAGTGCAAAAGTGCCACAACATGGCTGCTTTCACGGCTTTTTCCTTGGCAAGATGCCTAACACCAGGCTGATTTACCTTCCCAGGGTTACTGTTAGGCTTAGGCCTAGGGCTAGGATTTTTGAAACTAGGAAGCCCTTAGCTCCAGGCACACTGCAGCTGTTCAAGGCATGCCAAGGGGAGTACAAAAGTGCAACAACATGGCAGCTTTCACAGCTTTTTCCTTGGCACCATCCCTATACCTAGGCTGATTTATCTGCCTAGGGTTAGGGTTAGGGTTCAGCCTAGGGCTTGGATTTCTTTAAGCAGGAAGCCCTGAGTTCCAGGCTTACTTCATCTGCCAAAGGCATCCCAAAGGGAGTGCAGAAGTGCCACAACATGGCTGCTTTCACGGCTTTTCCCTTAGGAAGATCCCTAATACCCGGCTGATTTACCTTCCAAGGGTTACTGTTAGGCTTAGGCCTAGGACTTTTAAAACCAGGAAGCCCTGGGCTCCAGGCACACTGCAGCTGCGAAAGGCATCCCAAGGGGAGCGCAAAAGTGACGCAACTTGGCTGCCACCACTGATATTTCCATGAGACCATCCCGAACCATAGGCTGATTTTCCTTCCTAGGCTTAAGGTTTGAGTTACGCCTAGGGTAAGGGCTCTATTAACCAGAAAGCCCTGAGTTCCAAGAACACAGCAGCTGCGAAGGACTAGCCAAGAAGAGCGCAAAAGTACCACAACATGCCTGCCTCCACAGCTTTTTCCTTGGGGACATGCCTAATTCCTGGCTGATTTGCTTTTCTCGTCTTAGGGTTGGGGTTCGGCCTAGGGCTAGGATTTTTAAAATCAGGAAGCCCTGAGTTCCAGGCACACTGGAGCTGTGAAAGGCATCCAAAAGGGAGTGCAAAAGTGCCACAACATGGCTGCTTTCACGGCTTTTTCCTTGGCAAGAAGCCTAACACCAGGCTGATTTCCCTTCCCAGGGTTACTGTTAGGCTTAGGCCTAGGGCTAGGATTTTTGAAACTAGGAAGCCCTTAGCTCCAGGCACACTGCAGCTGTTCAAGGCATGCCAAGGGGAGTACAAAAGTGCAACAACATGGCAGCTTTCACAGCTTTTTCCTTGGCACCATCCCTATACCTAGGCTGATTTATCTGCCTAGGGTTAGGGTTAGGGTTCAGCCTAGGGCTTGGATTTCTTTAAGCAGGAAGCCCTGAGTTCCAGGCTTACTTCATCTGCCAAAGGCATCCCAAAGGGAGTGCAGAAGTGCCACAACATGGCTGCTTTCACGGCTTTTCCCTTAGGAAGATCCCTAATACCCGGCTGATTTACCTTCCTAGGGTTACTGTTAGGCTTAGGCCTAGGACTTTTAAAACCAGGAAGCCCTGGCCTCCAGGCACACTGCAGCTGCGAAAGGCATCCCAAGGGGAGCGCAAAAGTGACGCAACTTGGCTGCCACCACTGATATTTCCATGAGACCATCCCGAACCATAGGTTGATTTTCCTTCCTAGGCTTAAGGTTTGAGTTACGCCTAGGGTAAGGGTCTATTAACCAGAAAGCCCTGAGTTCCAAGAACACAGCAGCTGCGAAGGACTAGCCAAGAAGAGCGCAAAAGTACCACAACATGCCTGCCTCCACAGCTTTTTCCTTGGGGACATGCCTAATTCCTGGCTGATTTGCCTTTCTCGTCTTAGGGCTGGGGTTCGGCCTAGGGCTAGGATTTTTAAAATCAGGAAGCCCTGAGTTCCAGGCACACTGGAGCTGTGAAAGGCATCCAAAAGGGAGTGCAAAAGTGCCACAACATGGCTGCTTTCACGGCTTTTTCCTTGGCAAGAAGCCTAACACCAGGCTGATTTCCCTTCCCAGGGTTACTGTTAGGCTTAGGCCTAGGGCAAGGATTTTAAAACTAGGAAGCCCTTAGCTCCAGGCACACTGCAGCTGTTCAAGGCATCCCAAGGGGAGTACAAAAGTGCAACAACATGGCAGCTTTCACAGCTTTTTCCTTGGCACCATCCCTATACCTAGGCTGATTTATCTGCCTAGGGTTAGGGTTAGGGTTCAGCCTAGGGCTTGGATTTCTTTAAGCAGGAAGCCCTGAGTTCCAGGCTTACTTCATCTGCCAAAGGCATCCCAAAGGGAGTGCAGAAGTGCCACAACATGGCTGCTTTCACGGCTTTTCCCTTAGGAAGAACCCTAATACCCGGCTGATTTACCTTCCTAGGGTTACTGTTAGGCTTAGGCCTAGGACTTTTAAAACCAGGAAGCCCTGGGCTCCAGGCACACTGCAGCTGCGAAAGGCATCCCAAGGGGAGCGCAAAAGTGACGCAACTTGGCTGCCACCATTGATATTTCCATGAGACCATCCCGAACTATAGGTTGATTTTCCTTCCTAGGGTTAAGGTTTGAGTTACGCCTAGGGTAAGGGTTCTATTAACCAGAAAGCCCTGAGTTCCAAGAACACAGCAGCTGCGAAGGACTACCCAAGAAGAGCGCAAAAGTACCACAACATGCCTGCCTCCACAGCTTTTTCCTTGGGGACATGCCTAATTCCTGGCTGATTTGCCTTTCTCGTCTTAGGGTTGGGGTTCGGCCTAGGGCTAGGATTTTTAAAATCAGGAAGCCCTGAGTTCCAGGCACACTGGAGCTGTGAAAGGCATCCAAAAGGGAGTGCAAAAGTGCCACAACATGGCTGCTTTCACGGCTTTTTCCTTGGCAAGAAGCCTAACACCAGGCTGATTTCCCTTCCCAGGGTTACTGTTAGGCTTAGGCCTAGGGCTAGGATTTTTAAAACTAGGAAGCCCTTAGCTCCAGGCACACTGCAGCTGTTCAAGGCATCCCAAGGGGAGTACAAAAGTGCAACAACATGGCAGCTTTCACAGCTTTTTCCTTGGCACCATCCCTATACCTAGGCTGATTTATCTGCCTAGGGTTAGGGTTAGGGTTCAGCCTAGGGCTTGGATTTCTTTAACCAGGAAGCCCTGAGTTCCAGGCTTACTTCATCTGCCAAAGGCATCCCAAAGGGAGTGCAGAAGTGCCATAACATGGCTGCTTTCACGGCTTTTCCCTTAGGAAGAACCCTAATACCCGGCTGATTTACCTTCCTAGGGTTACTGTTAGGCTTAGGCCTAGGACTTTTAAAACCAGGAAGCCCTGGGCTCCAGGCACACTGCAGCTGCGAAAGGCATCCCAAGGGGAGCGCAAAAGTGACGCAACTTGGCTGCCACCATTGATATTTCCATGAGACCATCCCGAACCATAGGTTGATTTTCCTTCCTAGGCTTAAGGTTTGAGTTACGCCTAGGGTAAGGGCTCTATTAACCAGAAAGCCCTGAGTTCCAAGAACACAGCAGCTGCGAAGGACTAGCCAAGAAGAGCGCAAAAGTACCACAACATGCCTGCCTCCACAGCTTTTTCCTTGGGGACATGCCTAATTCCTGGCTGATTTGCCTTTCTCGTCTTAGTGTTGGGGTTCGGCCTAGGACTAGGATTTTTAAAATCAGGAAGCCCTGAGTTCCAGGCACACTGGAGCTGTGAAAGGCATCCAAAAGGGAGTGCAAAAGTGCCACAACATGGCTGCTTTCACGGCTTTTTCCTTGGCAAGAAGCCTAACACCAGGCTGATTTACCTTCCCAGGGTTACTGTTAGGCTTAGGCCTAGGGCTAGGATTTTTAAAACTAGGAAGCCCTTAGCTCCAGGCACACTGCATCTGTTCAAGGCATCTCAAGGGGAGTACAAAAGTGCAACAACATGGCAGCTTTCACAGCTTTTTCCTTGGCACCATCCCTATACCTAGGCTGATTTATCTGCCTAGGGTTAGGGTTAGGGTTCAGCCTAAGGCTTGGATTTTTTTAACCAGGAAGCCCTGAGTTCCAGGCTTACTTCATCTGCCAAAGGCATCCCAAAGGGAGTGCAGAAGTGCCACAACATGGCTGCTTTCACGGCTTTTCCCTTAGGAAGAACCCTAATACCCGGCTGATTTACCTTCCTAGGGTTACTGTTAGGCTTAGGCCTAGGACTTTTAAAACCAGGAAGCCCTGGGCTCCAGGCACACTGCAGCTGCGAAAGGCATCCCAAGGGGAGCGCAAAAGTGACGCAACTTGGCTGCCACCACTGATATTTCCATGAGACCATCCCGAACCATAGGCTGATTTTCCTGCCTAGGCTTAAGGTTTGAGTTACGCCTAGGGTAAAGGTCTATTAACCAGAAAGCCCTGAGTTCCAAGAACACAGCAGCTGCGAAGGACTAGCCAAGAAGAGCGCAAAAGTACCACAACATGCCTGCCTCCACAGCTTTTTCCTTGGGGACATGCCTAATTCCTGGCTGATTTGCCTTTCTCGTCTTAGGGTTGGGGTTCGGCCTAGGGCTAGGATTTTTAAAATCAGGAAGCCCTGAGTTCCAGGCACACTGGAGCTGTGAAAGGCATCCAAAAGGGAGTGCAAAAGTGCCACAACATGGCTGCTTTCACGGCTTTTTCCTTGGCAAGAAGCCTAACACCAGGCTGATTTCCCTTCCCAGGGTTACTGTTAGGCTTAGGCCTAGGGCTAGGATTTTTAAAACTAGGAAGCCCTTAGCTCCAGGCACACTGCAGCTGTTCAAGGCATCCCAAGGGGAGTACAAAAGTGCAACAACATGGCAGCTTTCACAGCTTTTTCCTTGGCACCATCCCTATACCTAGGCTGATTTATCTGCCTAGGGTTAGGGTTAGGGTTCAGCCTAGGGCTTGGATTTCTTTAACCAGGAAGCCCTGAGTTCCAGGCTTACTTCATCTGCCAAAGGCATCCCAAAGGGAGTGCAGAAGTGCCATAACATGGCTGCTTTCACGGCTTTTCCCTTAGGAAGAACCCTAATACCCGGCTGATTTACCTTCCTAGGGTTACTGTTAGGCTTAGGCCTAGGACTTTTAAAACCAGGAAGCCCTGGGCTCCAGGCACACTGCAGCTGCGAAAGGCATCCCAAGGGGAGCGCAAAAGTGACGCAACTTGGCTGCCACCATTGATATTTCCATGAGACCATCCCGAACCATAGGTTGATTTTCCTTCCTAGGCTTAAGGTTTGAGTTACGCCTAGGGTAAGGGCTCTATTAACCAGAAAGCCCTGAGTTCCAAGAACACAGCAGCTGCGAAGGACTAGCCAAGAAGAGCGCAAAAGTACCACAACATGCCTGCCTCCACAGCTTTTTCCTTGGGGACATGCCTAATTCCTGGCTGATTTGCCTTTCTCGTCTTAGTGTTGGGGTTCGGCCTAGGACTAGGATTTTTAAAATCAGGAAGCCCTGAGTTCCAGGCACACTGGAGCTGTGAAAGGCATCCAAAAGGGAGTGCAAAAGTGCCACAACATGGCTGCTTTCACGGCTTTTTCCTTGGCAAGAAGCCTAACACCAGGCTGATTTACCTTCCCAGGGTTACTGTTAGGCTTAGGCCTAGGGCTAGGATTTTTAAAACTAGGAAGCCCTTAGCTCCAGGCACACTGCATCTGTTCAAGGCATCTCAAGGGGAGTACAAAAGTGCAACAACATGGCAGCTTTCACAGCTTTTTCCTTGGCACCATCCCTATACCTAGGCTGATTTATCTGCCTAGGGTTAGGGTTAGGGTTCAGCCTAAGGCTTGGATTTTTTTAACCAGGAAGCCCTGAGTTCCAGGCTTACTTCATCTGCCAAAGGCATCCCAAAGGGAGTGCAGAAGTGCCACAACATGGCTGCTTTCACGGCTTTTCCCTTAGGAAGAACCCTAATACCCGGCTGATTTACCTTCCTAGGGTTACTGTTAGGCTTAGGCCTAGGACTTTTAAAACCAGGAAGCCCTGGGCTCCAGGCACACTGCAGCTGCGAAAGGCATCCCAAGGGGAGCGCAAAAGTGACGCAACTTGGCTGCCACCACTGATATTTCCATGAGACCATCCCGAACCATAGGCTGATTTTCCTGCCTAGGCTTAAGGTTTGAGTTACGCCTAGGGTAAAGGTCTATTAACCAGAAAGCCCTGAGTTCCAAGAACACAGCAGCTGCGAAGGACTAGCCAAGAAGAGCGCAAAAGTACCACAACATGCCTGCCTCCACAGCTTTTTCCTTGGGGACATGCCTAATTCCTGGCTGATTTGCCTTTCTCGTCTTAGGGTTGGGTTCGGCCTAGGGCTAGGATTTTTAAAATCAGGAAGCCCTGAGTTCCAGGCACACTGGAGCTGTGAAAGGCATCCAAAAGGGAGTGCAAAAGTGCCACAACAAGGCTGCTTTCACGGCTTTTTCCTTGGCAAGAAGCCTAACACCAGGCTGATTTCCCTTCCCAGGGTTACTGTTAGGCTTAGGCCTAGGGCAAGGATTTTTAAAACTAGGAAGCCCTTAGCTCCAGGCACACTGCAGCTGTTCAAGGCATGCCAAGGGGAGTACAAAAGTGCAACAACATGGCAGCTTTCACAGCTTTTTCCTTGGCACCATCCCTATACCTAGGCTGATTTATCTGCCTAGGGTTAGGGTTAGGCTTCAGCCTAGGGCTTGGATTTTTTTAACCAGGAAGCCCTGAGTTCCAGGCTTACTTCATCTGCCAAAGGCATCCCAAAGGGAGTGCAGAAGTGCCACAACATGGCTGCTTTCACGGCTTTTCCCTTAGGAAGAACCCTAATACCCGGCTGATTTACCTTCCTAGGGTTACTGTTAGGCTTAGGCCTAGGACTTTTAAAACCAGGAAGCCCTGGGCTCCAGGCACACTGCAGCTGCGAAAGGCATCCCAAGGGGAGCGCAAAAGTGACGCAACTTGGCTGCCACCATTGATATTTCCATGAGACCATCCCGAAACATAGGTTGATTTTCCTTCCTAGGGTTAAGGTTTGAGTTACGCCTAGGGTAAGGGCTCTATTAACCAGAAAGCCCTGAGTTCCAAGAACACAGCAGCTGCGAAGGACTACCCAAGAAGAGCGCAAAAGTAGCACAACATGCCTGCCTCCACAGCTTTTTCCTTGGGGACATGCCTAATTCCTGGCTGATTTGCCTTTCTCGTCTTAGTGTTGGGGTTCGGCCTAGGACTAGGATTTTTAAAATCAGGAAGCCCTGAGTTCCAGGCACACTGGAGCTGTGAAAGGCATCCAAAAGGGAGTGCAAAAGTGCCACAACATGGCTGCTTTCACGGCTTTTTCCTTGGCAAGAAGCCTAACACCAGGCTGATTTACCTTCCCAGGGTTACTGTTAGGCTTAGGCCTAGGGCTAGGATTTTTAAAACTAGGAAGCCCTTAGCTCCAGGCACACTGCATCTGTTCAAGGCATCCCAAGGGGAGTACAAAAGTGCAACAACATGGCAGCTTTCACAGCTTTTTCCTTGGCACCATCCCTATACCTAGGCTGATTTATCTGCCTAGGGTTAGGGTTAGGGTTCAGCCTAAGGCTTGGATTTTTTTAACCAGGAAGCCCTGAGTTCCAGGCTTACTTCATCTGCCAAAGGCATCCCAAAGGGAGTGCAGAAGTGCCACAACATGGCTGCTTTCACGGCTTTTCCCTTAGGAAGAACCCTAATACCCGGCTGATTTACCTTCCTAGGGTTACTGTTAGGCTTAGGCCTAGGACTTTTAAAACCAGGAAGCCCTGGGCTCCAGGCACACTGCAGCTGCGAAAGGCATCCCAAGGGGAGCGCAAAAGTGACGCAACTTGGCTGCCACCATTGATATTTCCATGAGACCATCCCGAACCATAGGCTGATTTTCCTGCCTAGGCTTAAGGTTTGAGTTACGCCTAGGGTAAAGGTCTATTAACCAGAAAGCCCTGAGTTCCAAGAACACAGCAGCTGCGAAGGACTAGCCAAGAAGAGCGCAAAAGTACCACAACATGCCTGCCTCCACAGCTTTTTCCTTGGGGACATGCCTAATTCCTGGCTGATTTGCCTTTCTCGTCTTAGGGTTGGGTTCGGCCTAGGGCTAGGATTTTTAAAATCAGGAAGCCCTGAGTTCCAGGCACACTGGAGCTGTGAAAGGCATCCAAAAGGGAGTGCAAAAGTGCCACAACAAGGCTGCTTTCACGGCTTTTTCCTTGGCAAGAAGCCTAACACCAGGCTGATTTCCCTTCCCAGGGTTACTGTTAGGCTTAGGCCTAGGGCAAGGATTTTTAAAACTAGGAAGCCCTTAGCTCCAGGCACACTGCAGCTGTTCAAGGCATGCCAAGGGGAGTACAAAAGTGCAACAACATGGCAGCTTTCACAGCTTTTTCCTTGGCACCATCCCTATACCTAGGCTGATTTATCTGCCTAGGGTTAGGGTTAGGCTTCAGCCTAGGGCTTGGATTTTTTTAACCAGGAAGCCCTGAGTTCCAGGCTTACTTCATCTGCCAAAGGCATCCCAAAGGGAGTGCAGAAGTGCCACAACATGGCTGCTTTCACGGCTTTTCCCTTAGGAAGAACCCTAATACCCAGCTGATTTACCTTCCTAGGGTTACTGTTAGGCTTAGGCCTAGGACTTTTAAAACCAGGAAGCCCTGGGCTCCAGGCACACTGCAGCTGCGAAAGGCATCCCAAGGGGAGCGCAAAAGTGACGCAACTTGGCTGCCACCACTGATATTTCCATGAGACCATCCCGAACCATAGGTTGATTTTCCTTCCTAGGCTTAAGGTTTGAGTTACGCCTAGGGTAAGGGTCTATTAACCAGAAAGCCCTGAGTTCCAAGAACACAGCAGCTGCGAAGGACTAGCCAAGAAGAGCGCAAAAGTACCACAACATGCCTGCCTCCACAGCTTTTTCCTTGGGGACATGCCTAATTCCTGGCTGATTTGCCTTTCTCGTCTTAGTGTTGGGGTTCGGCCTAGGGCTAGGATTTTTAAAATCAGGAAGCCCTGAGTTCCAGGCACACTGGAGCTGTGAAAGGCATCCAAAAGGGAGTGCAAAAGTGCCACAACATGGCTGCTTTCACGGCTTTTTCCTTGGCAAGAAGCCTAACACCAGGCTGATTTACCTTCCCAGGGTTACTGTTAGGCTTAGGCCTAGGGCTAGGATTTTTAAAACTAGGAAGCCCTTAGCTCCAGGCACACTGCAGCTGTTCAAGGCATCCCAAGGGGAGTACAAAAGTGCAACAACATGGCAGCTTTCACAGCTTTTTCCTTGGCACCATCCCTATACCTAGGCTGATTTATCTGCCTAGGGTTAGGGTTAGGGTTCAGCCTAGGGCTTGGATTTCTTTAAGCAGGAAGCCCTGAGTTCCAGGCTTACTTCATCTGCCAAAGGCATCCCAAAGGGAGTGCAGAAGTGCCACAACATGGCTGCTTTCACGGCTTTTCCCTTAGGAAGAACCCTAATACCCGGCTGATTTACCTTCCTAGGGTTACTGTTAGGCTTAGGCCTAGGACTTTTAAAACCAGGAAGCCCTGGGCTCCAGGCACACTGCAGCTGCGAAAGGCATCCCAAGGGGAGCGCAAAAGTGACGCAACTTGGCTGCCACCACTGATATTTCCATGAGACCATCCCGAACCATAGGCTGATTTTCCTTCCTAGGGTTAAGGTTTGAGTTACGCCTAGGGTAAGGGCTCTATTAACCAGAAAGCCCTGAGTTCCAAGAACACAGCAGCTGCGAAGGACTAGCCAAGAAGAGCGCAAAAGTACCACAACATGCCTGCCTCCACAGCTTTTTCCTTGGGGACATGCCTAATTCCTGGCTGATTTGCCTTTCTCGTCTTAGGGTTGGGGTTCGGCCTAGGACTAGGATTTTTAAAATCAGGAAGCCCTGAGTTCCAGGCACACTGGAGCTGTGAAAGGCATCCAAAAGGGAGTGCAAAAGTGCCACAACATGGCTGCTTTCACGGCTTTTTCCTTGGCAAGAAGCCTAACACCAGGCTGATTTACCTTCCCAGGGTTACTGTTAGGCTTAGGCCTAGGGCTAGGATTTTTAAAACTAGGAAGCCCTTAGCTCCAGGCACACTGCAGCTGTTCAAGGCATCCCAAGGGGAGTACAAAAGTGCAACAACATGGCAGCTTTCACAGCTTTTTCCTTGGCACCATCCCTATACCTAGGCTGATTTATCTGCCTAGGGTTAGGGTTAGGGTTCAGCCTAGGGCTTGGATTTCTTTAACCAGGAAGCCCTGAGTTCCAGGCTTACTTCATCTGCCAAAGGCATCCCAAAGGGAGTGCAAAAGTGCCACAACATGGCTGCTTTCACGGCTTTTCCCTTAGGAAGAACCCTAATACCCGGCTGATTTACCTTCCTAGGGTTACTGTTAGGCTTAGGCCTAGGACTTTTAAAACCAGGAAGCCCTGGGCTCCAGGCACACTGCAGCTGCGAAAGGCATCCCAAGGGGAGCGCAAAAGTGACGCAACTTGGCTGCCACAACTGATATTTCCATGAGACCATCCCGAACCATAGGTTGATTTTCCTTCCTAGGGTTAAGGTTTGAGTTACGCCTAGGGTAAGGGCTCTATTAACCAGAAAGCCCTGAGTTCCAAGAACACAGCAGCTGCGAAGGACTAGCCAAGAAGAGCGCAAAAGTACCACAACATGCCTGCCTCCACAGCTTTTTCCTTGGGGACATGCCTAATTCCTGGCTGATTTGCCTTTCTCGTCTTAGGGTTGGGGTTCGGCCTAGGGCTAGGATTTTTAAAATCAGGAAGCCCTGAGTTCCAGGCACACTGGAGCTGTGAAAGGCATCCAAAAGGGAGTGCAAAAGTGCCACAACATGGCTGCTTTCACGGCTTTTTCCTTGGCAAGAAGCCTAACACCAGGCTGATTTCCCTTCCCAGGGTTACTGTTAGGCTTAGGCCTAGGGCAAGGATTTTAAAACTAGGAAGCCCTTAGCTCCAGGCACACTGCAGCTGTTCAAGGCATCCCAAGGGGAGTACAAAAGTGCAACAACATGGCAGCTTTCACAGCTTTTTCCTTGGCACCATCCCTATACCTAGGCTGATTTATCTGCCTAGGGTTAGGGTTAGGGTTCAGCCTAGGGCTTGGATTTTTTTAACCAGGAAGCCCTGAGTTCCAGGCTTACTTCATCTGCCAAAGGCATCCCAAAGGGAGTGCAGAAGTGCCACAACATGGCTGCTTTCACGGCTTTTCCCTTAGGAAGAACCCTAATACCCGGCTGATTTACCTTCCTAAGGTTACTGTTAGGCTTAGGCCTAGGACTTTTAAAACCAGGAAGCCCTGGGCTCCAGGCACACTGCAGCTGCGAAAGGCATCCCAAGGGGAGCGCAAAAGTGACGCAACTTGGCTGCCACCATTGATATTTCCATGAGACCATCCCGAACCATAGGTTGATTTTCCTTCCTAGGGTTAAGGTTTGAGTTACGCCTAGGGTAAGGGTTCTATTAACCAGAAAGCCCTGAGTTCCAAGAACACAGCAGCTGCGAAGGACTAGCCAAGAAGAGCGCAAAAGTACCACAACATGCCTGCCTCCACAGCTTTTTCCTTGGGGACATGCCTAATTCCTGGCTGATTTGCCTTTCTCGTCTTAGGGTTGGGGTTCGGCCTAGGGCTAGGATTTTTAAAATCAGGAAGCCCTGAGTTCCAGGCACACTGGAGCTGTGAAAGGCATCCAAAAGGGAGTGCAAAAGTGCCACAACATGGCTGCTTTCACGGCTTTTTCCTTGGCAAGAAGCCTAACACCAGGCTGATTTCCCTTCCCAGGGTTACTGTTAGGCTTAGGCCTAGGGCTAGGATTTTTGAAACTAGGACGCCCTGGGCTCCAGGCACACTGCAGCTGTTCAAGGCATCCCAAGGGGAGTACAAAAGTGCAACAACATGGCAGCTTTCACAGCTTTTTCCTTGGCACCATCCCTATACCTAGGCTGATTTATCTACCGAAGGTTAGGGTTAGGGTTCAGCCTAGGGCTTGGATTTTTTTAACCAGGAAGCCCTGAGTTCCAGGCTTACTTCATCTGCCAAAGGCATCCCAAAGGGAGTGCAGAAGTGCCACAACATGGCTGCTTTCACGGCTTTTCCCTTAGGAAGAACCCTACTACCCGGCTGATTTACCTTCCTAGGGTTACTGTTAGGCTTAGGCCTAGGACTTTTAAAACCAGGAAGCCCTGGGCTCCAGGCACACTGCAGCTGCGAAAGGCATCCCAAGGGGAGCGCAAAAGTGACGCAACTTGGCTGCCACCACTGATATTTCCATGAGACCATCCCGAACCATAGGCTGATTTTCCTTCCTAGGCTTAAGGTTTGAGTTACGCCTAGGGTAAGGGTCTATTAACCAGAAAGCCCTGAGTTCCAAGAACACAGCAGCTGCGAAGGACTAGCCAAGAAGAGCACAAAAGTAGCACAACATGCCTGCCTCCACAGCTTTTTCCTTGGGGACATGCCTAATTCTTGGCTGATTTGCCTTTCTCGTCTTAGTGTTGGGGTTCGGCCTAGGGCTAGGATTTTTAAAATCAGGAAGCCCTGAGTTCCAGGCACACTGGAGCTGTGAAAGGCATCCAAAAGGGAGTGCAAAAGTGCCACAACATGGCTGCTTTCACGGCTTTTTCCTTGGCAAGAAGCCTAACACCAGGCTGATTTACCTTCCCAGGGTTACTGTTAGGCTTAGGCCTAGGGCTAGGATTTTTAAAACTAGGAAGCCCTGAGCTCCAGGCACACTGCAGCTGTTCAAGGCATCCCAAGGGGAGTACAAAAGTGCAACAACATGGCAGCTTTCACAGCTTTTTCCTTGGCACCATCCCTATACCTAGGCTGATTTATCTGCCTAGGGTTAGGGTTAGGGTTCAGCCTAGGGCTTGGATTTCTTTAAGCAGGAAGCCCTGAGTTCCAGGCTTACTTCATCTGCCAAAGGCATCCCAAAGGGAGTGCAGAAGTGCCACAACATGGCTGCTTTCACGGCTTTTCCCTTAGGAAGAACCCTAATACCCGGCTGATTTACCTTCCTAGGGTTACTGTTAGGCTTAGGCCTAGGACTTTTAAAACCAGGAAGCCCTGGGCTCCAGGCACACTGCAGCTGCGAAAGGCATCCCAAGGGGAGCGCAAAAGTGACGCAACTTGGCTGCCACCACTGATATTTCCATGAGACCATCCCGAACCATAGGCTGATTTTCCTTCCTAGGCTTAAGGTTTGAGTTACGCCTAGGGTAAGGGTCTATTAACCAGAAAGCCCTGAGTTCCAAGAACACAGCAGCTGCGAAGGACTAGCCAAGAAGAGCGCAAAAGTACCACAACATGCCTGCCTCCACAGCTTTTTCCTTGGGGACATGCCTAATTCCTGGCTGATTTGCCTTTCTCGTCTTAGGGTTGGAGTTCGGCCTAGGGCTAGGATTTTTAAAATCAGGAAGCCCTGAGTTCCAGGCACACTGGAGCTGTGAAAGGCATCCAAAAGGGAGTGCAAAAGTGCCACAACATGGCTGCTTTCACGGCTTTTTCCTTGGCAAGAAGCCTAACACCAGGCTGATTTACCTTCCCAGGGTTACTGTTAGGCTTAGGCCTAGGGCTAGGATTTTTAAAACTAGGAAGCCCTTAGCTCCAGGCACACTGCAGCTGTTCAAGGCATCCCAAGGGGAGTTCAAAAGTGCAACAACATGGCAGCTTTCACAGCTTTTTCCTTGGCACCATCCCTATACCTAGGCTGATTTATCTGCCTAGGGTTAGGGTTAGGGTTCAGCCTAGGGCTTGGATTTCTTTAACCAGGAAGCCCTGAGTTCCAGGCTTACTTCATCTGCCAAAGGCATCCCAAAGGGAGTGCAGAAGTGCCACAACATGGCTGCTTTCACGGCTTTTCCCTTAGGAAGAACCCTAATACCCGGCTGATTTACCTTCCTAGGGTTACTGTTAGGCTTAGGCCTAGGACTTTTAAAACCAGGAAGCCCTGGGCTCCAGGCACACTGCAGCTGCGAAAGGCATCCCAAGGGGAGCGCAAAAGTGACGCAACTTGGCTGCCACCACTGATATTTCCATGAGACCATCCCGAACCATAGGCTGATTTTCCTTCCTAGGGTTAAGGTTTGAGTTACGCCTAGGGTAAGGGCTCTATTAACCAGAAAGCCCTGAGTTCCAAGAACACAGCAGCTGCGAAGGACTAGCCAAGAAGAGCGCAAAAGTACCACAACATGCCTGCCTCCACAGCTTTTTCCTTGGGGACATGCCTAATTCCTGGCTGATTTGCCTTTCTCGTCTTAGGGTTGGGGTTCGGCCTAGGGCTAGGATTTTTAAAATCAGGAAGCCCTGAGTTCCAGGCACACTGGAGCTGTGAAAGGCATCCAAAAGGGAGTGCAAAAGTGCCACAACATGGCTGCTCTCATGGCTTTTTCCTTGGCAAGATGCCTAATACCAGGCTGATTACCTTCCCAGGGTTACTGTTAGGCTTAGGCCTAGGGCTAGGATTTTTAAAACTAGGAAGCCCTTAGCTCCAGGCACACTGCATCTGTTCAAGGCATCCCAAGGGGAGTACAAAAGTGCAACAACATGGCAGCTTTCACAGCTTTTTCCTTGGCACCATCCCTATACCTAGGCTGATTTATCTGCCTAGGGTTAGGGTTAGGGTTCAGCCTAGGGCTTGGATTTCTTTAAGCAGGAAGCCCTGAGTTCCAGGCTTACTTCATCTGCCAAAGGCATCCCAAAGGGAGTGCAGAAGTGCCACAACATGGCTGCTTTCACGTCTTTTCCCTTAGGAAGAACCCTAATACCAGGCTGATTTACCTTCCTAGGGTTACTGTTAGGCTTAGGCCTAGGACTTTTAAAACCAGGAAGCCCTGGGCTCCAGGCACACTGCAGCTGCGAAAGGCATCCCAAGGGGAGCGCAAAAGTGACGCAACTTGGCTGCCACCACTGATATTTCCATGAGACCATCCCGAACCATAGGTTGATTTTCCTTCCTAGGGTTAAGGTTTGAGTTACGCCTAGGGTAAAGGTCTATTAACCAGAAAGCCCTGAGTTCCAAGAACACAGCAGCTGCGAAGGACTAGCCAAGAAGAGCGCAAAAGTACCACAACATGCCTGCCTCCACAGCTTTTTCCTTGGGGACATGCCTAATTCCTGGCTGATTTGCCTTTCTCGTCTTAGGGTTGGGGTTCGGCCTAGGGCTAGGATTTTTAAAATCAGGAAGCCCTGAGTTCCAGGCACACTGGAGCTGTGAAAGGCATCCAAAAGGGAGTGCAAAAGTGCCACAACATGGCTGCTTTCACGGCTTTTTTCCTTGGCAAGAAGCCTAACACCAGGCTGATTTCCCTTCCCAGGGTTACTGTTAGGCTTAGGCCTAGGGCTAGGATTTTTAAAACTAGGAAGCCCTTAGCTCCAGGCACACTGCAGCTGTTCAAGGCATCCCAAGGGGAGTACAAAAGTGCAACAACATGGCAGCTTTCACAGCTTTTTCCTTGGCACCATCCCTATACCTAGGCTGATTTATCTGCCTAGGGTTAGGGTTAGGGTTCAGCCTAGGGCTTGGATTTCTTTAAGCAGGAAGCCCTGAGTTCCAGGCTTACTTCATCTGCCAAAGGCATCCCAAAGGGAGTGCAGAAGTGCCACAACATGGCTGCTTTCACGGCTTTTCCCTTAGGAAGAACCCTACTACCCGGCTGATTTACCTTCCTAGGGTTACTGTTAGGCTTAGGCCTAGGACTTTTAAAACCAGGAAGCCCTGGGCTCCAGGCACACTGCAGCTGCGAAAGGCATCCCAAGGGGAGCGCAAAAGTGACGCAACTTGGCTGCCACCACTGATATTTCCATGAGACCATCCCGAACCATAGGTTGATTTTCCTTCCTAGGGCTAAGGTTTGAGTTACGCCTAGGGTAAGGGCTCTATTAACCAGAAAGCCCTGAGTTCCAAGAACACAGCAGCTGCGAAGGACTAGCCAAGAAGAGCGCAAAAGTACCACAACATGCCTGCCTCCACAGCTTTTTCCTTGGGGACATGCCTAATTCCTGGCTGATTTGCCTTTCTCGTCTTAGGGTTGGGGTTCAGCCTAGGGCTAGGATTTTTAAAATCAGGAAGCCCTGAGTTCCAGGCACACTGGAGCTGTGAAAGGCATCCAAAAGGGAGTGCAAAAGTGCCACAACATGGCTGCTTTCACGGCTTTTTCCTTGGCAAGAAGCCTAACACCAGGCTGATTTACCTTCCCAGGGTTACTGTTAGGCTTAGGCCTAGGGCTAGGATTTTTAAAACTAGGAAGCCCTTAGCTCCAGGCACACTGCAGCTGTTCAAGGCATCCCAAGGGGAGTACAAAAGTGCAACAACATGGCAGCTTTCACAGCTTTTTCCTTGGCACCATCCCTATACCTAGGCTGATTTATCTGCCTAGGGTTAGGGTTAGGGTTCAGCCTAGGGCTTGGATTTCTTTAACCAGGAAGCCCTGAGTTCCAGGCTTACTTCATCTGCCAAAGGCATCCCAAAGGGAGTGCAGAAGTGCCACAACATGGCTGCTTTCACGGCTTTTCCCTTAGGAAGAACCCTAATACCCGGCTGATTTACCTTCCTAGGGTTACTGTTAGGCTTAGGCCTAGGACTTTTAAAACCAGGAAGCCCTGGGCTCCAGGCACACTGCAGCTGCGAAAGGCATCCCAAGGGGAGCGCAAAAGTGACGCAACTTGGCTGCCACCACTGATATTTCCATGAGACCATCCCGAACCATAGGCTGATTTTCCTTCCTAGGGTAAAGGTTTGAGTTACGCTTAGGGTAAGGGCTCTATTAACCAGAAAGCCCTGAGTTCCAAGAACACAGCAGCTGCGAAGGACTAGCCAAGAAGAGCGCAAAAGTACCACAACATGCCTGCCTCCACAGATTTTTCCTTGGGGACATGCCTAATTCCTGGCTGATTTGCCTTTCTCGTCTTAGGGTTGGGGTTCGGCCTAGGGCTAGGATTTTTAAAATCAGGAAGCCCTGAGTTCCAGGCACACTGGAGCTGTGAAAGGCATCCAAAAGGGAGTGCAAAAGTGCCACAACATGGCTGCTTTCATGGCTTTTCCCTTAGGAAGAACCCTAATACCCGGCTGATTTACCTTCCTAGGGTTACTGTTAGGCTTATGCCTAGGACTTTTAAAACCAGGAAGCCCTGGGCTCCAGGCACACTGCAGCTGCGAAAGGCATCCCAAGGGGAGCGCAAAAGTGACGCAAATTGGCTGCCACCACTGATATTTCCATGAGACCATCCCGAACCATAGGCTGATTTTCCTTCCTAGGCTTAAGGTTTGAGTTACGCCTAGGGTAAGGGCTCTATTAACCAGAAAGCCCTGAGTTCCAAGAACACAGCAGCTGCGAAGGACTAGCCAAGAAGAGCGCAAAAGTACCACAACATGCCTGCCTCCACAGCTTTTTCCTTGGGGACATGCCTAATTCCTGGCTGATTTGCCTTTCTCGTCTTAGGGTTGGGGTTCAGCCTAGGGCTAGGATTTTTAAAATCAGGAAGCCCTGAGTTCCAGGCACACTGGAGCTGTGAAAGGCATCCAAAAGGGAGTGCAAAAGTGCCACAACATGGCTGCTTTCACGGCTTTTTCCTTGGCAAGAAGCCTAACACCAGGCTGATTTACCTTCCCAGGGTTACTGTTAGGCTTAGGCCTAGGGCTAGGATTTTTAAAACTAGGAAGCCCTTAGCTCCAGGCACACTGCAGCTGTTCAAGGCATCCCAAGGGGAGTACAAAAGTGCAACAACATGGCAGCTTTCACAGCTTTTTCCTTGGCACCATCCCTATACCTAGGCTGATTTATCTGCCTAGGGTTAGGGTTAGGGTTCAGCCTAGGGCTTGGATTTCTTTAAGCAGGAAGCCCTGAGTTCCAGGCTTACTTCATCTGCCAAAGGCATCCCAAAGGGAGTGCAGAAGTGCCACAACATGGCTGCTTTCACGGCTTTTCCCTTAGGAAGAACCCTAATACCCGGCTGATTTACCTTCCTAGGGTTACTGTTAGGCTTAGGCCTAGGACTTTTAAAACCAGGAAGCCCTGGGCTCCAGGCACACTGCAGCTGCGAAAGGCATCCCAAGGGGAGCGCAAAAGTGACGCAACTTGGCTGCCACCACTGATATTTCCATGAGACCATCCCGAACCATAGGCTGATTTTCCTTCCTAGGCTTAAGGTTTGAGTTACGCCTAGGGTAAGGGTCTATTAACCAGAAAGCCCTGAGTTCCAAGAACACAGCAGCTGCGAAGGACTAGCCAAGAAGAGCGCAAAAGTACCACAACATGCCTGCCTCCACAGCTTTTTCCTTGGGGACATGCCTAATTCCTGGCTGATTTGCCTTTCTTGTCTTAGGGTTGGAGTTCGGCCTAGGGCTAGGATTTTTAAAATCAGGAAGCCCTGAGTTCCAGGCACACTGGAGCTGTGAAAGGCATCCAAAAGGGAGTGCAAAAGTGCCACAACATGGCTGCTTTCACGGCTTTTTCCTTGGCAAGAAGCCTAACACCAGGCTGATTTACCTTCCCAGGGTTACTGTTAGGCTTAGGCCTAGGGCTAGGATTTTTAAAACTAGGAAGCCCTTAGCTCCAGGCACACTGCAGCTGTTCAAGGCATCCCAAGGGGAGTACAAAAGTGCAACAACATGGCAGCTTTCACAGCTTTTTCCTTGGCACCATCCCTATACCTAGGCTGATTTATCTGCCTAGGGTTAGGGTTAGGGTTCAGCCTAGGGCTTGGATTTCTTTAACCAGGAAGCCCTGAGTTCCAGGCTTACTTCATCTGCCAAAGGCATCCCAAAGGGAGTGCAGAAGTGCCACAACATGGCTGCTTTCACGGCTTTTCCCTTAGGAAGAACCCTAATACCCGGCTGATTTACCTTCCTAGGGTTACTGTTAGGCTTAGGCCTAGGACTTTTAAAACCAGGAAGCCCTGGGCTCCAGGCACACTGCAGCTGCGAAAGGCATCCCAAGGGGAGCGCAAAAGTGATGCAACTTGGCTGCCACCACTGATATTTCCATGAGACCATCCCGAACCATAGGCTGATTTTCCTTCCTAGGCTTAAGGTTTGAGTTACGCCTATGGTAAGGGTCTATTAACCAGAAAGCCCTGAGTTCCAAGAACACAGCAGCTGCGAAGGACTAGCCAAGAAGAGCGCAAAAGTACCACAACATGCCTGCCTCCACAGCTTTTTCCTTGGGGACATGCCTAATTCCTGGCTGATTTGCCTTTCTCGTCTTAGGGTTGGGGTTCGGCCTAGGGCTAGGATTTTTAAAATCAGGAAGCCCTGAGTTCCAGGCACACTGGAGCTGTGAAAGGCATCCAAAAGGGAGTGCAAAAGTGCCACAACATGGCTGCTCTCATGGCTTTTTCCTTGGCAAGAAGCCTAATACCAGGCTGATTACCTTCCCAGGGTTACTGTTAGGCTTAGGCCTAGGGCTAGGATTTTTGAAACTAGGAAGCCCTTAGCTCCAGGCACACTGCAGCTGTTCAAGGCATCCCAAGGGGAGTACAAAAGTGCAACAACATGGCAGCTTTCACAGCTTTTTCCTTGGCACCATCCCTATACCTAGGCTGATTTATCTGCCTAGGGTTAGGGTTAGGGTTCAGCCTAGGGCTTGGATTTCTTTAAGCAGGAAGCCCTGAGTTCCAGGCTTACTTCATCTGCCAAAGGCATCCCAAAGGGAGTGCAGAAGTGCCACAACATGGCTGCTTTCACGTCTTTTCCCTTAGGAAGAACCCTAATACCCGGCTGATTTACCTTCCTAGGGTTACTGTTAGGCTTAGGCCTAGGACTTTTAAAACCAGGAAGCCCTGGGCTCCAGGCACACTGCAGCTGCGAAAGGCATCCCAAGGGGAGCGCAAAAGTGACGCAACTTGGCTGCCACCACTGATATTTCCATGAGACCATCCCGAACCATAGGTTGATTTTCCTTCCTAGGGTTAAGGTTTGAGTTACGCCTAGGGTAAGGGCTCTATTAACCAGAAAGCCCTGAGTTCCAAGAACACAGCAGCTGCGAAGGACTAGCCAAGAAGAGCGCAAAAGTACCACAACATGCCTGCCTCCACAGCTTTTTCCTTGGGGACATGCCTAATTCCTGGCTGATTTGCCTTTCTCGTCTTAGGGTTGGGGTTCGGCCTAGGGCTAGGATTTTTAAAATCAGGAAGCCCTGAGTTCCAGGCACACTGGAGCTGTGAAAGGCATCCAAAAGGGAGTGCAAAAGTGCCACAACATGGCTGCTTTCACGGCTTTTTCCTTGGCAAGAAGCCTAACACCAGGCTGATTTACCTTCCCAGGGTTACTGTTAGGCTTAGGCCTAGGGCAAGGATTTTTAAAACTAGGAAGCCCTTAGCTCCAGGCACACTGCAGCTGTTCAAGGCATGCCAAGGGGAGTACAAAAGTGCAACAACCTGGCAGCTTTCACAGCTTTTTCCTTGGCACCATCCCTATACCTAGGCTGATTTATCTGCCTACGGTTAGGGTTAGGGTTCAGCCTAGGGCTTGGATTTCTTTAAGCAGGAAGCCCTGAGTTCCAGGCTTACTTCATCTGCCAAAGGCATCCCAAAGGGAGTGCAGAAGTGCCACAACATGGCTGCTTTCACGGCTTTTCCCTTAGGAAGAACCCTAATACCCGGCTGATTTACCTTCCTAGGGTTACTGTTAGGCTTAGGCCTAGGACTTTTAAAACCAGGAAGCCCTGGGCTCCAGGCACACTGCAGCTGCGAAAGGCATCCCAAGGGGAGCGCAAAAGTGACGCAACTTGGTTGCCACCACTGATATTTCCATGAGACCATCCCGAACCATAGGTTGATTTTCCTTCCTAGGGTTAAGGTTTGAGTTACGCCTAGGGTAAAGGTCTATTAACCAGAAAGCCCTGAGTTCCAAGAACACAGCAGCTGCGAAGGACTAGCCAAGAAGAGCGCAAAAGTACCACAACATGCCTGCCTCCACAGCTTTTTCCTTGGGGACATGCCTAATTCCTGGCTGATTTGCCTTTCTCGTCTTAGGGTTGGGGTTCGGCCTAGGGCTAGGATTTTTAAAATCAGGAAGCCCTGAGTTCCAGGCACACTGGAGCTGTGAAAGGCATCCAAAAGGGAGTGCAAAAGTGCCACAACATGGCTGCTTTCACGGCTTTTTTCCTTGGCAAGAAGCCTAACACCAGGCTGATTTACCTTCCCAGGGTTACTGTTAGGCTTAGGCCTAGGGCTAGGATTTTTAAAACTAGGAAGCCCTTAGATCCAGGCACACTGCAGCTGTTCAAGGCATCCCAAGGGGAGTACAAAAGTGCAACAACATGGCAGCTTTCACAGCTTTTTCCTTGGCACCATCCCTATACCTAGGCTGATTTATCTGCCTAGGGTTAGGGTTAGGGTTCAGCCTAGGGCTTGGATTTCTTTAAGCAGGAAGCCCTGAGTTCCAGGCTTACTTCATCTGCCAAAGGCATCCCAAAGGGAGTGCAGAAGTGCCACAACATGGCTGCTTTCACGGCTTTTCCCTTAGGAAGAACCCTAATACCCGGCTGATTTACCTTCCTAGGGTTACTGTTAGGCTTAGGCCTAGGACTTTTAAAACCAGGAAGCCCTGGGCTCCAGGCACACTGCAGCTGCGAAAGGCATCCCAAGGGGAGCGCAAAAGTGACGCAACTTGGCTGCCACCACTGATATTTCCATGAGACCATCCCGAACCATAGGTTGATTTTCCTTCCTAGGGCTAAGGTTTGAGTTACGCCTAGGGTAAGGGCTCTATTAACCAGAAAGCCCTGAGTTCCAAGAACACAGCAGCTGCGAAGGACTAGCCAAGAAGAGCGCAAAAGTACCACAACATGCCTGCCTCCACAGCTTTTTCCTTGGGGACATGCCTAATTCCTGGCTGATTTGCCTTTCTCGTCTTAGGGTTGGGGTTCAGCCTAGGGCTAGGATTTTTAAAATCAGGAAGCCCTGAGTTCCAGGCACACTGGAGCTGTGAAAGGCATCCAAAAGGGAGTGCAAAAGTGCCACAACATGGCTGCTTTCACGGCTTTTTCCTTGGCAAGAAGCCTAACACCAGGCTGATTTACCTTCCCAGGGTTACTGTTAGGCTTAGGCCTAGGGCTAGGATTTTTAAAACTAGGAAGCCCTTAGCTCCAGGCACACTGCAGCTGTTCAAGGCATCCCAAGGGGAGTACAAAAGTGCAACAACATGGCAGCTTTCACAGCTTTTTCCTTGGCACCATCCCTATACCTAGGCTGATTTATCTGCCTAGGGTTAGGGTTAGGGTTCAGCCTAGGGCTTGGATTTCTTTAACCAGGAAGCCCTGAGTTCCAGGCTTACTTCATCTGCCAAAGGCATCCCAAAGGGAGTGCAGAAGTGCCACAACATGGCTGCTTTCACGTCTTTTCCCTTAGGAAGAACCCTAATACCCGGCTGATTTACCTTCCTAGGGTTACTGTTAGGCTTAGGCCTAGGACTTTTAAAACCAGGAAGCCCTGGGCTCCAGGCACACTGCAGCTGCGAAAGGCATCCCAAGGGGAGCGCAAAAGTGATGCAACTTGGCTGCCACCACTGATATTTCCATGAGACCATCCCGAACCATAGGCTGATTTTCCTTCCTAGGGTAAAGGTTTGAGTTACGCTTAGGGTAAGGGCTCTATTAACCAGAAAGCCCTGAGTTCCAAGAACACAGCAGCTGCGAAGGACTAGCCAAGAAGAGCGCAAAAGTACCACAACATGCCTGCCTCCACAGCTTTTTCCTTGGGGACATGCCTAATTCCTGGCTGATTTGTCTTTCTCGTCTTAGGGTTGGGGTTCGGCCTAGGGCTAGGATTTTTAAAATCAGGAAGCCCTGAGTTCCAGGCACACTGGAGCTGTGAAAGGCATCCAAAAGGGAGTGCAAAAGTGCCACAACATGGCTGCTTTCATGGCTTTTCCCTTAGGAAGAACCCTAATACCCGGCTGATTTACCTTCCTAGGGTTACTGTTAGGCTTAGGCCTAGGACTTTTAAAACCAGGAAGCCCTGGGCTCCAGGCACACTGCAGCTGCGAAAGGCATCCCAAGGGGAGCGCAAAAGTGACGCAAATTGGCTGCCACCACTGATATTTCCATGAGACCATCCCGAACCATAGGCTGATTTTCCTTCCTAGGCTTAAGGTTTGAGTTACGCCTAGGGTAAGGGCTCTATTAACCAGAAAGCCCTGAGTTCCAAGAACACAGCAGCTGCGAAGGACTAGCCAAGAAGAGCGCAAAAGTACCACAACATGCCTGCCTCCACAGCTTTTTCCTTGGGGACATGCCTAATTCCTGGCTGATTTGCCTTTCTCGTCTTAGGGTTGGGGTTCAGCCTAGGGCTAGGATTTTTAAAATCAGGAAGCCCTGAGTTCCAGGCACAGTGGAGCTGTGAAAGGCATCCAAAAGGGAGTGCAAAAGTGCCACAACATGGCTGCTTTCACGGCTTTTTCCTTGGCAAGAAGCCTAACACCAGGCTGATTTACCTTCCCAGGGTTACTGTTAGGCTTAGGCCTAGGGCTAGGATTTTTAAAACTAGGAAGCCCTTAGCTCCAGGCACACTGCAGCTGTTCAAGGCATCCCAAGGGGAGTACAAAAGTGCAACAACATGGCAGCTTTCACAGCTTTTTCCTTGGCACCATCCCTATACCTAGGCTGATTTATCTGCCTAGGGTTAGGGTTAGGGTTCAGCCTAGGGCTTGGATTTCTTTAAGCAGGAAGCCCTGAGTTCCAGGCTTACTTCATCTGCCAAAGGCATCCCAAAGGGAGTGCAGAAGTGCCACAACATGGCTGCTTTCACGGCTTTTCCCTTAGGAAGAACCCTAATACCCGGCTGATTTACCTTCCTAGGGTTACTGTGAGGCTTAGGCCTAGGACTTTTAAAACCAGGAAGCCCTGGGCTCCAGGCACACTGCAGCTGCGAAAGGCATCCCAAGGGGAGCGCAAAAGTGACGCAACTTGGCTGCCACCACTGATATTTCCATGAGACCATCCCGAACCATAGGTTGATTTTCCGTCCTAGGGTAAAGGTTTGAGTTACGCTTAGGGTAAGGGCTCTATTAACCAGAAAGCCCTGAGTTCCAAGAACACAGCAGCTGCGAAGGACTAGCCAAGAAGAGCGCAAAAGTACCACAACATGCCTGCCTCCACAGCTTTTTCCTTGGGGACATGCCTAATTCCTGGCTGATTTGCCTTTCTCGTCTTAGGGTTGGGGTTCGGCCTAGGGCTAGGATTTTTAAAATCAGGAAGCCCTGAGTTCCAGGCACACTGGAGCTGTGAAAGGCATCCAAAAGGGAGTGCAAAAGTGCCACAACATGGCTGCTTTCACGGCTTTTTCCTTGGCAAGAAGCCTAACACCAGGCTGATTTACCTTCCCAGGGTTACTGTTAGGCTTAGGCCTAGGGCTAGGATTTTTAAAACTAGGAAGCCCTTAGCTCCAGGCACACTGCAGCTGTTCAAGGCATCCCAAGGGGAGTACAAAAGTGCAACAACATGGCAGCTTTCACAGCTTTTTCCTTGGCACCATCCCTATACCTAGGCTGATTTATCTGCCTAGGGTTAGGGTTAGGGTTCAGCCTAGGGCTTGGATTTCTTTAAGCAGGTAGCCCTGAGTTCCAGGCTTACTTCATCCGCCAAAGGCATCCCAAAGGGAGTGCAGAAGTGCCACAACATGGCTGCTTTCACGTCTTTTCCCTTAGGAAGAACCCTAATACCCGGCTGATTTACCTTCCTAGGGTTACTGTTAGGCTTAGGCCTAGGACTTTTAAAACCAGGAAGCCCTGGGCTCCAGGCACACTGCAGCTGCGAAAGGCATCCCAAGGGGAGCGCAAAAGTGACGCAACTTGGCTGCCACCACTGATATTTCCATGAGAGCATCCCGAACCATAGGCTGATTTTCCTTCCTAGGCTTAAGGTTTGAGTTACGCCTATGGTAAAGGTCTATTAACCAGAAAGCCCTGAGTTCCAAGAACACAGCAGCTGCGAAGGACTAGCCAAGAAGAGCGCAAAAGTACCACAACATGCCTGCCTCCACAGCTTTTTCCTTGGGGACATGCCTAATTCCTGGCTGATTTGCCTTTCTCGTCTTAGGGTTGGGGTTCGGCCTAGGGCTAGGATTTTTAAAATCAGGAAGCCCTGAGTTCCAGGCACACTGGAGCTGTGAAAGGCATCCAAAAGGGAGTGCAAAAGTGCCACAACATGGCTGCTCTCATGGCTTTTTCCTTGGCAAGAAGCCTAATACCAGGCTGATTACCTTCCCAGGGTTACTGTTAGGCTTAGGCCTAGGGCTAGGATTTTTGAAACTAGGAAGCCCTTAGCTCCAGGCACACTGCAGCTGTTCAAGGCATCCCAAGGGGAGTACAAAAGTGCAACAACATGGCAGCTTTCACAGCTTTTTCCTTGGCACCATCCCTATACCTAGGCTGATTTATCTGCCTAGGGTTAGGGTTAGGGTTCAGCCTAGGGCTTGGATTTCTTTAAGCAGGAAGCCCTGAGTTCCAGGCTTACTTCATCTGCCAAAGGCATCCCAAAGGGAGTGCAGAAGTGCCACAACATGGCTGCTTTCACGGCTTTTCCCTTAGGAAGAACCCTAATACCCGGCTGATTTACCTTCCTAGGGTTACTGTTAGGCTTAGGCCTAGGACTTTTAAAACCAGGAAGCCCTGGGCTCCAGGCACACTGCAGCTGCGAAAGGCATCCCAAGGGGAGCGCAAAAGTGACGCAACTTGGCTGCCACCACTGATATTTCCATGAGACCATCCCGAACCATAGGTTGATTTTCCTTCCTAAGGTTAAGGTTTGAGTTACGCCTAGGGTAAGGGTTCTATTAACCAGAAAGCCCTGAGTTCCAAGAACACAGCAGCTGCGAAGGACTAGCCAAGAAGAGCGCAAAAGTACCACAACATGCCTGCCTCCACAGCTTTTTCCTTGGGGACATGCCTAATTCCTGGCTGATTTGCCTTTCTCGTCTTAGGGTTGGGGTTCGGCCTAGGGCTAGGATTTTTAAAATCAGGAAGCCCTGAGTTCCAGGCACACTGGAGCTGTGAAAGGCATCCAAAAGGGAGTGCAAAAGTGCCACAACATGGCTGCTTTCACGGCTTTTTCCTTGGCAAGAAGCCTAACACCAGGCTGATTTACCTTCCCAGGGTTACTGTTAGGCTTAGGCCTAGGGCTAAGATTTTTAAAACTAGGAAGGCCTTAGCTCCAGGCACACTGCAGCTGTTCAAGGCATCCCAAGGGGAGTACAAAAGTGCAACAACATGGCAGCTTTCACAGCTTTTTCCTTGGCACCATCCCTATACCTAGGCTGATTTATCTGCCTAGGGTTAGGGTTAGGGTTCAGCCTAGGGCTTGGATTTCTTTAAGCAGGAAGCCCTGAGTTCCAGGCTTACTTCATCTGCCAAAGGCATCCCAAAGGGAGTGCAGAAGTGCCACAACATGGCTGCTTTCACGGCTTTTCCCTTAGGAAGAACCCTAATACCCGGCTGATTTACCTTCCTAGGCTTACTGTTAGGCTTAGGCCTAGGACTTTTAAAACCAGGAAGCCCTGGGCTCCAGGCACACTGCAGCTGCGAAAGGCATCCCAAGGGGAGCGCAAAAGTGACGCAACTTGGCTGCCACCACTGATATTTCCATGAGACCATCCCGAACCATAGGCTGATTTTCCTTCCTAGGGTAAAGGTTTGAGTTACGCCTAGGGTAAGGGCTCTATTAACCAGAAAGCCCTGAGTTCCAAGAACACAGCAGCTGCGACGGACTAGCCAAGAAGAGCGCAAAAGTACCACAACATGCCTGCCTCCACAGCTTTTTCCTTGGGGACATGCCTAATTCCTGGCTGATTTGCCTTTCTCGTCTTAGGGTTGGGGTTCGGCCTAGGGCTAGGATTTTTAAAATCAGGAAGCCCTGAGTTCCAGGCACACTGGAGCTGTGAAAGGCATCCAAAAGGGAGTGCAAAAGTGCCACAACATGGCTGCTTTCACGGCTTTTTCCTTGGCAAGAAGCCTAACACCAGGCTGATTTCCCTTCCCAGGGTTACTGTTAGGCTTAGGCCTAGGGCTAGGATTTTTAAAACTAGGAAGCCCTTAGCTCCAGGCACACTGCAGCTGTTCAAGGCATCCCAAGGGGAGTACAAAAGTGCAACAACATGGCAGCTTTCACAGCTTTTTCCTTGGCACCATCCCTATACCTAGGCTGATTTATCTGCCTAGGGTTAGGGTTAGGGTTCAGCCTAGGACTTGGATTTCTTTAAGCAGGTAGCCCTGAGTTCCAGGCTTACTTCATCCGCCAAAGGCATCCCAAAGGGAGTGCAGAAGTGCCACAACATGGCTGCTTTCACGGCTTTTCCCTTAGGAAGAACCCTAATACCCGGCTGATTTACCTTCCTAGGGTTACTGTTAGGCTTAGGCCTAGGACTTTTAAAACCAGGAAGCCCTGGGCTCCAGGCACACTGCAGCTGCGAAAGGCATCCCAAGGGGAGCGCAAAAGTGACGCAACTTGGCTGCCACCACTGATATTTCCATGAGAGCATCCCGAACCATAGGCTGATTTTCCTTCCTAGCGTAAAGGTTTGAGTTACGCTTAGGGTAAGGGCTCTATTAACCAGAAAGCCCTGAGTTCCAAGAACACAGCAGCTGCGAAGGACTAGCCAAGAAGAGCGCAAAAGTAGCACAACATGCCTGCCTCCACAGCTTTTTCCTTGGGGACATGCCTAATTCCTGGCTGATTTGCCTTTCTCGTCTTAGGGTTGGGGTTCGGCCTAGGGCTAGGATTTTTAAAATCAGGAAGCCCTGAGTTCCAGGCACACTGGAGCTGTGAAAGGCATCCAAAAGGGAGTGCAAAAGTGCCACAACATGGCTGCTTTCACGGCTTTTTCCTTGGCAAGAAGCCTAACACCAGGCTGATTTACCTTCCCAGGGTTACTGTTAGGCTTAGGCCTAGGGCTAGGATTTTTAAAACTAGGAAGCCCTTAGCTCCAGGCACACTGCAGCTGTTCAAGGCATGCCAAGGGGAGTACAAAAGTGCAACAACATGGCAGCTTTCACAGCTTTTTCCTTGGCACCATCCCTATACCTAGGCTGATTTATCTGCCTAGGGTTAGGGTTAGGGTTCAGCCTAGGGCTTGGATTTCTTTAAGCAGGTAGCCCTGAGTTCCAGGCTTACTTCATCCGCCAAAGGCATCCCAAAGGGAGTGCAGAAGTGCCACAACATGGCTGCTTTCACGGCTTTTCCCTTAGGAAGAACCCTAATAGCCGGCTGATTTACCTTCCTAGGGTTACTGTTAGGCTTAGGCCTAGGACTTTTAAAACCAGGAAGCCCTGGGCTCCAGGCACACTGCAGCTGCGAAAGGCATCCCAAGGGGAGCGCAAAAGTGACGCAACTTGGCTGCCACCACTGATATTTCCATGAGAGCATCCCGAACCATAGGCTGATTTTCCTTCCTAGGGTTAAGGTTTGAGTTACGCCTAGGGTAAGGGTTCTATTAACCAGAAAGCCCTGAGTTCCAAGAACACAGCAGCTGCGAAGGACTAGCCAAGAAGAGCGCAAAAGTACCACAACATGCCTGCCTCCACAGCTTTTTCCTTGGGGACATGCCTAATTCCTGGCTGATTTGCCTTTCTCGTCTTAGGGTTGGGGTTCGGCCTAGGGCTAGGATTTTTAAAATCAGGAAGCCCTGAGTTCCAGGCACACTGGAGCTGTGAAAGGCATCCAAAAGGGAGTGCAAAAGTGCCACAACATGGCTGCTCTCATGGCTTTTTCCTTGGCAAGAAGCCTAATACCAGGCTGATTACCTTCCCAGGGTTACGGTTAGGCTTAGGCCTAGGGCTAGGATTTTTGAAACTAGGAAGCCCTTAGCTCCAGGCACACTGCAGCTGTTCAAGGCATCCCAAGGGGAGTACAAAAGTGCAACAACATGGCAGCTTTCACAGCTTTTTCCTTGGCACCATCCCTATACCTAGGCTGATTTATCTGCCTAGGGTTAGGGTTAGGGTTCAGCCTAGGGCTTGGATTTCTTTAACCAGGAAGCCCTGAGTTCCAGGCTTACTTCATCTGCCAAAGGCATCCCAAAGGGAGTGCAGAAGTGCCACAACATGGCTGCTTTCACGGCTTTTCCCTTAGGAAGAACCCTAATACCCGGCTGATTTACCTTCCTAGGGTTACTGTTAGGCTTAGGCCTAGGACTTTTAAAACCAGGAAGCCCTGGGCTCCAGGCACACTGCAGCTGCGAAAGGCATCCCAAGGGGAGCGCAAAAGTGACGCAACTTGGCTGCCACCACTGATATTTCCATGAGACCATCCCGAACCATAGGTTGATTTTCCTTCCTAGGGTTAAGGTTTGAGTTACGCCTAGGGTAAGGGCTCTATTAACCAGAAAGCCCTGAGTTCCAAGAACACAGCAGCTGCGAAGGACTAGCCAAGAAGAGCGCAAAAGTACCACAACATGCCTGCCTCCACAGCTTTTTCCTTGGGGACATGCCTAATTCCTGGCTGATTTGCCTTTCTCGTCTTAGGGTTGGGGTTCGGCCTAGGGCTAGGATTTTTAAAATCAGGAAGCCCTGAGTTCCAGGCACACTGGAGCTGTGAAAGGCATCCAAAAGGGAGTGCAAAAGTGCCACAACATGGCTGCTTTCACGGCTTTTTTCCTTGGCAAGAAGCCTAACACCAGGCTGATTTACCTTCCCAGGGTTACTGTTAGGCTTAGGCCTAGGGCTAGGATTTTTAAAACTAGGAAGCCCTTAGCTCCAGGCACACTGCAGCTGTTCAAGGCATCCCAAGGGGAGTACAAAAGTGCAACAACATGGCAGCTTTCACAGCTTTTTCCTTGGCACCATCCCTATACCTAGGCTGATTTATCTGCCTAGGGTTAGGGTTAGGGTTCAGCCTAGGGCTTGGATTTCTTTAACCAGGAAGCCCTGAGTTCCAGGCTTACTTCATCTGCCAAAGGCATCCCAAAGGGAGTGCAGAAGTGCCACAACATGGCTGCTTTCACGGCTTTTCCCTTAGGAAGAACCCTAATACCCGGCTGATTTACCTTCCTAGGGTTACTGTTAGGCTTAGGCCTAGGACTTTTAAAACCAGGAAGCCCTGGGCTCCAGGCACACTGCAGCTGCGAAAGGCATCCCAAGGGGAGCGCAAAAGTGACGCAACTTGGCTGCCACCACTGATATTTCCATGAGACCATCCCGAACCATAGGCTGATTTTCCTTCCTAGGGTTAAGGTTTGAGTTACGCTTAGGGTAAGGGCTCTATTAACCAGAAAGCCCTGAGTTCCAAGAACACAGCAGCTGCGAAGGACTAGCCAAGAAGAGCGCAAAAGTACCACAACATGCCTGCCTCCACAGCTTTTTCCTTGGGGACATGCCTAATTCCTGGCTGATTTGCCTTTCTCGTCTTAGGGTTGGGGTTCGGCCTAGGGCTAGGATTTTTAAAATCAGGAAGCCCTGAGTTCCAGGCACACTGGAGCTGTGAAAGGCATCCAAAAGGGAGTGCAAAAGCGCCACAACATGGCTGCTTTCACGGCTTTTTCCTTGGCAAGAAGCCTAACACCAGGCTGATTTACCTTCCCAGGGTTACTGTTAGGCTTAGGCCTAGGGCTAGGATTTTTAAAACTAGGAAGCCCTGGGCTCCAGGCACACTGCAGCTGTTCAAGGCATCCCAAGGGGAGTACAAAAGTGCAACAACATGGCAGCTTTCACAGCTTTTTCCTTGGCACCATCCCTATACCTAGGCTGATTTATCTGCCTAGGGTTAGGGTTAGGGTTCAGCCTAGGGCTTGGATTTCTTTAACCAGGAAGCCCTGAGTTCCAGGCTTACTTCATCTGCCAAAGGCATCCCAAAGGGAGTGCAGAAGTGCCACAACATGGCTGCTTTCACGGCTTTTCCCTTAGGAAGAACCCTAATACCCGGCTGATTTACCTTCCTAGGGTTACTGTTAGGCTTAGGCCTAGGACTTTTAAAACCAGGAAGCCCTGGGCTCCAGGCACACTGCAGCTGCGAAAGGCATCCCAAGGGGAGCGCAAAAGTGACGCAACTTGGCTGCCACCACTGATATTTCCATGAGACCATCCCGAACCATAGGTTGATTTTCCTTCCTAGGGTTAAGGTTTGAGTTACGCTTAGGGTAAGGGCTCTATTAACCAGAAAGCCCTGAGTTCCAAGAACACAGCAGCTGCGAAGGACTAGCCAAGAAGAGCGCAAAAGTACCACAACATGCCTGCCTCCACAGCTTTTTCCTTGGGGACATGCCTAATTCCTGGCTGATTTGCCTTTCTCGTCTTAGGGTTGGGGTTCGGCCTAGGGCTAGGATTTTTAAAATCAGGAAGCCCTGAGTTCCAGGCACACTGGAGCTGTGAAAGGCATCCAAAAGGGAGTGCAAAAGTGCCACAACATGGCTGCTTTCACGGCTTTTTCCTTGGCAAGAAGCCTAACACCAGGCTGATTTCCCTTCCCAGGGTTACTGTTAGGCTTAGGCCTAGGGCTAGGATTTTTAAAACTAGGAAGCCCTGAGCTCCAGGCACACTGCAGCTGTTCAAGGCATCCCAAGGGGAGTACAAAAGTGCAACAACATGGCAGCTTTCACAGCTTTTTCCTTGGCACCATCCCTATACCTAGGCTGATTTATCTGCCTAGGGTTAGGGTTAGGGTTCAGCCTAGGGCTTGGATTTCTTTAAGCAGGTAGCCCTGAGTTCCAGGCTTACTTCATCCGCCAAAGGCATCCCAAAGGGAGTGCAGAAGTGCCACAACATGGCTGCTTTCACGTCTTTTCCCTTAGGAAGAACCCTAATACCCGGCTGATTTACCTTCCTAGGGTTACTGTTAGGCTTAGGCCTAGGACTTTTAAAACCAGGAAGCCCTGGGCTCCAGGCACACTGCAGCTGCGAAAGGCATCCCAAGGGGAGCGCAAAAGTGACGCAACGTGGCTGCCACCACTGATATTTCCATGAGACCATCCCGAACCATAGGTTGATTTTCCTTCCTAGGGTTAAGGTTTGAGTTACGCTTAGGGTAAGGGCTCTATTAACCAGAAAGCCCTGAGTTCCAAGAACACAGCAGCTGCGAAGGACTAGCCAAGAAGAGCGCAAAAGTACCACAACATGCCTGCCTCCACAGCTTTTTCCTTGGGGACATGCCTAATTCCTGGCTGATTTGCCTTTCTCGTCTTAGGGTTGGGGTTCGGCCTAGGGCTAGGATTTTTAAAATCAGGAAGCCCTGAATTCCAGGCACACTGGAGCTGTGAAAGGCATCCAAAAGGGAGTGCAAAAGTGCCACAACATGGCTGCTTTCACGGCTTTTTCCTTGGCAAGAAGCCTAACACCAGGCTGATTTACCTTCCCAGGGTTACTGTTAGGCTTAGGCCTAGGGCTAGGATTTTTAAAACTAGGAAGCCCTTAGCTCCAGGCACACTGCAGCTGTTCAAGGCATGCCAAGGGGAGTACAAAAGTGCAACAACATGGCAGCTTTCACAGCTTTTTCCTTGGCACCATCCCTATACCTAGGCTGATTTATCTGCCTAGGGTTAGGGTTAGGGTTCAGCCTAGGGCTTGGATTTCTTTAAGCAGGAAGCCCTGAGTTCCAGGCTTACTTCATCTGCCAAAGGCATCCCAAAGGGAGTGCAGAAGTGCCACAACATGGCTGCTTTCACGGCTTTTCCCTTAGGAAGAACCCTAATACCCGGCTGATTTACCTTCCTAGGGTTACTGTTAGGCTTAGGCCTAGGACTTTTAAAACCAGGAAGCCCTGGGCTCCAGGCACACTGCAGCTGCGAAAGGCATCCCAAGGGGAGCGCAAAAGTGACGCAACTTGGCTGCCACCACTGATATTTCCATGAGACCATCCCGAACCATAGGTTGATTTTCCTTCCTAGGGTTAAGGTTTGAGTTACGCTTAGGGTAAGGGCTCTATTAACAAGAAAGCCCTGAGTTCCAAGAACACAGCAGCTGCGAAGGACTAGCCAAGAAGAGCGCAAAAGTAGCACAACATGCCTGCCTCCACAGCTTTTTCCTTGGGGACATGCCTAATTCCTGGCTGATTTTCCTTTCTCGTCTTAGGGTTGGGGTTCGGCCTAGGGCTAGGATTTTTAAAATCAGGAAGCCCTGAGTTCCAGGCACACTGGAGCTGTGAAAGGCATCCAAAAGGGAGTGCAAAAGTGCCACAACATGGCTGCTTTCACGGCTTTTTCCTTGGCAAGAAGCCTAACACCAGGCTGATTTACCTTCCCAGGGTTACTGTTATGCTTAGGCCTAGGGCTAGGATTTTTAAAACTAGGAAGCCCTTAGCTCCAGGCACACTGCAGCTGTTCAAGGCATCCCAAGGGGAGTACAAAAGTGCAACAACATGGCAGCTTTCACAGCTTTTTCCTTGGCACCATCCCTATACCTAGGCTGATTTATCTGCCTAGGGTTAGGGTTAGGCTTCAGCCTAGGGCTTGGATTTCTTTAAGCAGGAAGCCCTGAGTTCCAGGCTTACTTCATCTGCCAAAGGCATCCCAAAGGGAGTGCAGAAGTGCCACAACATGGCTGCTTTCACGGCTTTTCCCTTAGGAAGAACCCTAATACCCGGCTGATTTACCTTCCTAGGGTTACTGTTAGGCTTAGGCCTAGGACTTTTAAAACCAGGAAGCCCTGGGCTCCAGGCACACTGCAGCTGCGAAAGGCATCCCAAGGGGAGCGCAAAAGTGACGCAACTTGGCTGCCACCACTGATATTTCCATGAGACCATCCCGAACCATAGGTTGATTTTCCTTCCTAGGGTTAAGGTTTGAGTTACGCTTAGGGTAAGGGCTCTATTAACCAGAAAGCCCTGAGTTCCAAGAACACAGCAGCTGCGAAGGACTAGCCAAGAAGAGTGCAAAAGTACCACAACATGCCTGCCTCCACAGCTTTTTCCTTGGGGACATGCCTAATTCCTGGCTGATTTGCCTTTCTCGTCTTAGGGTTGGGGTTCGGCCTAGGGCTAGGATTTTTAAAATCAGGAAGCCCTGAGTTCCAGGCACACTGGAGCTGTGAAAGGCATCCAAAAGGGAGTGCAAAAGTGCCACAACATGGCTGCTTTCACGGCTTTTTCCTTGGCAAGAAGCCTAACACCAGGCTGATTTCCCTTCCCAGGGTTACTGTTAGGCTTAGGCCTAGGGCTAGGATTTTTAAAACTAGGAAGCCCTTGGCTCCAGGCACACTGCAGCTGTTCAAGGCATGCCAAGGGGAGTACAAAAGTGTAACAACATGGCAGCTTTCACAGCTTTTTCCTTGGCACCATCCCTATACCTAGGCTGATTTATCTGCCTAGGGTTAGGGTTAGGGTTCAGCCTAGGGCTTGGATTTCTTTAAGCAGGAAGCCCTGAGTTCCAGGCTTACTTCATCCGCCAAAGGCATCCCAAAGGGAGTGCAGAAGTGCCACAACATGGCTGCTTTCACGGCTTTTCCCTTAGGAAGAACCCTAATACCCGGCTGATTTACCTTCCTAGGGTTACTGTTAGGCTTAGGCCTAGGACTTTTAAAACCAGGAAGCCCTGGGCTCCAGGCACACTGCAGCTGCGAAAGGCATCCCAAGGGGAGCGCAAAAGTGACGCAACTTGGCTGCCACCATTGATATTTCCATGAGACCATCCCGAACCATAGGTTGATTTTCCTTCCTAGGGTTAAGGTTTGAGTTACGCTTAGGGTAAGGGCCCTATTAACCAGAAAGCCCTGAGTTCTAAGAACACAGCAGCTGCGAAGGACTAGCCAAGAAGAGCGCAAAAGTACCACAACATGCCTGCCTCCACAGCTTTTTCCTTGGGGACATGCCTAATTCCTGGCTGATTTGCCTTTCTCGTCTTAGGGTTGGGGTTCGGCCTAGGGCTAGGATTTTTAAAATCAGGAAGCCCTGAGTTCCAGGCACACTGCAGCTGTGAAAGGCATCCAAAAGGGAGTGCAAAAGTGCCACAACATGGCTGCTTTCACGGCTTTTTCCTTGGCAAGAAGCCTAACACCAGGCTGATTTACCTTCCCAGGGTTACTGTTAGGCTTAGGCCTAGGGCTAGGATTTTTAAAACTAGGAAGCCCTTAGCTCCAGGCACACTGCAGCTGTTCAAGGCATCCCAAGGGGAGTACAAAAGTGCAACAACATGGCAGCTTTCACAGCTTTTTCCTTGGCACCATCCCTATACCTAGGCTGATTTATCTGCCTAGGGTTAGGGTTAGGCTTCAGCCTAGGGCTTGGATTTCTTTAAGCAGGAAGCCCTGAGTTCCAGGCTTACTTCATCTGCCAAAGGCATCCCAAAGGGAGTGCAGAAGTGCCACGACATGGCTGCTTTCACGGCTTTTCCCTTAGGAAGAACCCTACTACCCGGCTGATTTACCTTCCTAGGGTTACTGTTAGGCTTAGGCCTAGGACTTTTAAAACCAGGAAGCCCTGGGCTCCAGGCACACTGCAGCTGCGAAAGGCATCCCAAGGGGAGCGCAAAAGTGACGCAACTTGGCTGCCACCACTGATATTTCCATGAGACCATCCCGAACCATAGGTTGATTTTCCTTCCTAGGGTTAAGGTTTGAGTTACGCCTAGGGTAAGGGTTCTATTAACCAGAAAGCCCTGAGTTCCAAGAACACAGCAGCTGCGAAGGACTAGCCAAGAAGAGCGCAAAAGTACCACAACATGCCTGCCTCCACAGCTTTTTCCTTGGGGACATGCCTAATTCCTGGCTGATTTGCCTTTCTCGTCTTAGGGTTGGGGTTCGGCCTAGGGCTAGGATTTTTAAAATCAGGAAGCCCTGAGTTCCAGGCACACTGGAGCTGTGAAAGGCATCCAAAAGGGAGTGCAAAAGTGCCACAACATGGCTGCTTTCACGGCTTTTTCCTTGGCAAGAAGCCTAACACCAGGCTGATTTACCTTCCCAGGGTTACTGTTAGGCTTAGGCCTAGGGCTAGGATTTTTAAAACTAGGAAGCCCTTAGCTCCAGGCACACTGCAGCTGTTCAAGGCATGCCAAGGGGAGTACAAAAGTGCAACAACATGGCAGCTTTCACAGCTTTTTCCTTGGCACCATCCCTATACCTAGGCTGATTTATCTGCCTAGGGTTAGGGTTAGGGTTCAGCCTAGGGCTTGGATTTCTTTAAGCAGGAAGCCCTGAGTTCCAGGCTTACTTCATCTGCCAAAGGCATCCCAAAGGGAGTGCAGAAGTGCCACAACATGGCTGCTTTCACGGCTTTTCCCTTAGGAAGAACCCTAATACCCGGCTGATTTACCTTCCTAGGGTTACTGTTAGGCTTAGGCCTAGGACTTTTAAAACCAGGAAGCCCTGGGCTCCAGGCACACTGCAGCTGCGAAAGGCATCCCAAGGGGAGCGCAAAAGTGACGCAACTTGGCTGCCACCACTGATATTTCCATGAGAGCATCCCACACCATAGGCTGATTTTCCTTCCTTGGGTTAAGGTTTGAGTTACGCTTAGGGTAAGGGTTCTATTAACCAGAAAGCCCTGATTTCCAAGAACACAGCAGCTGCGAAGGACTACCCAAGAAGAGCGCAAAAGTACCACAACATGCCTGCCTCCACAGCTTTTTCCTTGGGGACATGCCTAATTCCTGGCTGATTTGCCTTTCTCGTCTTAGGGTTGGGGTTCGGCCTAGGGCTAGGATTTTTAAAATCAGGAAGCCCTGAGTTCCAGGCACACTGGAGCTGTGAAAGGCATCCAAAAGGGAGTGCAAAAGTGCCACAACATGGCTGCTTTCACGGCTTTTTCCTTGGCAAGAAGCCTAACACCAGGCTGATTTCCCTTCCCAGGGTTACTGTTAGGCTTAGGCCTAGGGCTAGGATTTTTAAAACTAGGAAACCTTTAGCTCCAGGCACACTGCAGCTGTTCAAGGCATCCCAAGGGGAGTACAAAAGTGCAACAACATGGCAGCTTTCACAGCTTTTTCCTTGGCACCATCCCTATACCTAGGCTGATTTATCTGCCTAGGGTTAGGGTTAGGGTTCAGCCTAGGGCTTGGATTTCTTTAAGCAGGAAGCCCTGAGTTCCAGGCTTACTTCATCTGCCAAAGGCATCCCAAAGGGAGTGCAGAAGTGCCACGACATGGCTGCTTTCACGGCTTTTCCCTTAGGAAGAACCCTAATACCCGGCTGATTTACCTTCCTAGGGTTACTGTTAGGCTTAGGCCTAGGACTTTTAAAACCAGGAAGCCCTGGGCTCCAGGCACACTGCAGCTGCGAAAGGCATCCCAAGGGGAGCGCAAAAGTGACGCAACGTGGCTGCCACCACTGATATTTCCATGAGACCATCCCGAATCATAGGTTGATTTTCCTTCCTAGGGTTAAGGTTTGAGTTACGCTTAGGGTAAGGGCTCTATTAACCAGAAAGCCCTGAGTTCCAAGAACACAGCAGCTGCGAAGGACTAGCCAAGAAGAGCGCAAAAGTACCACAACATGCCTGCCTCCACAGCTTTTTCCTTGGGGACATGCCTAATTCCTGGCTGATTTGCCTTTCTCGTCTTAGGGTTGGGGTTCGGCCTAGGGCTAGGATTTTTAAAATCAGGAAGCCCTGAGTTCCAGGCACACTGGAGCTGTGAAAGGCATCCAAAAGGGAGTGCAAAAGTGCCACAACATGGCTGCTTTCACGGCTTTTTCCTTGGCAAGAAGCCTAACACCAGGCTGATTTACCTTCCCAGGGTTACTGTTAGGCTTAGGCCTAGGGCTAGGATTTTTAAAACTAGGAAGCCTTTAGCTCCAGGCACACTGCAGCTGTTCAAGGCATCCCAAGGGGAGTACAAAAGTGCAACAACATGGCAGCTTTCACAGCTTTTTCCTTGGCACCATCCCTATACCTAGGCTGATTTATCTGCCTAGGGTTAGGGTTAGGGTTCAGCCTAGGGCTTGGATTTCTTTAAGCAGGAAGCCCTGAGTTCCAGGCTTACTTCATCTGCCAAAGGCATCCCAAAGGGAGTGCAGAAGTGCCACAACATGGCTGCTTTCACGGCTTTTCCCTTAGGAAGAACCCTAATACCCGGCTGATTTACCTTCCTAGGGTTACTGTTAGGCTTAGGCCTAGGACTTTTAAAACCAGGAAGCCCTGGGCTCCAGGCACACTGCAGCTGCGAAAGGCATCCCAAGGGGAGCGCAAAAGTGACGCAACTTGGCTGCCACCACTGATATTTCCATGAGACCATCCCGAATCATAGGTTGATTTTCCTTCCTAGGCTTAAGGTTTGAGTTACGCCTAGGGTAAGTGTTCTATTAACCAGAAAGCCCTGAGTTCCAAGAACACAGCAGCTGCGAAGGACTAGCCAAGAAGAGCGCAAAAGTACCACAACATGCCTGCCTCCACAGCTTTTTCCTTGGGGACATGCCTAATTCCTGGCTGATTTGCCTTTCTCGTCTTAGGGTTGGGGTTCGGCCTAGCGCTAGGATTTTTAAAATCAGGAAGCCCTGAGTTCCAGGCACACTGGAGCTGTGAAAGGCATCCAAAAGGGAGTGCAAAAGTGCCACAACATGGCTGCTTTCACGGCTTTTTCCTTGGCAAGAAGCCTAACACCAGGCTGATTTACCTTCCCAGGGTTACTGTTAGGCTTAGGCTTAGGACTAGGATTTTTAAAACTAGGAAGCCCTTAGCTCCAGGCACACTGCAGCTGTTCAAGGCATCCCAAGGGGAGTACAAAAGTGCAACAACATGGCAGCTTTCACAGCTTTTTCCTTGGCACCATCCCTATACCTAGGCTGATTTATCTGCCTAGGGTTAGGGTTAGGGTTCAGCCTAGGGCTTGGATTTCTTTAACCAGGAAGCCCTGAGTTCCAGGCTTACTTCATCTGCCAAAGGCATCCCAAAGGGAGTGCAGAAGTGCCACAACATGGCTGCTTTCACGGCTTTTCCCTTAGGAAGAACCCTAATACCCGGCTGATTTACCTTCCTAGGGTTACTGTTAGGCTTAGGCCTAGGACTTTTAAAACCAGGAAGCCCTGGGCTCCAGGCACACTGCAGCTGCGAAAGGCATCCCAAGGGGAGCGCAAAAGTGACGCAACTTGGCTGCCACCACTGATATTTCCATGAGACCATCCCGAATCATAGGTTGATTTTCCTTCCTAGGCTTAAGGTTTGAGTTAGGCTTAGGGTAAGGGCTCTATTAACCAGAAAGCCCTGAGTTCCAAGAACACAGCAGCTGCGAAGGACTAGCCAAGAAGAGCGCAAAAGTACCACAACATGCCTGCCTCCACAGCTTTTTCCTTGGGGACATGCCTAATTCCTGGCTGATTTGCCTTTCTCGTCTTAGGGTTGGGGTTCGGCCTAGGGCTAGGATTTTTAAAATCAGGAAGCCCTGAGTTCCAGGCACACTGGAGCTGTGAAAGGCATCCAAAAGGGAGTGCAAAAGTGCCACAACATGGCTGCTTTCACGGCTTTTTCCTTGGCAAGAAGCCTAACACCAGGCTGATTTCCCTTCCCAGGGTTACTGTTAGGCTTAGGCCTAGGGCTAGGATTTTTAAAACTAGGAAGCCCTTAGCTCCAGGCACACTGCAGCTGTTCAAGGCATCCCAAGGGGAGTACAAAAGTGCAACAACATGGCAGCTTTCACAGCTTTTTCCTTGGCACCATCCCTATACCTAGGCTGATTTATCTGCCTAGGGTTAGGGTTAGGGTTCAGCCTAGGGCTTGGATTTCTTTAACCAGGAAGCCCTGAGTTCCAGGCTTACTTCATCTGCCAAAGGCATCCCAAAGGGAGTGCAGAAGTGCCACAACATGGCTGCTTTCACGTCTTTTCCCTTAGGAAGAACCCTAATACCCGGCTGATTTACCTTCCTAGGGTTACTGTTAGGCTTAGGCCTAGGACTTTTAAAACCAGGAAGCCCTGGGCTCCAGGCACACTGCAGCTGCGAAAGGCATCCCAAGGGGAGCGCAAAAGTGATGCAACTTGGCTGCCACCACTGATATTTCCATGAGACCATCCCGAATCATAGGTTGATTTTCCTTCCTAGGCTTAAGGTTTGAGTTACGCCTAGGGTAAGGGTTCTATTAACCAGAAAGCCCTGAGTTCCAAGAACACAGCAGCTGCGAAGGACTAGCCAAGAAGAGCGCAAAAGTACCACAACATGCCTGCCTCCACAGCTTTTTCCTTGGGGACATGCCTAATTCCTGGCTGATTTGCCTTTCTCGTCTTAGGGTTGGGGTTCGGCCTAGGGCTAGGATTTTTAAAATCAGGAAGCCCTGAGTTCCAGGCACACTGGAGCTGTGAAAGGCATCCAAAAGGGAGTGCAAAAGTGCCACAACATGGCTGCTTTCACGGCTTTTTCCTTGGCAAGAAGCCTAACACCAGGCTGATTTACCTTCCCAGGGTTACTGTTAGGCTTAGGCTTAGGACTAGGATTTTTAAAACTAGGAAGCCCTTAGCTCCAGGCACACTGCAGCTGTTCAAGGCATCCCAAGGGGAGTACAAAAGTGCAACAACATGGCAGCTTTCACAGCTTTTTCCTTGGCACCATCCCTATACCTAGGCTGATTTATCTGCCTAGGGTTAGGGTTAGGCTTCAGCCTAGGGCTTGGATTTCTTTAAGCAGGAAGCCCTGAGTTCCAGGCTTACTTCATCTGCCAAAGGCATCCCAAAGGGAGTGCAGAAGTGCCACAACATGGCTGCTTTCACGGCTTTTCCCTTAGGAAGAACCCTAATACCCGGCTGATTTACCTTCCTAGGCTTACTGTTAGGCTTAGGCCTAGGACTTTTAAAACCAGGAAGCCCTGGGCTCCAGGCACACTGCAGCTGCGAAAGGCATCCCAAGGGGAGCGCAAAAGTGATGCAACTTGGCTGCCACCACTGATATTTCCATGAGACCATCCCGAATCATAGGTTGATTTTCCTTCCTAGGCTTAAGGTTTGAGTTACGCCTAGGGTAAGGGTTCTATTAACCAGAAAGCCCTGAGTTCCAAGAACACAGCAGCTGCGAAGGACTAGCCAAGAAGAGCGCAAAAGTACCACAACATGCCTGCCTCCACAGCTTTTTCCTTGGGGACATGCCTAATTCCTGGCTGATTTGCCTTTCTCGTCTTAGGGTTGGGGTTCGGCCTAGGGCTAGGATTTTTAAAATCAGGAAGCCCTGAGTTCCAGGCACACTGGAGCTGTGAAAGGCATCCAAAAGGGAGTGCAAAAGTGCCACAACATGGCTGCTTTCACGGCTTTTTCCTTGGCAAGAAGCCTAACACCAGGCTGATTTACCTTCCCAGGGTTACTGTTAGGCTTAGGCTTAGGACTAGGATTTTTAAAACTAGGAAGCCCTTAGCTCCAGGCACACTGCAGCTGTTCAAGGCATGCCAAGGGGAGTACAAAAGTGCAACAACATGGCAGCTTTCACAGCTTTTTCCTTGGCACCATCCCTATACCTAGGCTGATTTATCTGCCTAGGGTTAGGGTTAGGCTTCAGCCTAGGGCTTGGATTTCTTTAAGCAGGAAGCCCTGAGTTCCAGGCTTACTTCATCTGCCAAAGGCATCCCAAAGGGAGTGCAGAAGTGCCACAACATGGCTGCTTTCACGGCTTTTCCCTTAGGAAGAACCCTAATACCCGGCTGATTTACCTTCCTAGGCTTACTGTTAGGCTTAGGCCTAGGACTTTTAAAACCAGGAAGCCCTGGGCTCCAGGCACACTGCAGCTGCGAAAGGCATCCCAAGGGGAGCGCAAAAGTGACGCAACTTGGCTGCCACCACTGATATTTCCATGAGACCATCCCGAACCATAGGTTGATTTTCCTTCCTAGGGTTAAGGTTTGAGTTACGCCTAGGGTAAGGGCTCTATTAACCAGAAAGCCCTGAGTTCCAAGAACACAGCAGCTGCGAAGGACTAGCCAAGAAGAGCGCAAAAGTACCACAACATGCCTGCCTCCACAGCTTTTTCCTTGGGGACATGCCTAATTCCTGGCTGATTTGCCTTTCTCGTCTTAGGGTTGGGGTTCGGCCTAGGGCTAGGATTTTTAAAATCAGGAAGCCCTGAGTTCCAGGCACACTGGAGCTGTGAAAGGCATCCAAAAGGGAGTGCAAAAGTGCCACAACATGGCTGCTTTCACGGCTTTTTCCTTGGCAAGAAGCCTAACACCAGGCTGATTTACCTTCCCAGGGTTACTGTTAGGCTTAGGCTTAGGACTAGGATTTTTAAAACTAGGAAGCCCTTAGCTCCAGGCACACTGCAGCTGTTCAAGGCATGCCAAGGGGAGTACAAAAGTGCAACAACATGGCAGCTTTCACAGCTTTTTCCTTGGCACCATCCCTATACCTAGGCTGATTTATCTGCCTAGGGTTAGGGTTAGCGTTCAGCCTAGGGCTTGGATTTCTTTAAGCAGGAAGCCCTGAGTTCCAGGCTTACTTCATCTGCCAAAGGCATCCCAAAGGGAGTGCAGAAGTGCCACAACATGGCTGCTTTCACGGCTTTTCCCTTAGGAAGAACCCTAATACCCGGCTGATTTACCTTCCTAGGGTTACTGTTAGGCTTAGGCCTAGGACTTTTAAAACCAGGAAGCCCTGGGCTCCAGGCACACTGCAGCTGCGAAAGGCATCCCAAGGGGAGCGCAAAAGTGACGCAACTTGGCTGCCACCACTGATATTTCCATGAGACCATCCCGAACCATAGGTTGATTTTCCTTCCTAGGGTTAAGGTTTGAGTTACGCCTAGGGTAAGGGTCTATTAACCAGAAAGCCCTGAGTTCCAAGAACACAGCAGCTGCGAAGGACTAGCCAAGAAGAGCGCAAAAGTACCACAACATGCCTGCCTCCACAGCTTTTTCCTTGGGGACATGCCTAATTCCTGGCTGATTTGCCTTTCTCGTCTTAGGGTTGGGGTTCGGCCTAGGGCTAGGATTTTTAAAATCAGGAAGCCCTGAGTTCCAGGCACACTGGAGCTGTGAAAGGCATCCAAAAGGGAGTGCAAAAGTGCCACAACATGGCTGCTTTCACGGCTTTTTCCTTGGCAAGAAGCCTAACACCAGGCTGATTTACCTTCCCAGGGTTACTGTTAGGCTTAGGCTTAGGACTAGGATTTTTAAAACTAGGAAGCCCTTAGCTCCAGGCACACTGCAGCTGTTCAAGGCATGCCAAGGGGAGTACAAAAGTGCAACAACATGGCAGCTTTCACAGCTTTTTCCTTGGCACCATCCCTATACCTAGGCTGATTTATCTGCCTAGGGTTAGGGTTAGGCTTCAGCCTAGGGCTTGGATTTCTTTAAGCAGGAAGCCCTGAGTTCCAGGCTTACTTCATCTGCCAAAGGCATCCCAAAGGGAGTGCAGAAGTGCCACAACATGGCTGCTTTCACGGCTTTTCCCTTAGGAAGAACCCTAATACCCGGCTGATTTACCTTCCTAGGGTTACTGTTAGGCTTAGGCCTAGGACTTTTAAAACCAGGAAGCCCTGGGCTCCAGGCACACTGCAGCTGCGAAAGGCATCCCAAGGGGAGCGCAAAAGTGATGCAACTTGGCTGCCACCACTGATATTTCCATGAGACCATCCCGAATCATAGGTTGATTTTCCTTCCTAGGCTTAAGGTTTGAGTTACGCCTAGGGTAAGGGTTCTATTAACCAGAAAGCCCTGAGTTCCAAGAACACAGCAGCTGCGAAGGACTAGCCAAGAAGAGCGCAAAAGTACCACAACATGCCTGCCTCCACAGCTTTTTCCTTGGGGACATGCCTAATTCCTGGCTGATTTGCCTTTCTCGTCTTAGGGTTGGGGTTCGGCCTAGGGCTAGGATTTTTAAAATCAGGAAGCCCTGAGTTCCAGGCACACTGGAGCTGTGAAAGGCATCCAAAAGGGAGTGCAAAAGTGCCACAACATGGCTGCTTTCACGGCTTTTTCCTTGGCAAGAAGCCTAACACCAGGCTGATTTACCTTCCCAGGGTTACTGTTAGGCTTAGGCTTAGGACTAGGATTTTTAAAACTAGGAAGCCCTTAGCTCCAGGCACACTGCAGCTGTTCAAGGCATGCCAAGGGGAGTACAAAAGTGCAACAACATGGCAGCTTTCACAGCTTTTTCCTTGGCACCATCCCTATACCTAGGCTGATTTATCTGCCTAGGGTTAGGGTTAGGCTTCAGCCTAGGGCTTGGATTTCTTTAAGCAGGAAGCCCTGAGTTCCAGGCTTACTTCATCTGCCAAAGGCATCCCAAAGGGAGTGCAGAAGTGCCACAACATGGCTGCTTTCACGGCTTTTCCCTTAGGAAGAACCCTAATACCCGGCTGATTTACCTTCCTAGGGTTACTGTTAGGCTTAGGCCTAGGACTTTTAAAACCAGGAAGCCCTGGGCTCCAGGCACACTGCAGCTGCGAAAGGCATCCCAAGGGGAGCGCAAAAGTGATGCAACTTGGCTGCCACCACTGATATTTCCATGAGACCATCCCGAATCATAGGTTGATTTTCCTTCCTAGGCTTAAGGTTTGAGTTACGCCTAGGGTAAGGGTTCTATTAACCAGAAAGCCCTGAGTTCCAAGAACACAGCAGCTGCGAAGGACTAGCCAAGAAGAGCGCAAAAGTACCACAACATGCCTGCCTCCACAGCTTTTTCCTTGGGGACATGCCTAATTCCTGGCTGATTTGCCTTTCTCGTCTTAGGGTTGGGGTTCGGCCTAGGGCTAGGATTTTTAAAATCAGGAAGCCCTGAGTTCCAGGCACACTGGAGCTGTGAAAGGCATCCAAAAGGGAGTGCAAAAGTGCCACAACATGGCTGCTTTCACGGCTTTTTCCTTGGCAAGAAGCCTAACACCAGGCTGATTTACCTTCCCAGGGTTACTGTTAGGCTTAGGCTTAGGACTAGGATTTTTAAAACTAGGAAGCCCTTAGCTCCAGGCACACTGCAGCTGTTCAAGGCATGCCAAGGGGAGTACAAAAGTGCAACAACATGGCAGCTTTCACAGCTTTTTCCTTGGCACCATCCCTATACCTAGGCTGATTTATCTGCCTAGGGTTAGGGTTAGGGTTCAGCCTAGGGCTTGGATTTCTTTAAGCAGGAAGCCCTGAGTTCCAGGCTTACTTCATCTGCCAAAGGCATCCCAAAGGGAGTGCAGAAGTGCCACAACATGGCTGCTTTCACGGCTTTTCCCTTAGGAAGAACCCTAATACCCGGCTGATTTACCTTCCTAGGCTTACTGTTAGGCTTAGGCCTAGGACTTTTAAAACCAGGAAGCCCTGGGCTCCAGGCACACTGCAGCTGCGAAAGGCATCCCAAGGGGAGCGCAAAAGTGACGCAACTTGGCTGCCACCACTGATATTTCCATGAGACCATCCCGAACCATAGGTTGATTTTCCTTCCTAGGGTTAAGGTTTGAGTTACGCTTAGGGTAAGGGCTCTATTAACCAGAAAGCCCTGAGTTCCAAGAACACAGCAGCTGCGAAGGACTAGCCAAGAAGAGCGCAAAAGTACCACAACATGCCTGCCTCCACAGCTTTTTCCTTGGGGACATGCCTAATTCCTGGCTGATTTGCCTTTCTCGTCTTAGGGTTGGGGTTCGGCCTAGGGCTAGGATTTTTAAAATCAGGAAGCCCTGAGTTCCAGGCACACTGGAGCTGTGAAAGGCATCCAAAAGGGAGTGCAAAAGTGCCACAACATGGCTGCTTTCACGGCTTTTTCCTTGGCAAGAAGCCTAACACCAGGCTGATTTACCTTCCCAGGGTTACTGTTAGGCTTAGGCTTAGGACTAGGATTTTTAAAACTAGGAAGCCCTTAGCTCCAGGCACACTGCAGCTGTTCAAGGCATGCCAAGGGGAGTACAAAAGTGCAACAACATGGCAGCTTTCACAGCTTTTTCCTTGGCACCATCCCTATACCTAGGCTGATTTATCTGCCTAGGGTTAGGGTTAGCGTTCAGCCTAGGGCTTGGATTTCTTTAAGCAGGAAGCCCTGAGTTCCAGGCTTACTTCATCTGCCAAAGGCATCCCAAAGGGAGTGCAGAAGTGCCACAACATGGCTGCTTTCACGGCTTTTCCCTTAGGAAGAACCCTAATACCCGGCTGATTTACCTTCCTAGGGTTACTGTTAGGCTTAGGCCTAGGACTTTTAAAACCAGGAAGCCCTGGGCTCCAGGCACACTGCAGCTGCGAAAGGCATCCCAAGGGGAGCGCAAAAGTGACGCAACTTGGCTGCCACCACTGATATTTCCATGAGAACATCCCGAACCATAGGTTGATTTTCCTTCCTAGGGTTAAGGTTTGAGTTACGCCTAGGGTAAGGGTCTATTAACCAGAAAGCCCTGAGTTCCAAGAACACAGCAGCTGCGAAGGACTAGCCAAGAAGAGCGCAAAAGTACCACAACATGCCTGCCTCCACAGCTTTTTCCTTGGGGACATGCCTAATTCCTGGCTGATTTGCCTTTCTCGTCTTAGGGTTGGGGTTCGGCCTAGGGCTAGGATTTTTAAAATCAGGAAGCCCTGAGTTCCAGGCACACTGGAGCTGTGAAAGGCATCCAAAAGGGAGTGCAAAAGTGCCACAACATGGCTGCTTTCACGGCTTTTTCCTTGGCAAGAAGCCTAACACCAGGCTGATTTACCTTCCCAGGGTTACTGTTAGGCTTAGGCCTAGGGCTAGGATTTTTAAAACTAGGAAGCCCTTAGCTCCAGGCACACTGCAGCTGTTCAAGGCATCCCAAGGGGAGTACAAAAGTGCAACAACATGGCAGCTTTCACAGCTTTTTCCTTGGCACCATCCCTATACCTAGGCTGATTTATCTGCCTAGGGTTAGGGTTAGCGTTCAGCCTAGGGCTTGGATTTCTTTAAGCAGGAAGCCCTGAGTTCCAGGTTTACTTCATCTGCCAAAGGCATCCCAAAGGGAGTGCAGAAGTGCCACAACATGGCTGCTTTCACGGCTTTTCCCTTAGGAAGAACCCTAATACCCGGCTGATTTACCTTCCTAGGGTTACTGTTAGGCTTAGGCCTAGGACTTTTAAAACCAGGAAGCCCTGGGCTCCAGGCACACTGCAGCTGCGAAAGGCATCCCAAGGGGAGCGCAAAAGTGACGCAACTTGGCTGCCACCACTGATATTTCCATGAGACCATCCCGAACCATAGGTTGATTTTCCTTCCTAGGGTTAAGGTTTGAGTTACGCCTAGGGTAAGGGTCTATTAACCAGAAAGCCCTGAGTTCCAAGAACACAGCAGCTGCGAAGGACTAGCCAAGAAGAGCGCAAAAGTACCACAACATGCCTGCCTCCACAGCTTTTTCCTTGGGGACATGCCTAATTCCTGGCTGATTTGCCTTTCTCGTCTTAGGGTTGGGGTTCGGCCTAGGGCTAGGATTTTTAAAATCAGGAAGCCCTGAGTTCCAGGCACACTGGAGCTGTGAAAGGCATCCAAAAGGGAGTGCAAAAGTGCCACAACATGGCTGCTTTCACGGCTTTTTCCTTGGCAAGAAGCCTAACACCAGGCTGATTTACCTTCCCAGGGTTACTGTTAGGCTTAGGCCTAGGGCTAGGATTTTTAAAACTAGGAAGCCCTTAGCTCCAGGCACACTGCAGCTGTTCAAGGCATCCCAAGGGGAGTACAAAAGTGCAACAACATGGCAGCTTTCACAGCTTTTTCCTTGGCACCATCCCTATACCTAGGCTGATTTATCTGCCTAGGGTTAGGGTTAGCGTTCAGCCTAGGGCTTGGATTTCTTTAAGCAGGAAGCCCTGAGTTCCAGGCTTACTTCATCTGCCAAAGGCATCCCAAAGGGAGTGCAGAAGTGCCACAACATGGCTGCTTTCACGGCTTTTCCCTTAGGAAGAACCCTAATACCCGGCTGATTTACCTTCCTAGGGTTACTGTTAGGCTTAGGCCTAGGACTTTTAAAACCAGGAAGCCCTGGGCTCCAGGCACACTGCAGCTGCGAAAGGCATCCCAAGGGGAGCGCAAAAGTGACGCAACTTGGCTGCCACCACTGATATTTCCATGAGACCATCCCGAACCATAGGTTGATTTTCCTTCCTAGGGTTAAGGTTTGAGTTACGCCTAGGGTAAGGGCTCTATTAACCAGAAAGCCCTGAGTTCCAAGAACACAGCAGCTGCGAAGGACTAGCCAAGAAGAGCGCAAAAGTACCACAACATGCCTGCCTCCACAGCTTTTTCCTTGGGGACATGCCTAATTCCTGGCTGATTTGCCTTTCTCGTCTTAGGGTTGGGGTTCGGCCTAGGGCTAGGATTTTTAAAATCAGGAAGCCCTGAGTTCCAGGCACACTGGAGCTGTGAAAGGCATCCAAAAGGGAGTGCAAAAGTGCCACAACATGGCTGCTTTCACGGCTTTTTCCTTGGCAAGAAGCCTAACACCAGGCTGATTTCACTTCCCAGGGTTACTGTTAGGCTTAGGCCTAGGGCTAGGATTTTTGAAACTAGGAAGCCCTTAGCTCCAGGCACACTGCAGCTGTTCAAGGCATCCCAAGGGGAGTACAAAAGTGCAACAACATGGCAGCTTTCACAGCTTTTTCCTTGGCACCATCCCTATACCTAGGCTGATTTATCTGCCTAGGGTTAGGGTTAGGGTTCAGCCTAGGGCTTGGATTTCTTTAACCAGGAAGCCCTGAGTTCCAGGCTTACTTCATCTGCCAAAGGCATCCCAAAGGGAGTGCAGAAGTGCCACAACATGGCTGCTTTCACGGCTTTTTCCTTGGCAAGAAGCCTAACACCAGGCTGATTTACCTTCCCAGGGTTACTGTTAGGCTTAGGCTTAGGACTAGGATTTTTAAAACTAGGAAGCCCTTAGCTCCAGGCACACTGCAGCTGTTCAAGGCATGCCAAGGGGAGTACAAAAGTGCAACAACATGGCAGCTTTCACAGCTTTTTCCTTGGCACCATCCCTATACCTAGGCTGATTTATCTGCCTAGGGTTAGGGTTAGCGTTCAGCCTAGGGCTTGGATTTCTTTAAGCAGGAAGCCCTGAGTTCCAGGCTTACTTCATCTGCCAAAGGCATCCCAAAGGGAGTGCAGAAGTGCCACAACATGGCTGCTTTCACGGCTTTTCCCTTAGGAAGAACCCTAATACCCGGCTGATTTACCTTCCTAGGGTTACTGTTAGGCTTAGGCCTAGGACTTTTAAAACCAGGAAGCCCTGGGCTCCAGGCACACTGCAGCTGCGAAAGGCATCCCAAGGGGAGCGCAAAAGTGACGCAACTTGGCTGCCACCACTGATATTTCCATGAGACCATCCCGAACCATAGGTTGATTTTCCTTCCTAGGGTTAAGGTTTGAGTTACGCCTAGGGTAAGGGCTCTATTAACCAGAAAGCCCTGAGTTCCAAGAACACAGCAGCTGCGAAGGACTAGCCAAGAAGAGCGCAAAAGTACCACAACATGCCTGCCTCCACAGCTTTTTCCTTGGGGACATGCCTAATTCCTGGCTGATTTGCCTTTCTCGTCTTAGGGTTGGGGTTCGGCCTAGGGCTAGGATTTTTAAAATCAGGAAGCCCTGAGTTCCAGGCACACTGGAGCTGTGAAAGGCATCCAAAAGGGAGTGCAAAAGTGCCACAACATGGCTGCTTTCACGGCTTTTTCCTTGGCAAGAAGCCTAACACCAGGCTGATTTACCTTCCCAGGGTTACTGTTAGGCTTAGGCTTAGGACTAGGATTTTTAAAACTAGGAAGCCCTTAGCTCCAGGCACACTGCAGCTGTTCAAGGCATGCCAAGGGGAGTACAAAAGTGCAAAAACATGGCAGCTTTCACAGCTTTTTCCTTGGCACCATCCCTATACCTAGGCTGATTTATCTGCCTAGGGTTAGGGTTAGGCTTCAGCCTAGGGCTTGGATTTCTTTAAGCAGGAAGCCCTGAGTTCCAGGCTTACTTCATCTGCCAAAGGCATCCCAAAGGGAGTGCAGAAGTGCCACAACATGGCTGCTTTCACGGCTTTTCCCTTAGGAAGAACCCTAATACCCGGCTGATTTACCTTCCTAGGGTTACTGTTAGGCTTAGGCCTAGGACTTTTAAAACCAGGAAGCCCTGGGCTCCAGGCACACTGCAGCTGCGAAAGGCATCCCAAGGGGAGCGCAAAAGTGATGCAACTTGGCTGCCACCACTGATATTTCCATGAGACCATCCCGAATCATAGGTTGATTTTCCTTCCTAGGCTTAAGGTTTGAGTTACGCCTAGGGTAAGGGTTCTATTAACCAGAAAGCCCTGAGTTCCAAGAACACAGCAGCTGCGAAGGACTAGCCAAGAAGAGCGCAAAAGTACCACAACATGCCTGCCTCCACAGCTTTTTCCTTGGGGACATGCCTAATTCCTGGCTGATTTGCCTTTCTCGTCTTAGGGTTGGGGTTCGGCCTAGGGCTAGGATTTTTAAAATCAGGAAGCCCTGAGTTCCAGGCTTACTTCATCTGCCAAAGGCATCCCAAAGGGAGTGCAGAAGTGCCACAACATGGCTGCTTTCACGGCTTTTTCCTTGGCAAGAAGCCTAACACCAGGCTGATTTACCTTCCCAGGGTTACTGTTAGGCTTAGGCTTAGGACTAGGATTTTTAAAACTAGGAAGCCCTTAGCTCCAGGCACACTGCAGCTGTTCAAGGCATGCCAAGGGGAGTACAAAAGTGCAACAACATGGCAGCTTTCACAGCTTTTTCCTTGGCACCATCCCTATACCTAGGCTGATTTATCTGCCTAGGGTTAGGGTTAGCGTTCAGCCTAGGGCTTGGATTTCTTTAAGCAGGAAGCCCTGAGTTCCAGGCTTACTTCATCTGCCAAAGGCATCCCAAAGGGAGTGCAGAAGTGCCACAACATGGCTGCTTTCACGGCTTTTCCCTTAGGAAGAACCCTAATACCCGGCTGATTTACCTTCCTAGGGTTACTGTTAGGCTTAGGCCTAGGACTTTTAAAACCAGGAAGCCCTGGGCTCCAGGCACACTGCAGCTGCGAAAGGCATCCCAAGGGGAGCGCAAAAGTGACGCAACTTGGCTGCCACCACTGATATTTCCATGAGACCATCCCGAACCATAGGTTGATTTTCCTTCCTAGGGTTAAGGTTTGAGTTACGCCTAGGGTAAGGGTCTATTAACCAGAAAGCCCTGAGTTCCAAGAACACAGCAGCTGCGAAGGACTAGCCAAGAAGAGCGCAAAAGTACCACAACATGCCTGCCTCCACAGCTTTTTCCTTGGGGACATGCCTAATTCCTGGCTGATTTGCCTTTCTCGTCTTAGGGTTGGGGTTCGGCCTAGGGCTAGGATTTTTAAAATCAGGAAGCCCTGAGTTCCAGGCACACTGGAGCTGTGAAAGGCATCCAAAAGGGAGTGCAAAAGTGCCACAACATGGCTGCTTTCACGGCTTTTTCCTTGGCAAGAAGCCTAACACCAGGCTGATTTACCTTCCCAGGGTTACTGTTAGGCTTAGGCCTAGGGCTAGGATTTTTAAAACTAGGAAGCCCTTAGCTCCAGGCACACTGCAGCTGTTCAAGGCATCCCAAGGGGAGTACAAAAGTGCAACAACATGGCAGCTTTCACAGCTTTTTCCTTGGCACCATCCCTATACCTAGGCTGATTTATCTGCCTAGGGTTAGGGTTAGCGTTCAGCCTAGGGCTTGGATTTCTTTAAGCAGGAAGCCCTGAGTTCCAGGCTTACTTCATCTGCCAAAGGCATCCCAAAGGGAGTGCAGAAGTGCCACAACATGGCTGCTTTCACGGCTTTTCCCTTAGGAAGAACCCTAATACCCGGCTGATTTACCTTCCTAGGGTTACTGTTAGGCTTAGGCCTAGGACTTTTAAAACCAGGAAGCCCTGGGCTCCAGGCACACTGCAGCTGCGAAAGGCATCCCAAGGGGAGCGCAAAAGTGACGCAACTTGGCTGCCACCACTGATATTTCCATGAGACCATCCCGAACCATAGGTTGATTTTCCTTCCTAGGGTTAAGGTTTGAGTTACGCCTAGGGTAAGGGCTCTATTAACCAGAAAGCCCTGAGTTCCAAGAACACAGCAGCTGCGAAGGACTAGCCAAGAAGAGCGCAAAAGTAGCACAACATGCCTGCCTCCACAGCTTTTTCCTTGGGGACATGCCTAATTCCTGGCTGATTTGCCTTTCTCGTCTTAGGGTTGGGGTTCGGCCTAGGGCTAGGATTTTTAAAATCAGGAAGCCCTGAGTTCCAGGCACACTGGAGCTGTGAAAGGCATCCAAAAGGGAGTGCAAAAGTGCCACAACATGGCTGCTTTCACGGCTTTTTCCTTGGCAAGAAGCCTAACACCAGGCTGATTTACCTTCCCAGGGTTACTGTTAGGCTTAGGCTTAGGACTAGGATTTTTAAAACTAGGAAGCCCTTAGCTCCAGGCACACTGCAGCTGTTCAAGGCATGCCAAGGGGAGTACAAAAGTGCAACAACATGGCAGCTTTCACAGCTTTTTCCTTGGCACCATCCCTATACCTAGGCTGATTTATCTGCCTAGGGTTAGGGTTAGGGTTCAGCCTAGGGCTTGGATTTCTTTAAGCAGGAAGCCCTGAGTTCCAGGCTTACTTCATCTGCCAAAGGCATCCCAAAGGGAGTGCAGAAGTGCCACAACATGGCTGCTTTCACGGCTTTTCCCTTAGGAAGAACCCTAATACCCGGCTGATTTACCTTCCTAGGGTTACTGTTAGGCTTAGGCCTAGGACTTTTAAAACCAGGAAGCCCTGGGCTCCAGGCACACTGCAGCTGCGAAAGGCATCCCAAGGGGAGCGCAAAAGTGATGCAACTTGGCTGCCACCACTGATATTTCCATGAGACCATCCCGAATCATAGGTTGATTTTCCTTCCTAGGCTTAAGGTTTGAGTTACGCCTAGGGTAAGGGTTCTATTAACCAGAAAGCCCTGAGTTCCAAGAACACAGCAGCTGCGAAGGACTAGCCAAGAAGAGCGCAAAAGTACCACAACATGCCTGCCTCCACAGCTTTTTCCTTGGGGACATGCCTAATTCCTGGCTGATTTGCCTTTCTCGTCTTAGGGTTGGGGTTCGGCCTAGGGCTAGGATTTTTAAAATCAGGAAGCCCTGAGTTCCAGGCACACTGGAGCTGTGAAAGGCATCCAAAAGGGAGTGCAAAAGTGCCACAACATGGCTGCTTTCACGGCTTTTTCCTTGGCAAGAAGCCTAACACCAGGCTGATTTACCTTCCCAGGGTTACTGTTAGGCTTAGGCTTAGGACTAGGATTTTTAAAACTAGGAAGCCCTTAGCTCCAGGCACACTGCAGCTGTTCAAGGCATGCCAAGGGGAGTACAAAAGTGCAACAACATGGCAGCTTTCACAGCTTTTTCCTTGGCACCATCCCTATACCTAGGCTGATTTATCTGCCTAGGGTTAGGGTTAGGGTTCAGCCTAGGGCTTGGATTTCTTTAAGCAGGAAGCCCTGAGTTCCAGGCTTACTTCATCTGCCAAAGGCATCCCAAAGGGAGTGCAGAAGTGCCACAACATGGCTGCTTTCACGGCTTTTCCCTTAGGAAGAACCCTAATACCCGGCTGATTTACCTTCCTAGGGTTACTGTTAGGCTTAGGCCTAGGACTTTTAAAACCAGGAAGCCCTGGGCTCCAGGCACACTGCAGCTGCGAAAGGCATCCCAAGGGGAGCGCAAAAGTGACGCAACTTGGCTGCCACCACTGATATTTCCATGAGAACATCCCGAACCATAGGTTGATTTTCCTTCCTAGGGTTAAGGTTTGAGTTACGCCTAGGGTAAGGGTCTATTAACCAGAAAGCCCTGAGTTCCAAGAACACAGCAGCTGCGAAGGACTAGCCAAGAAGAGCGCAAAAGTACCACAACATGCCTGCCTCCACAGCTTTTTCCTTGGGGACATGCCTAATTCCTGGCTGATTTGCCTTTCTCGTCTTAGGGTTGGGGTTCGGCCTAGCGCTAGGATTTTTAAAATCAGGAAGCCCTGAGTTCCAGGCACACTGGAGCTGTGAAAGGCATCCAAAAGGGAGTGCAAAAGTGCCACAACATGGCTGCTTTCACGGCTTTTTCCTTGGCAAGAAGCCTAACACCAGGCTGATTTACCTTCCCAGGGTTACTGTTAGGCTTAGGCCTAGGGCTAGGATTTTTAAAACTAGGAAGCCCTTAGCTCCAGGCACACTGCAGCTGTTCAAGGCATCCCAAGGGGAGTACAAAAGTGCAACAACATGGCAGCTTTCACAGCTTTTTCCTTGGCACCATCCCTATACCTAGGCTGATTTATCTGCCTAGGGTTAGGGTTAGCGTTCAGCCTAGGGCTTGGATTTCTTTAAGCAGGAAGCCCTGAGTTCCAGGCTTACTTCATCTGCCAAAGGCATCCCAAAGGGAGTGCAGAAGTGCCACAACATGGCTGCTTTCACGGCTTTTCCCTTAGGAAGAACCCTAATACCCGGCTGATTTACCTTCCTAGGGTTACTGTTAGGCTTAGGCCTAGGACTTTTAAAACCAGGAAGCCCTGGGCTCCAGGCACACTGCAGCTGCGAAAGGCATCCCAAGGGGAGCGCAAAAGTGACGCAACTTGGCTGCCACCACTGATATTTCCATGAGACCATCCCGAACCATAGGTTGATTTTCCTTCCTAGGGTTAAGGTTTGAGTTACGCCTAGGGTAAGGGTCTATTAACCAGAAAGCCCTGAGTTCCAAGAACACAGCAGCTGCGAAGGACTAGCCAAGAAGAGCGCAAAAGTACCACAACATGCCTGCCTCCACAGCTTTTTCCTTGGGGACATGCCTAATTCCTGGCTGATTTGCCTTTCTCGTCTTAGGGTTGGGGTTCGGCCTAGGGCTAGGATTTTTAAAATCAGGAAGCCCTGAGTTCCAGGCACACTGGAGCTGTGAAAGGCATCCAAAAGGGAGTGCAAAAGTGCCACAACATGGCTGCTTTCACGGCTTTTTCCTTGGCAAGAAGCCTAACACCAGGCTGATTTACCTTCCCAGGGTTACTGTTAGGCTTAGGCCTAGGGCTAGGATTTTTAAAACTAGGAAGCCCTTAGCTCCAGGCACACTGCAGCTGTTCAAGGCATCCCAAGGGGAGTACAAAAGTGCAACAACATGGCAGCTTTCACAGCTTTTTCCTTGGCACCATCCCTATACCTAGGCTGATTTATCTGCCTAGGGTTAGGGTTAGCGTTCAGCCTAGGGCTTGGATTTCTTTAAGCAGGAAGCCCTGAGTTCCAGGCTTACTTCATCTGCCAAAGGCATCCCAAAGGGAGTGCAGAAGTGCCACAACATGGCTGCTTTCACGGCTTTTCCCTTAGGAAGAACCCTAATACCCGGCTGATTTACCTTCCTAGGGTTACTGTTAGGCTTAGGCCTAGGACTTTTAAAACCAGGAAGCCCTGGGCTCCAGGCACACTGCAGCTGCGAAAGGCATCCCAAGGGGAGCGCAAAAGTGACGCAACTTGGCTGCCACCACTGATATTTCCATGAGACCATCCCGAACCATAGGTTGATTTTCCTTCCTAGGGTTAAGGTTTGAGTTACGCCTAGGGTAAGGGCTCTATTAACCAGAAAGCCCTGAGTTCCAAGAACACAGCAGCTGCGAAGGACTAGCCAAGAAGAGCGCAAAAGTACCACAACATGCCTGCCTCCACAGCTTTTTCCTTGGGGACATGCCTAATTCCTGGCTGATTTGCCTTTCTCGTCTTAGGGTTGGGGTTCGGCCTAGGGCTAGGATTTTTAAAATCAGGAAGCCCTGAGTTCCAGGCACACTGGAGCTGTGAAAGGCATCCAAAAGGGAGTGCAAAAGTGCCACAACATGGCTGCTTTCACGGCTTTTTCCTTGGCAAGAAGCCTAACACCAGGCTGATTTACCTTCCCAGGGTTACTGTTAGGCTTAGGCCTAGGGCTAGGATTTTTGAAACTAGGAAGCCCTTAGCTCCAGGCACACTGCAGCTGTTCAAGGCATCCCAAGGGGAGTACAAAAGTGCAACAACATGGCAGCTTTCACAGCTTTTTCCTTGGCACCATCCCTATACCTAGGCTGATTTATCTGCCTAGGGTTAGGGTTAGGGTTCAGCCTAGGGCTTGGATTTCTTTAACCAGGAAGCCCTGAGTTCCAGGCTTACTTCATCTGCCAAAGGCATCCCAAAGGGAGTGCAGAAGTGCCACAACATGGCTGCTTTCACGGCTTTTTCCTTGGCAAGAAGCCTAACACCAGGCTGATTTACCTTCCCAGGGTTAATGTTAGGCTTAGGCTTAGGACTAGGATTTTTAAAACTAGGAAGCCCTTAGCTCCAGGCACACTGCAGCTGTTCAAGGCATGCCAAGGGGAGTACAAAAGTGCAACAACATGGCAGCTTTCACAGCTTTTTCCTTGGCACCATCCCTATACCTAGGCTGATTTATCTGCCTAGGGTTAGGGTTAGCGTTCAGCCTAGGGCTTGGATTTCTTTAAGCAGGAAGCCCTGAGTTCCAGGCTTACTTCATCTGCCAAAGGCATCCCAAAGGGAGTGCAGAAGTGCCACAACATGGCTGCTTTCACGGCTTTTCCCTTAGGAAGAACCCTAATACCCGGCTGATTTACCTTCCTAGGGTTACTGTTAGGCTTAGGCCTAGGACTTTTAAAACCAGGAAGCCCTGGGCTCCAGGCACACTGCAGCTGCGAAAGGCATCCCAAGGGGAGCGCAAAAGTGACGCAACTTGGCTGCCACCACTGATATTTCCATGAGACCATCCCGAACCATAGGTTGATTTTCCTTCCTAGGGTTAAGGTTTGAGTTACGCCTAGGGTAAGGGCTCTATTAACCAGAAAGCCCTGAGTTCCAAGAACACAGCAGCTGCGAAGGACTAGCCAAGAAGAGCGCAAAAGTACCACAACATGCCTGCCTCCACAGCTTTTTCCTTGGGGACATGCCTAATTCCTGGCTGATTTGCCTTTCTCGTCTTAGGGTTGGGGTTCGGCCTAGGGCTAGGATTTTTAAAATCAGGAAGCCCTGAGTTCCAGGCACACTGGAGCTGTGAAAGGCATCCAAAAGGGAGTGCAAAAGTGCCACAACATGGCTGCTTTCACGGCTTTTTCCTTGGCAAGAAGCCTAACACCAGGCTGATTTACCTTCCCAGGGTTACTGTTAGGCTTAGGCTTAGGACTAGGATTTTTAAAACTAGGAAGCCCTTAGCTCCAGGCACACTGCAGCTGTTCAAGGCATGCCAAGGGGAGTACAAAAGTGCAAAAACATGGCAGCTTTCACAGCTTTTTCCTTGGCACCATCCCTATACCTAGGCTGATTTATCTGCCTAGGGTTAGGGTTAGCGTTCAGCCTAGGGCTTGGATTTCTTTAAGCAGGAAGCCCTGAGTTCCAGGCTTACTTCATCTGCCAAAGGCATCCCAAAGGGAGTGCAGAAGTGCCACAACATGGCTGCTTTCACGGCTTTTCCCTTAGGAAGAACCCTAATACCCGGCTGATTTACCTTCCTAGGGTTACTGTTAGGCTTAGGCCTAGGACTTTTAAAACCAGGAAGCCCTGGGCTCCAGGCACACTGCAGCTGCGAAAGGCATCCCAAGGGGAGCGCAAAAGTGATGCAACTTGGCTGCCACCACTGATATTTCCATGAGACCATCCCGAATCATAGGTTGATTTTCCTTCCTAGGCTTAAGGTTTGAGTTACGCCTAGGGTAAGGGTTCTATTAACCAGAAAGCCCTGAGTTCCAAGAACACAGCAGCTGCGAAGGACTAGCCAAGAAGAGCGCAAAAGTACCACAACATGCCTGCCTCCACAGCTTTTTCCTTGGGGACATGCCTAATTCCTGGCTGATTTGCCTTTCTCGTCTTAGGGTTGGGGTTCGGCCTAGGGCTAGGATTTTTAAAATCAGGAAGCCCTGAGTTCCAGGCACACTGGAGCTGTGAAAGGCATCCAAAAGGGAGTGCAAAAGTGCCACAACATGGCTGCTTTCACGGCTTTTTCCTTGGCAAGAAGCCTAACACCAGGCTGATTTACCTTCCCAGGGTTACTGTTAGGCTTAGGCTTAGGACTAGGATTTTTAAAACTAGGAAGCCCTTAGCTCCAGGCACACTGCAGCTGTTCAAGGCATGCCAAGGGGAGTACAAAAGTGCAACAACATGGCAGCTTTCACAGCTTTTTCCTTGGCACCATCCCTATACCTAGGCTGATTTATCTGCCTAGGGTTAGGGTTAGGGTTCAGCCTAGGGCTTGGATTTCTTTAAGCAGGAAGCCCTGAGTTCCAGGCTTACTTCATCTGCCAAAGGCATCCCAAAGGGAGTGCAGAAGTGCCACAACATGGCTGCTTTCACGGCTTTTCCCTTAGGAAGAACCCTAATACCCGGCTGATTTACCTTCCTAGGCTTACTGTTAGGCTTAGGCCTAGGACTTTTAAAACCAGGAAGCCCTGGGCTCCAGGCACACTGCAGCTGCGAAAGGCATCCCAAGGGGAGCGCAAAAGTGACGCAACTTGGCTGCCACCACTGATATTTCCATGAGACCATCCCGAACCATAGGTTGATTTTCCTTCCTAGGGTTAAGGTTTGAGTTACGCTTAGGGTAAGGGCTCTATTAACCAGAAAGCCCTGAGTTCCAAGAACACAGCAGCTGCGAAGGACTAGCCAAGAAGAGCGCAAAAGTACCACAACATGCCTGCCTCCACAGCTTTTTCCTTGGGGACATGCCTAATTCCTGGCTGATTTGCCTTTCTCGTCTTAGGGTTGGGGTTCGGCCTAGGGCTAGGATTTTTAAAATCAGGAAGCCCTGAGTTCCAGGCACACTGGAGCTGTGAAAGGCATCCAAAAGGGAGTGCAAAAGTGCCACAACATGGCTGCTTTCACGGCTTTTTCCTTGGCAAGAAGCCTAACACCAGGCTGATTTACCTTCCCAGGGTTACTGTTAGGCTTAGGCTTAGGACTAGGATTTTTAAAACTAGGAAGCCCTTAGCTCCAGGCACACTGCAGCTGTTCAAGGCATGCCAAGGGGAGTACAAAAGTGCAACAACATGGCAGCTTTCACAGCTTTTTCCTTGGCACCATCCCTATACCTAGGCTGATTTATCTGCCTAGGGTTAGGGTTAGCGTTCAGCCTAGGGCTTGGATTTCTTTAAGCAGGAAGCCCTGAGTTCCAGGCTTACTTCATCTGCCAAAGGCATCCCAAAGGGAGTGCAGAAGTGCCACAACATGGCTGCTTTCACGGCTTTTCCCTTAGGAAGAACCCTAATACCCGGCTGATTTACCTTCCTAGGGTTACTGTTAGGCTTAGGCCTAGGACTTTTAAAACCAGGAAGCCCTGGGCTCCAGGCACACTGCAGCTGCGAAAGGCATCCCAAGGGGAGCGCAAAAGTGACGCAACTTGGCTGCCACCACTGATATTTCCATGAGACCATCCCGAACCATAGGTTGATTTTCCTTCCTAGGGTTAAGGTTTGAGTTACGCCTAGGGTAAGGGTCTATTAACCAGAAAGCCCTGAGTTCCAAGAACACAGCAGCTGCGAAGGACTAGCCAAGAAGAGCGCAAAAGTACCACAACATGCCTGCCTCCACAGCTTTTTCCTTGGGGACATGCCTAATTCCTGGCTGATTTGCCTTTCTCGTCTTAGGGTTGGGGTTCGGCCTAGGGCTAGGATTTTTAAAATCAGGAAGCCCTGAGTTCCAGGCACACTGGAGCTGTGAAAGGCATCCAAAAGGGAGTGCAAAAGTGCCACAACATGGCTGCTTTCACGGCTTTTTCCTTGGCAAGAAGCCTAACACCAGGCTGATTTACCTTCCCAGGGTTACTGTTAGGCTTAGGCCTAGGGCTAGGATTTTTAAAACTAGGAAGCCCTTAGCTCCAGGCACACTGCAGCTGTTCAAGGCATCCCAAGGGGAGTACAAAAGTGCAACAACATGGCAGCTTTCACAGCTTTTTCCTTGGCACCATCCCTATACCTAGGCTGATTTATCTGCCTAGGGTTAGGGTTAGCGTTCAGCCTAGGGCTTGGATTTCTTTAAGCAGGAAGCCCTGAGTTCCAGGCTTACTTCATCTGCCAAAGGCATCCCAAAGGGAGTGCAGAAGTGCCACAACATGGCTGCTTTCACGGCTTTTCCCTTAGGAAGAACCCTAATACCCGGCTGATTTACCTTCCTAGGGTTACTGTTAGGCTTAGGCCTAGGACTTTTAAAACCAGGAAGCCCTGGGCTCCAGGCACACTGCAGCTGCGAAAGGCATCCCAAGGGGAGCGCAAAAGTGACGCAACTTGGCTGCCACCACTGATATTTCCATGAGACCATCCCGAACCATAGGTTGATTTTCCTTCCTAGGGTTAAGGTTTGAGTTACGCCTAGGGTAAGGGTCTATTAACCAGAAAGCCCTGAGTTCCAAGAACACAGCAGCTGCGAAGGACTAGCCAAGAAGAGCGCAAAAGTACCACAACATGCCTGCCTCCACAGCTTTTTCCTTGGGGACATGCCTAATTCCTGGCTGATTTGCCTTTCTCGTCTTAGGGTTGGGGTTCGGCCTAGGGCTAGGATTTTTAAAATCAGGAAGCCCTGAGTTCCAGGCACACTGGAGCTGTGAAAGGCATCCAAAAGGGAGTGCAAAAGTGCCACAACATGGCTGCTTTCACGGCTTTTTCCTTGGCAAGAAGCCTAACACCAGGCTGATTTACCTTCCCAGGGTTACTGTTAGGCTTAGGCCTAGGGCTAGGATTTTTAAAACTAGGAAGCCCTTAGCTCCAGGCACACTGCAGCTGTTCAAGGCATCCCAAGGGGAGTACAAAAGTGCAACAACATGGCAGCTTTCACAGCTTTTTCCTTGGCACCATCCCTATACCTAGGCTGATTTATCTGCCTAGGGTTAGGGTTAGGCTTCAGCCTAGGGCTTGGATTTCTTTAAGCAGGAAGCCCTGAGTTCCAGGCTTACTTCATCTGCCAAAGGCATCCCAAAGGGAGTGCAGAAGTGCCACAACATGGCTGCTTTCACGGCTTTTCCCTTAGGAAGAACCCTAATACCCGGCTGATTTACCTTCCTAGGGTTACTGTTAGGCTTAGGCCTAGGACTTTTAAAACCAGGAAGCCCTGGGCTCCAGGCACACTGCAGCTGCGAAAGGCATCCCAAGGGGAGCGCAAAAGTGACGCAACTTGGCTGCCACCACTGATATTTCCATGAGACCATCCCGAACCATAGGTTGATTTTCCTTCCTAGGGTTAAGGTTTGAGTTACGCCTAGGGTAAGGGCTCTATTAACCAGAAAGCCCTGAGTTCCAAGAACACAGCAGCTGCGAAGGACTAGCCAAGAAGAGCGCAAAAGTACCACAACATGCCTGCCTCCACAGCTTTTTCCTTGGGGACATGCCTAATTCCTGGCTGATTTGCCTTTCTCGTCTTAGGGTTGGGGTTCGGCCTAGGGCTAGGATTTTTAAAATCAGGAAGCCCTGAGTTCCAGGCACACTGGAGCTGTGAAAGGCATCCAAAAGGGAGTGCAAAAGTGCCACAACATGGCTGCTTTCACGGCTTTTTCCTTGGCAAGAAGCCTAACACCAGGCTGATTTCACTTCCCAGGGTTACTGTTAGGCTTAGGCCTAGGGCTAGGATTTTTGAAACTAGGAAGCCCTTAGCTCCAGGCACACTGCAGCTGTTCAAGGCATCCCAAGGGGAGTACAAAAGTGCAACAACATGGCAGCTTTCACAGCTTTTTCCTTGGCACCATCCCTATACCTAGGCTGATTTATCTGCCTAGGGTTAGGGTTAGGGTTCAGCCTAGGGCTTGGATTTCTTTAACCAGGAAGCCCTGAGTTCCAGGCTTACTTCATCTGCCAAAGGCATCCCAAAGGGAGTGCAGAAGTGCCACAACATGGCTGCTTTCACGGCTTTTTCCTTGGCAAGAAGCCTAACACCAGGCTGATTTACCTTCCCAGGGTTACTGTTAGGCTTAGGCTTAGGACTAGGATTTTTAAAACTAGGAAGCCCTTAGCTCCAGGCACACTGCAGCTGTTCAAGGCATGCCAAGGGGAGTACAAAAGTGCAACAACATGGCAGCTTTCACAGCTTTTTCCTTGGCACCATCCCTATACCTAGGCTGATTTATCTGCCTAGGGTTAGGGTTAGCGTTCAGCCTAGGGCTTGGATTTCTTTAAGCAGGAAGCCCTGAGTTCCAGGCTTACTTCATCTGCCAAAGGCATCCCAAAGGGAGTGCAGAAGTGCCACAACATGGCTGCTTTCACGGCTTTTCCCTTAGGAAGAACCCTAATACCCGGCTGATTTACCTTCCTAGGGTTACTGTTAGGCTTAGGCCTAGGACTTTTAAAACCAGGAAGCCCTGGGCTCCAGGCACACTGCAGCTGCGAAAGGCATCCCAAGGGGAGCGCAAAAGTGACGCAACTTGGCTGCCACCACTGATATTTCCATGAGACCATCCCGAACCATAGGTTGATTTTCCTTCCTAGGGTTAAGGTTTGAGTTACGCCTAGGGTAAGGGCTCTATTAACCAGAAAGCCCTGAGTTCCAAGAACACAGCAGCTGCGAAGGACTACCCAAGAAGAGCGCAAAAGTACCACAACATGCCTGCCTCCACAGCTTTTTCCTTGGGGACATGCCTAATTCCTGGCTGATTTGCCTTTCTCGTCTTAGGGTTGGGGTTCGGCCTAGGGCTAGGATTTTTAAAATCAGGAAGCCCTGAGTTCCAGGCACACTGGAGCTGTGAAAGGCATCCAAAAGGGAGTGCAAAAGTGCCACAACATGGCTGCTTTCACGGCTTTTTCCTTGGCAAGAAGCCTAACACCAGGCTGATTTCACTTCCCAGGGTTACTGTTAGGCTTAGGCCTAGGGCTAGGATTTTTAAAACTAGGAAGCCCTTAGCTCCAGGCACACTGCAGCTGTTCAAGGCATCCCAAGGGGAGTACAAAAGTGCAACAACATGGCAGCTTTCACAGCTTTTTCCTTGGCACCATCCCTATACCTAGGCTGATTTATCTGCCTAGGGTTAGGGTTAGGGTTCAGCCTAGGGCTTGGATTTCTTTAACCAGGAAGCCCTGAGTTCCAGGCTTACTTCATCTGCCAAAGGCATCCCAAAGGGAGTGCAGAAGTGCCACAACATGGCTGCTTTCACGGCTTTTCCCTTAGGAAGAACCCTAATACCCGGCTGATTTACCTTCCTAGGGTTACTGTTAGGCTTAGGCCTAGGACTTTTAAAACCAGGAAGCCCTGGGCTCCAGGCACACTGCAGCTGCGAAAGGCATCCCAAGGGGAGCGCAAAAGTGACGCAACTTGGCTGCCACCACTGATATTTCCATGAGACCATCCCGAACCATAGGTTGATTTTCCTTCCTAGGGTTAAGGTTTGAGTTACGCCTAGGGTAAGGGCTCTATTAACCAGAAAGCCCTGAGTTCCAAGAACACAGCAGCTGCGAAGGACTAGCCAAGAAGAGCGCAAAAGTACCACAACATGCCTGCCTCCACAGCTTTTTCCTTGGGGACATGCCTAATTCCTGGCTGATTTGCCTTTCTCGTCTTAGGGTTGGGGTTCGGCCTAGGGCTAGGATTTTTAAAATCAGGAAGCCCTGAGTTCCAGGCACACTGGAGCTGTGAAAGGCATCCAAAAGGGAGTGCAAAAGTGCCACAACATGGCTGCTTTCACGGCTTTTTCCTTGGCAAGAAGCCTAACACCAGGCTGATTTACCTTCCCAGGGTTACTGTTAGGCTTAGGCCTAGGGCTAGGATTTTTAAAACTAGGAAGCCCTTAGCTCCAGGCACAGTGCAGCTGTTCAAGGCATCCCAAGGGGAGTACAAAAGTGCAACAACATGGCAGCTTTCACAGCTTTTTCCTTGGCACCATCCCTATACCTAGGCTGATTTATCTGCCTAGGGTTAGGGTTAGGGTTCAGCCTAGGGCTTGGATTTCTTTAAGCAGGAAGCCCTGAGTTCCAGGCTTACTTCATCTGCCAAAGGCATCCCAAAGGGAGTGCAGAAGTGCCACAACATGGCTGCTTTCACGGCTTTTCCCTTAGGAAGAACCCTAATACCCGGCTGATTTACCTTCCTAGGGTTACTGTTAGGCTTAGGCCTAGGACTTTTAAAACCAGGAAGCCCTGGGCTCCAGGCACACTGCAGCTGCGAAAGGCATCCCAAGGGGAGCGCAAAAGTGACGCAACTTGGCTGCCACCACTGATATTTCCATGAGAGCATCCCAAACCATAGGCTGATTTTCCTTCCTAGGCTTAAGGTTTGAGTTACGCTTAGGGCAAGGGCTTTATTAACCAGAAAGCCCTGAGTTCCAAGAACACAGCAGCTGCGAAGGACTAGCCAAGAAGAGCGCAAAAGTACCACAACATGCCTGCCTCCACAGCTTTTTCCTTGGGGACATGCCTAATTCCTGGCTGATTTGCCTTTCTCGTCTTAGGGTTGGGGTTCGGCCTAGGGCTAGGATTTTTAAAATCAGGAAGCCCTGAGTTCCAGGCACACTGGAGCTGTGAAAGGCATCCAAAAGGGAGTGCAAAAGTGCCACAACATGGCTGCTTTCACGGCTTTTTCCTTGGCAAGAAGCCTAACACCAGGCTGATTTACCTTCCCAGGGTTACTGTTAGGCTTAGGCCTAGGGCAAGGATTTTTAAAACTAGGAAGCCCTTAGCTCCAGGCACACTGCAGCTGTTCAAGGCATCCCAAGGGGAGTACAAAAGTGCAACAACATGGCAGCTTTCACAGCTTTTTCCTTGGCACCATCCCTATACCTAGGCTGATTTATCTGCCTAGGGTTAGGGTTAGGGTTCAGCCTAGGGTTTGGATTTCTTTAACCAGGAAGCCCTGAGTTCCAGGCTTACTTCATCTGCCAAAGGCATCCCAAAGGGAGTGCAGAAGTGCCACAACATGGCTGCTTTCACGGCTTTTCCCTTAGGAAGAACCCTAATACCCGGCTGATTTACCTTCCTAGGCTTACTGTTAGGCTTAGGCCTAGGACTTTTAAAACCAGGAAGCCCTGGGCTCCAGGCACACTGCAGCTGCGAAAGGCATCCCAAGGGGAGCGCAAAAGTGACGCAACTTGGCTGCCACCACTGATATTTCCATGAGACCATCCCGAACCATAGGTTGATTTTCCTTCCTAGGGTTAAGGTTTGAGTTACGCTTAGGGCAAGGGCTTTATTAACCAGAAAGCCCTGAGTTCCAAGAACACAGCAGCTGCAAAGGACTAGCCAAGAAGAGCGCAAAAGTACCACAACATGCCTGCCTCCACAGCTTTTTCCTTGGGGACATGCCTAATTCCTGGCTGATTTGCCTTTCTCGTCTTAGGGTTGGGGTTCGGCCTAGGGCTAGGATTTTTAAAATCAGGAAGCCCTGAGTTCCAGGCACACTGGAGCTGTGAAAGGCATCCAAAAGGGAGTGCAAAAGTGCCACAACATGGCTGCTTTCACGGCTTTTTCCTTGGCAAGAAGCCTAACACCAGGCTGATTTACCTTCCCAGGGTTACTGTTAGGCTTAGGCCTAGGGCTAGGATTTTTAAAACTAGGAAGCCCTTAGCTCCAGGCACACTGCAGCTGTTCAAGGCATCCCAAGGGGAGTACAAAAGTGCAACAACATGGCAGCTTTCACAGCTTTTTCCTTGGCACCATCCCTATACCTAGGCTGATTTATCTGCCTAGGGTTAGGGTTAGGGTTCAGCCTAGGGTTTGGATTTCTTTAACCAGGAAGCCCTGAGTTCCAGGCTTACTTCATCTGCCAAAGGCATCCCAAAGGGAGTGCAGAAGTGCCACAACATGGCTGCTTTCACGGCTTTTCCCTTAGGAAGAACCCTAATACCCGGCTGATTTACCTTCCTAGGCTTACTGTTAGGCTTAGGCCTAGGACTTTTAAAACCAGGAAGCCCTGGGCTCCAGGCACACTGCAGCTGCGAAAGGCATCCCAAGGGGAGCGCAAAAGTGACGCAACTTGGCTGCCACCACTGATATTTCCATGAGACCATCCCGAACCATAGGTTGATTTTCCTTCCTAGGGTTAAGGTTTGAGTTACGCCTAGGGTAAGGGTTCTATTAACCAGAAAGCCCTGAGTTCCAAGAACACAGCAGCTGCGAAGGACTAGCCAAGAAGAGCGCAAAAGTACCACAACATGCCTGCCTCCACAGCTTTTTCCTTGGGGACATGCCTAATTCCTGGCTGATTTGCCTTTCTCGTCTTAGGGTTGGGGTTCGGCCTAGGGCTAGGATTTTTAAAATCAGGAAGCCCTGAGTTCCAGGCACACTGGAGCTGTGAAAGGCATCCAAAAGGGAGTGCAAAAGTGCCACAACATGGCTGCTTTCACGGCTTTTTCCTTGGCAAGAAGCCTAACACCAGGCTGATTTCCCTTCCCAGGGTTACTGTTAGGCTTAGGCCTAGGGCTAGGATTTTTAAAACTAGGAAGCCCTTAGCTCCAGGCACACTGCAGCTGTTCAAGGCATCCCAAGGGGAGTACAAAAGTGCAACAACATGGCAGCTTTCACAGCTTTTTCCTTGGCACCATCCCTATACCTAGGCTGATTTATCTGCCTAGGGTTAGGGTTAGGGTTCAGCCTAGGGCTTGGATTTCTTTAACCAGGAAGCCCTGAGTTCCAGGCTTACTTCATCTGCCAAAGGCATCCCAAAGGGAGTGCAGAAGTGCCACAACATGGCTGCTTTCACGGCTTTTCCCTTAGGAAGAACCCTAATACCCGGCTGATTTACCTTCCTAGGGTTACTGTTAGGCTTAGGCCTAGGACTTTTAAAACCAGGAAGCCCTGGGCTCCAGGCACACTGCAGCTGCGAAAGGCATCCCAAGGGGAGCGCAAAAGTGATGCAACTTGGCTGCCACCACTGATATTTCCATGAGACCATCCCGAATCATAGGTTGATTTTCCTTCCTAGGCTTAAGGTTTGAGTTACGCCTAGGGTAAGGGTTCTATTAACCAGAAAGCCCTGAGTTCCAAGAACACAGCAGCTGCGAAGGACTAGCCAAGAAGAGCGCAAAAGTACCACAACATGCCTGCCTCCACAGCTTTTTCCTTGGGGACATGCCTAATTCCTGGCTGATTTGCCTTTCTCGTCTTAGGGTTGGGGTTCGGCCTAGGGCTAGGATTTTTAAAATCAGGAAGCCCTGAGTTCCAGGCACACTGGAGCTGTGAAAGGCATCCAAAAGGGAGTGCAAAAGTGCCACAACATGGCTGCTTTCACGGCTTTTTCCTTGGCAAGAAGCCTAACACCAGGCTGATTTACCTTCCCAGGGTTACTGTTAGGCTTAGGCTTAGGACTAGGATTTTTAAAACTAGGAAGCCCTTAGCTCCAGGCACACTGCAGCTGTTCAAGGCATGCCAAGGGGAGTACAAAAGTGCAACAACATGGCAGCTTTCACAGCTTTTTCCTTGGCACCATCCCTATACCTAGGCTGATTTATCTGCCTAGGGTTAGGGTTAGGCTTCAGCCTAGGGCTTGGATTTCTTTAACCAGGAAGCCCTGAGTTCCAGGCTTACTTCATCTGCCAAAGGCATCCCAAAGGGAGTGCAGAAGTGCCACAACATGGCTGCTTTCACGGCTTTTCCCTTAGGAAGAACCCTAATACCCGGCTGATTTACCTTCCTAGGGTTACTGTTAGGCTTAGGCCTAGGACTTTTAAAACCAGGAAGCCCTGGGCTCCAGGCACACTGCAGCTGCGAAAGGCATCCCAAGGGGAGCGCAAAAGTGACGCAACTTGGCTGCCACCACTGATATTTCCATGAGAGCATCCCAAACCATAGGCTGATTTTCCTTCCTAGGCTTAAGGTTTGAGTTACGCTTAGGGCAAGGGCTTTATTAACCAGAAAGCCCTGAGTTCCAAGAACACAGCAGCTGCGAAGGACTAGCCAAGAAGAGCGCAAAAGTACCACAACATGCCTGCCTCCACAGCTTTTTCCTTGGGGACATGCCTAATTCCTGGCTGATTTGCCTTTCTCGTCTTAGGGTTGGGGTTCGGCCTAGGGCTAGGATTTTTAAAATCAGGAAGCCCTGAGTTCCAGGCACACTGGAGCTGTGAAAGGCATCCAAAAGGGAGTGCAAAAGTGCCACAACATGGCTGCTTTCACGGCTTTTTCCTTGGCAAGAAGCCTAACACCAGGCTGATTTACCTTCCCAGGGTTACTGTTAGGCTTAGGCCTAGGGCAAGGATTTTTAAAACTAGGAAGCCCTTAGCTCCAGGCACACTGCAGCTGTTCAAGGCATGCCAAGGGGAGTACAAAAGTGCAACAACATGGCAGCTTTCACAGCTTTTTCCTTGGCACCATCCCTATACCTAGGCTGATTTATCTGCCTAGGGTTAGGGTTAGGGTTCAGCCTAGGGTTTGGATTTCTTTAACCAGGAAGCCCTGAGTTCCAGGCTTACTTCATCTGCCAAAGGCATCCCAAAGGGAGTGCAGAAGTGCCACAACATGGCTGCTTTCACGGCTTTTCCCTTAGGAAGAACCCTAATACCCGGCTGATTTACCTTCCTAGGGTTACTGTTAGGCTTAGGCCTAGGACTTTTAAAACCAGGAAGCCCTGGGCTCCAGGCACACTGCAGCTGCGAAAGGCATCCCAAGGGGAGCGCAAAAGTGATGCAACTTGGCTGCCACCACTGATATTTCCATGAGACCATCCCGAATCATAGGTTGATTTTCCTTCCTAGGCTTAAGGTTTGAGTTACGCCTAGGGTAAGGGTTCTATTAACCAGAAAGCCCTGAGTTCCAAGAACACAGCAGCTGCGAAGGACTAGCCAAGAAGAGCGCAAAAGTACCACAACATGCCTGCCTCCACAGCTTTTTCCTTGGGGACATGCCTAATTCCTGGCTGATTTGCCTTTCTCGTCTTAGGGTTGGGGTTCGGCCTAGGGCTAGGATTTTTAAAATCAGGAAGCCCTGAGTTCCAGGCACACTGGAGCTGTGAAAGGCATCCAAAAGGGAGTGCAAAAGTGCCACAACATGGCTGCTTTCACGGCTTTTTCCTTGGCAAGAAGCCTAACACCAGGCTGATTTACCTTCCCAGGGTTACTGTTAGGCTTAGGCCTAGGGCTAGGATTTTTAAAACTAGGAAGCCCTTAGCTCCAGGCACACTGCAGCTGTTCAAGGCATGCCAAGGGGAGTACAAAAGTGCAACAACATGGCAGCTTTCACAGCTTTTTCCTTGGCACCATCCCTATACCTAGGCTGATTTATCTGCCTAGGGTTAGGGTTAGCGTTCAGCCTAGGGCTTGGATTTCTTTAAGCAGGAAGCCCTGAGTTCCAGGCTTACTTCATCTGCCAAAGGCATCCCAAAGGGAGTGCAGAAGTGCCACAACATGGCTGCTTTCACGGCTTTTCCCTTAGGAAGAACCCTAATACCCGGCTGATTTACCTTCCTAGGGTTACTGTTAGGCTTAGGCCTAGGACTTTTAAAACCAGGAAGCCCTGGGCTCCAGGCACACTGCAGCTGCGAAAGGCATCCCAAGGGGAGCGCAAAAGTGACGCAACTTGGCTGCCACCACTGATATTTCCATGAGACCATCCCGAACCATAGGTTGATTTTCCTTCCTAGGGTTAAGGTTTGAGTTACGCTTAGGGTAAGGGCTCTATTAACCAGAAAGCCCTGAGTTCCAAGAACACAGCAGCTGCGAAGGACTAGCCAAGAAGAGCGCAAAAGTACCACAACATGCCTGCCTCCACAGCTTTTTCCTTGGGGACATGCCTAATTCCTGGCTGATTTGCCTTTCTCGTCTTAGGGTTGGGGTTCGGCCTAGGGCTAGGATTTTTAAAATCAGGAAGCCCTGAGTTCCAGGCACACTGGAGCTGTGAAAGGCATCCAAAAGGGAGTGCAAAAGTGCCACAACATGGCTGCTTTCACGGCTTTTTCCTTGGCAAGAAGCCTAACACCAGGCTGATTTACCTTCCCAGGGTTACTGTTAGGCTTAGGCTTAGGACTAGAATTTTTAAAACTAGGAAGCCCTTAGCTCCAGGCACACTGCAGCTGTTCAAGGCATCCCAAGGGGAGTACAAAAGTGCAACAACATGGCAGCTTTCACAGCTTTTTCCTTGGCACCATCCCTATACCTAGGCTGATTTATCTGCCTAGGGTTAGGGTTAGGGTTCAGCCTAGGGCTTGGATTTCTTTAAGCAGGAAGCCCTGAGTTCCAGGCTTACTTCATCTGCCAAAGGCATCCCAAAGGGAGTGCAGAAGTGCCACAACATGGCTGCTTTCACGGCTTTTCCCTTAGGAAGAACCCTAATACCCGGCTGATTTACCTTCCTAGGGTTACTGTTAGGCTTAGGCCTAGGACTTTTAAAACCAGGAAGCCCTGGGCTCCAGGCACACTGCAGCTGCGAAAGGCATCCCAAGGGGAGCGCAAAAGTGATGCAACTTGGCTGCCACCACTGATATTTCCATGAGACCATCCCGAACCATAGGTTGATTTTCCTTCCTAGGGTTAAGGTTTGAGTTACGCCTAGGGTAAGGGCTCTATTAACCAGAAAGCCCTGAGTTCCAAGAACACAGCAGCTGCGAAGGACTAGCCAAGAAGAGCGCAAAAGTACCACAACATGCCTGCCTCCACAGCTTTTTCCTTGGGGACATGCCTAATTCCTGGCTGATTTGCCTTTCTCGTCTTAGGGTTGGGGTTCGGCCTAGGGCTAGGATTTTTAAAATCAGGAAGCCCTGAGTTCCAGGCACACTGGAGCTGTGAAAGGCATCCAAAAGGGAGTGCAAAAGTGCCACAACATGGCTGCTTTCACGGCTTTTTCCTTGGCAAGAAGCCTAACACCAGGCTGATTTACCTTCCCAGGGTTACTGTTAGGCTTAGGCCTAGGGCTAGGATTTTTAAAACTAGGAAGCCCTGGGCTCCAGGCACACTGCAGCTGTTCAAGGCATCCCAAGGGGAGTACAAAAGTGCAACAACATGGCAGCTTTCACAGCTTTTTCCTTGGCACCATCCCTATACCTAGGCTGATTTATCTGCCTAGGGTTAGGGTTAGCGTTCAGCCTAGGGCTTGGATTTCTTTAAGCAGGAAGCCCTGAGTTCCAGGCTTACTTCATCTGCCAAAGGCATCCCAAAGGGAGTGCAGAAGTGCCACAACATGGCTGCTTTCACGGCTTTTCCCTTAGGAAGAACCCTAATACCCGGCTGATTTACCTTCCTAGGGTTACTGTTAGGCTTAGGCCTAGGACTTTTAAAACCAGGAAGCCCTGGGCTCCAGGCACACTGCAGCTGCGAAAGGCATCCCAAGGGGAGCGCAAAAGTGACGCAACTTGGCTGCCACCACTGATATTTCCATGAGACCATCCCGAACCATAGGTTGATTTTCCTTCCTAGGGTTAAGGTTTGAGTTACGCCTAGGGTAAGGGCTCTATTAACCAGAAAGCCCTGAGTTCCAAGAACACAGCAGCTGCGAAGGACTAGCCAAGAAGAGCGCAAAAGTACCACAACATGCCTGCCTCCACAGCTTTTTCCTTGGGGACATGCCTAATTCCTGGCTGATTTGCCTTTCTCGTCTTAGGGTTGGGGTTCGGCCTAGGGCTAGGATTTTTAAAATCAGGAAGCCCTGAGTTCCAGGCACACTGGAGCTGTGAAAGGCATCCAAAAGGGAGTGCAAAAGTGCCACAACATGGCTGCTTTCACGGCTTTTTCCTTGGCAAGAAGCCTAACACCAGGCTGATTTGCCTTCCCAGGGTTACTGTTAGGCTTAGGCCTAGGGCTAGGATTTTTAAAACTAGGAAGCCCTTAGCTCCAGGCACACTGCAGCTGTTCAAGGCATCCCAAGGGGAGTACAAAAGTGCAACAACATGGCAGCTTTCACAGCTTTTTCCTTGGCACCATCCCTATACCTAGGCTGATTTATCTGCCTAGGGTTAGGGTTAGGGTTCAGCCTAGGGCTTGGATTTCTTTAACCAGGAAGCCCTGAGTTCCAGGCTTACTTCATCTGCCAAAGGCATCCCAAAGGGAGTGCAGAAGTGCCACAACATGGCTGCTTTCACGGCTTTTCCCTTAGGAAGAACCCTAATACCCGGCTGATTTACCTTCCTAGGGTTACTGTTAGGCTTAGGCCTAGGACTTTTAAAACCAGGATGCCCTGGGCTCCAGGCACACTGCAGCTGCGAAAGGCATCCCAAGGGGAGCGCAAAAGTGACGCAACTTGGCTGCCACCACTGATATTTCCATGAGACCATCCCGAACCATAGGCTGATTTTCCTTCCTAGGGTTAAGGTTTGAGTTACGCCTAGGGTAAGGGTTCTATTAACCAGAAAGCCCTGAGTTCCAAGAACACAGCAGCTGCGAAGGACTAGCCAAGAAGAGCGCAAAAGTAGCACAACATGCCTGCCTCCACAGCTTTTTCCTTGGGGACATGCCTAATTCCTGGCTGATTTGCCTTTCTCGTCTTAGGGTTGGGGTTCGGCCTAGCGCTAGGATTTTTAAAATCAGGAAGCCCTGAGTTCCAGGCACACTGGAGCTGTGAAAGGCATCCAAAAGGGAGTGCAAAAGTGCCACAACATGGCTGCTTTCACGGCTTTTTCCTTGGCAAGAAGCCTAACACCAGGCTGATTTACCTTCCCAGGGTTACTGTTAGGCTTAGGCCTAGGGCTAGGATTTTTAAAACTAGGAAGCCCTTAGCTCCAGGCACACTGCAGCTGTTCAAGGCATGCCAAGGGGAGTACAAAAGTGCAACAACATGGCAGCTTTCACAGCTTTTTCCTTGGCACCATCCCTATACCTAGGCTGATTTATCTGCCTAGGGTTAGGGTTAGGGTTCAGCCTAGGGCTTGGATTTCTTTAACCAGGAAGCCCTGAGTTCCAGGCTTACTTCATCTGCCAAAGGCATCCCAAAGGGAGTGCAGAAGTGCCACAACATGGCTGCTTTCACGGCTTTTCCCTTAGGAAGAACCCTAATACCCGGCTGATTTACCTTCCTAGGGTTACTGTTAGGCTTAGGCCTAGGACTTTTAAAACCAGGAAGCCCTGGGCTCCAGGCACACTGCAGCTGCGAAAGGCATCCCAAGGGGAGCGCAAAAGTGACGCAACTTGGCTGCCACCACTGATATTTCCATGAGACCATCCCGAACCATAGGTTGATTTTCCTTCCTAGGGTTAAGGTTTGAGTTACGCTTAGGGTAAGGGCTCTATTAACCAGAAAGCCCTGAGTTCCAAGAACACAGCAGCTGCGAAGGACTAGCCAAGAAGAGCGCAAAAGTACCACAACATGCCTGCCTCCACAGCTTTTTCCTTGGGGACATGCCTAATTCCTGGCTGATTTGCCTTTCTCGTCTTAGGGTTGGGGTTCGGCCTAGGGCTAGGATTTTTAAAATCAGGAAGCCCTGAGTTCCAGGCACACTGGAGCTGTGAAAGGCATCCAAAAGGGAGTGCAAAAGTGCCACAACATGGCTGCTTTCACGGCTTTTTCCTTGGCAAGAAGCCTAACACCAGGCTGATTTGCCTTCCCAGGGTTACTGTTAGGCTTAGGCCTAGGGCTAGGATTTTTAAAACTAGGAAGCCCTTAGCTCCAGGCACACTGCAGCTGTTCAAGGCATCCCAAGGGGAGTACAAAAGTGCAACAACATGGCAGCTTTCACAGCTTTTTCCTTGGCACCATCCCTATACCTAGGCTGATTTATCTGCCTAGAGTTAGGGTTAGGGTTCAGCCTAGGGCTTGGATTTCTTTAAGCAGGAAGCCCTGAGTTCCAGGCTTACTTCATCTGCCAAAGGCATCCCAAAGGGAGTGCAGAAGTGCCACAACATGGCTGCTTTCACGGCTTTTCCCTTAGGAAGAACCCTAATACCCGGCTGATTTACCTTCCTAGGGTTACTGTTAGGCTTAGGCCTAGGACTTTTAAAACCAGGAAGCCCTGGGCTCCAGGCACACTGCAGCTGCGAAAGGCATCCCAAGGGGAGCGCAAAAGTGACGCAACTTGGCTGCCACCACTGATATTTCCATGAGAGCATCCCGAATCATAGGTTGATTTTCCTTCCTAGGCTTAAGGTTTGAGTTACGCCTAGGGTAAGGGTTCTATTAACCAGAAAGCCCTGAGTTCCAAGAACACAGCAGCTGCGAAGGACTAGCCAAGAAGAGCGCAAAAGTACCACAACATGCCTGCCTCCACAGCTTTTTCCTTGGGGACATGCCTAATTCCTGGCTGATTTGCCTTTCTCGTCTTAGGGTTGGGGTTCGGCCTAGGGCTAGGATTTTTAAAATCAGGAAGCCCTGAGTTCCAGGCACACTGGAGCTGTGAAAGGCATCCAAAAGGGAGTGCAAAAGTGCCACAACATGGCTGCTTTCACGGCTTTTTCCTTGGCAAGAAGCCTAACACCAGGCTGATTTACCTTCCCAGGGTTACTGTTAGGCTTAGGCTTAGGACTAGGATTTTTAAAACTAGGAAGCCCTTAGCTCCAGGCACACTGCAGCTGTTCAAGGCATCCCAAGGGGAGTACAAAAGTGCAACAACATGGCAGCTTTCACAGCTTTTTCCTTGGCACCATCCCTATACCTAGGCTGATTTATCTGCCTAGGGTTAGGGTTAGCGTTCAGCCTAGGGCTTGGATTTCTTTAACCAGGAAGCCCTGAGTTCCAGGCTTACTTCATCTGCCAAAGGCATCCCAAAGGGAGTGCAGAAGTGCCACAACATGGCTGCTTTCACGGCTTTTCCCTTAGGAAGAACCCTAATACCCGGCTGATTTACCTTCCTAGGGTTACTGTTAGGCTTAGGCCTAGGACTTTTAAAACCAGGAAGCCCTGGGCTCCAGGCACACTGCAGCTGCGAAAGGCATCCCAAGGGGAGCGCAAAAGTGACGCAACTTGGCTGCCACCACTGATATTTCCATGAGACCATCCCGAACCATAGGTTGATTTTCCTTCCTAGGGTTAAGGTTTCAGTTACGCTTAGGGTAAGGGCTCTATTAACCAGAAAGCCCTGAGTTCCAAGAACACAGCAGCTGCGAAGGACTAGCCAAGAAGAGCGCAAAAGTACCACAACATGCCTGCCTCCACAGCTTTTTCCTTGGGGACATGCCTAATTCCTGGCTGATTTGCCTTTCTCGTCTTAGGGTTGGGGTTCGGCCTAGGGCTAGGATTTTTAAAATCAGGAAGCCCTGAGTTCCAGGCACACTGGAGCTGTGAAAGGCATCCAAAAGGGAGTGCAAAAGTGCCACAACATGGCTGCTTTCACGGCTTTTTCCTTGGCAAGAAGCCTAACACCAGGCTGATTTCCCTTCCCAGGGTTACTGTTAGGCTTAGGCCTAGGGCTAGGATTTTTAAAACTAGGAAGCCCTTAGCTCCAGGCACACTGCAGCTGTTCAAGGCATCCCAAGGGGAGTACAAAAGTGCAACAACATGGCAGCTTTCACAGCTTTTTCCTTGGCACCATCCCTATACCTAGGCTGATTTATCTGCCTAGGGTTAGGGTTAGCGTTCAGCCTAGGGCTTGGATTTCTTTAAGCAGGAAGCCCTGAGTTCCAGGCTTACTTCATCTGCCAAAGGCATCCCAAAGGGAGTGCAGAAGTGCCACAACATGGCTGCTTTCACGGCTTTTCCCTTAGGAAGAACCCTAATACCCGGCTGATTTACCTTCCTAGGCTTACTGTTAGGCTTAGGCCTAGGACTTTTAAAACCAGGAAGCCCTGGGCTCCAGGCACACTGCAGCTGCGAAAGGCATCCCAGGGGGAGCGCAAAAGTGACGCAACTTGGCTGCCACCACTGATATTTCCATGAGACCATCCCGAACCATAGGTTGATTTTCCTTCCTAGGGTTAAGGTTTGAGTTACGCTTAGGGTAAGGGCTTTATTAACCAGAAAGCCCTGAGTTCCAAGAACACAGCAGCTGCAAAGGACTAGCCAAGAAGAGCGCAAAAGTACCACAACATGCCTGCCTCCACAGCTTTTTCCTTGGGGACATGCCTAATTCCTGGCTGATTCGCCTTTCTCGTCTTAGGGTTGGGGTTCGGCCTAGGGCTAGGATTTTTAAAATCAGGAAGCCCTGAGTTCCAGGCACAGTGGAGCTGTGAAAGGCATCCAAAAGGGAGTGCAAAAGTGCCACAACATGGCTGCTTTCACGGCTTTTTCCTTGGCAAGAAGCCTAACACCAGGCTGATTTACCTTCCCAGGGTTACTGTTAGGCTTAGGCTTAGGCTTAGGACTAGGATTTTTAAAACTAGGAAGCCCTTAGCTCCAGGCACACTGCAGCTGTTCAAGGCATCCCGAGGGGAGTACAAAAGTGCAACAACATGGCAGCTTTCACAGCTTTTTCCTTGGCACCATCCCTATACCTAGGCTGATTTATCTGCCTAGGGTTAGGGTTAGGGTTCAGCCTAGGGCTTGGATTTCTTTAACCAGGAAGCCCTGAGTTCCAGGCTTACTTCATCTGCCAAAGGCATCCCAAAGGGAGTGCAGAAGTGCCACAACATGGCTGCTTTCACGGCTTTTCCCTTAGGAAGAACCCTAATACCCGGCTGATTTACCTTCCTAGGGTTACTGTTAGGCTTAGGCCTAGGACTTTTAAAACCAGGAAGCCCTGGGCTCCAGGCACACTGCAGCTGCGAAAGGCATCCCAAGGGGAGCGCAAAAGTGACGCAACTTGGCTGCCACCACTGATATTTCCATGAGACCATCCCGAACCATAGGTTGATTTTCCTTCCTAGGGTTAAGGTTTGAGTTACGCTTAGGGTAAGGGCTCTATTAACCAGAAAGCCCTGAGTTCCAAGAACACAGCAGCTGCGAAGGACTACCCAAGAAGAGCGCAAAAGTACCACAACATGCCTGCCTCCACAGCTTTTTCCTTGGGGACATGCCTAATTCCTGGCTGATTTGCCTTTCTCGTCTTAGGGTTGGGGTTCGGCCTAGCGCTAGGATTTTTAAAATCAGGAAGCCCTGAGTTCCAGGCACACTGGAGCTGTGAAAGGCATCCAAAAGGGAGTGCAAAAGTGCCACAACATGGCTGCTTTCACGGCTTTTTCCTTGGCAAGAAGCCTAACACCAGGCTGATTTCACTTCCCAGGGTTACTGTTAGGCTTAGGCTTAGGACTAGGATTTTTAAAACTAGGAAGCCCTTAGCTCCAGGCACACTGCAGCTGTTCAAGGCATGCCAAGGGGAGTACAAAAGTGCAACAACATGGCAGCTTTCACAGCTTTTTCCTTGGCACCATCCCTATACCTAGGCTGATTTATCTGCCTAGGGTTAAGGTTAGCGTTCAGCCTAGGGCTTGGATTTCTTTAACCAGGAAGCCCTGAGTTCCAGGCTTACTTCATCTGCCAAAGGCATCCCAAAGGGAGTGCAGAAGTGCCACAACATGGCTGCTTTCACGGCTTTTCCCTTAGGAAGAACCCTAATACCCGGCTGATTTACCTTCCTAGGGTTACTGTTAGGCTTAGGCCTAGGACTTTTAAAACCAGGAAGCCCTGGGCTCCAGGCACACTGCAGCTGCGAAAGGCATCCCTAGGGGAGCGCAAAAGTGACGCAACTTGGCTGCCACCACTGATATTTCCATGAGACCATCCCGAACCATAGGTTGATTTTCCTTCCTAGGGTTAAGGTTTGAGTTACGCCTAGGGTAAGGGCTCTATTAACCAGAAAGCCCTGAGTTCCAAGAACACAGCAGCTGCGAAGGACTAGCCAAGAAGAGCGCAAAAGTACCACAACATGCCTGCCTCCACAGCTTTTTCCTTGGGGACATGCCTAATTCCTGGCTGATTTGCCTTTCTCGTCTTAGGGTTGGGGTTCGGCCTAGGGCTAGGATTTTTAAAATCAGGAAGCCCTGAGTTCCAGGCACACTGGAGCTGTGAAAGGCATCCAAAAGGGAGTGCAAAAGTGCCACAACATGGCTGCTTTCACGGCTTTTTCCTTGGCAAGAAGCCTAACACCAGGCTGATTTCACTTCCCAGGGTTACTGTTAGGCTTAGGCCTAGGGCTAGGATTTTTGAAACTAGGAAGCCCTTAGCTCCAGGCACACTGCAGCTGTTCAAGGCATCCCAAGGGGAGTACAAAAGTGCAACAACATGGCAGCTTTCACAGCTTTTTCCTTGGCACCATCCCTATACCTAGGCTGATTTATCTGCCTAGGGTTAGGGTTAGGGTTCAGCCTAGGGCTTGGATTTCTTTAAGCAGGAAGCCCTGAGTTCCAGGCTTACTTCATCTGCCAAAGGCATCCCAAAGGGAGTGCAGAAGTGCCACAACATGGCTGCTTTCACGGCTTTTCCCTTAGGAAGAACCCTAATACCCGGCTGATTTACCTTCCTAGGGTTACTGTTAGGCTTAGGCCTAGGACTTTTAAAACCAGGAAGCCCTGGGCTCCAGGCACACTGCAGCTGCGAAAGGCATCCCAGGGGGAGCGCAAAAGAGACGCAACTTGGCTGCCACCACTGATATTTCCATGAGACCATCCCGAACCATAGGTTGATTTTCCTTCCTAGGGTTAAGGTTTGAGTTACGCTTAGGGTAAGGGCTCTATTAACCAGAAAGCCCTGAGTTCCAAGAACACAGCAGCTGCGAAGGACTAGCCAAGAAGAGCGCAAAAGTACCACAACATGCCTGCCTCCACAGCTTTTTCCTTGGGGACATGCCTAATTCCTGGCTGATTTGCCTTTCTCGTCTTAGGGTTGGGGTTCGGCCTAGGGCTAGGATTTTTAAAATCAGGAAGCCCTGAGTTCCAGGCACACTGGAGCTGTGAAAGGCATCCAAAAGGCAGTGCAAAAGTGCCACAACATGGCTGCTTTCACGGCTTTTTCCTTGGCAAGAAGCCTAACACCAGGCTGATTTACCTTCCCAGGGTTACTGTTAGGCTTAGGCCTAGGGCTAGGATTTTTAAAACTAGGAAGCCCTGGGCTCCAGGCACACTGCAGCTGTTCAAGGCATCCCAAGGGGAGTACAAAAGTGCAACAACATGGCAGCTTTCACAGCTTTTTCCTTGGCACCATCCCTATACCTAGGCTGATTTATCTGCCTAGGGTTAGGGTTAGCGTTCAGCCTAGGGCTTGGATTTCTTTAAGCAGGAAGCCCTGAGTTCCAGGCTTACTTCATCTGCCAAAGGCATCCCAAAGGGAGTGCAGAAGTGCCACAACATGGCTGCTTTCACGGCTTTTCCCTTAGGAAGAACCCTAATACCCGGCTGATTTACCTTCCTAGGGTTACTGTTAGGCTTAGGCCTAGGACTTTTAAAACCAGGAAGCCCTGGGCTCCAGGCACACTGCAGCTGCGAAAGGCATCCCAGGGGGAGCGCAAAAGTGACGCAACATGGCTGCCACCACTGATATTTCCATGAGACCATCCCGAACCATAGGTTGATTTTCCTTCCTAGGGTTAAGGTTTGAGTTACGCTTAGGGTAAGGGCTCTATTAACCAGAAAGCCCTGAGTTCCAAGAACACAGCAGCTGCGAAGGACTAGCCAAGAAGAGCGCAAAAGTACCACAACATGCCTGCCTCCACAGCTTTTTCCTTGGGGACATGCCTAATTCCTGGCTGATTTGCCTTTCTCGTCTTAGGGTTGGGGTTCGGCCTAGGGCTAGGATTTTTAAAATCAGGAAGCCCTGAGTTCCAGGCACACTGGAGCTGTGAAAGGCATCCAAAAGGCAGTGCAAAAGTGCCACAACATGGCTGCTTTCACGGCTTTTTCCTTGGCAAGAAGCCTAACACCAGGCTGATTTACCTTCCCAGGGTTACTGTTAGGCTTAGGCTTAGGACTAGGATTTTTAAAACTAGGAAGCCCTTAGCTCCAGGCACACTGCAGCTGTTCAAGGCATCCCGAGGGGAGTACAAAAGTGCAACAACATGGCAGCTTTCACAGCTTTTTCCTTGGCACCATCCCTATACCTAGGCTGATTTATCTGCCTAGGGTTAGGGTTAGGGTTCAGCCTAGGGCTTGGATTTCTTTAAGCAGGAAGCCCTGAGTTCCAGGCTTACTTCATCTGCCAAAGGCATCCCAAAGGGAGTGCAGAAGTGCCACAACATGGCTGCTTTCACGGCTTTTCCCTTAGGAAGAACCCTAATACCCGGCTGATTTACCTTCCTAGGGTTACTGTTAGGCTTAGGCCTAGGACTTTTAAAACCAGGAAGCCCTGGGCTCCAGGCACACTGCAGCTGCGAAAGGCATCCCAAGGGGAGCGCAAAAGTGACGCAACTTGGCTGCCACCACTGATATTTCCATGAGACCATCCCGAACCATAAGTTGATTTTCCTTCTTAGGGTTAAGGTTTGAGTTAGGCTTAGGGTAAGGGCTCTATTAACCAGAAAGCCCTGAGTTCCAAGAACGCAGCAGCTGCGAAGGACTACCCAAGAAGAGCGCAAAAGTACCACAACATGCCTGCCTCCACAGCTTTTTCCTTGGGGACATGCCTAATTCCTGGCTGATTTGCCTTTCTCGTCTTAGGGTTGGGGTTCGGCCTAGGGCTAGGATTTTTAAAATCAGGAAGCCCTGAGTTCCAGGCACACTGCAGCTGTGAAAGGCATCCAAAAGGGAGTGCAAAAGTGCCACAACATGGCTGCTTTCACGGCTTTTTCCTTGGCAAGAAGCCTAACACCAGGCTGATTTCCCTTCCCAGGGTTACTGTTAGGCTTAGGCCTAGGGCTAGGATTTTTAAAACTAGGAAGCCCTTAGCTCCAGGCACACTGCAGCTGTTCAAGGCATCCCAAGGGGAGTACAAAAGTGCAACAACATGGCAGCTTTCACAGCTTTTTCCTTGGCACCATCCCTATACCTAGGCTGATTTATCTGCCTAGGGTTAGGGTTAGGGTTCAGCCTAGGGCTTGGATTTCTTTAACCAGGAAGCCCTGAGTTCCAGGCTTACTTCATCTGCCAAAGGCATCCCAAAGGGAGTGCAGAAGTGCCACAACATGGCTGCTTTCACGGCTTTTCCCTTAGGAAGAACCCTAATACCCGGCTGATTTACCTTCCTAGGGTTACTGTTAGGCTTAGGCCTAGGACTTTTAAAACCAGGAAGCCCTGGGCTCCAGGCACACTGCAGCTGCGAAAGGCATCCCAAGGGGAGCGCAAAAGTGACGCAACTTGGCTGCCACCACTGATATTTCCATGAGACCATCCCAAACCATAGGCTGATTTTCCTTCCTAGGCTTAAGGTTTGAGTTACGCTTAGGGCAAGGGCTTTATTAACCAGAAAGCCCTGAGTTCCAAGAACACAGCAGCTGCGAAGGACTAGCCAAGAAGAGCGCAAAAGTAGCACAACATGCCTGCCTCCACAGCTTTTTCCTTGTGGACATGCCTAATTCCTGGCTGATTTGCCTTTCTCGTTTTAGGGTTGGGGTTCGGCCTAGGGCTAGGATTTTTAAAATCAGGAAGCCCTGAGTTCCAGGCACACTGGAGCTGTGAAAGGCATCCAAAAGGGAGTGCAAAAGTGCCACAACATGGCTGCTTTCACGGCTTTTTCCTTGGCAAGAAGCCTAACACCAGGCTGATTTACCTTCCCAGGGTTACTGTTAGGCTTAGGCCTAGGGCTAGGATTTTTAAAACTAGGAAGCCCTTAGCTCCAGGCACACTGCAGCTGTTCAAGGCATGCCAAGGGGAGTACAAAAGTGCAACAACATGGCAGCTTTCACAGCTTTTTCCTTGGCACCATCCCTATACCTAGGCTGATTTATCTGCCTAGGGTTAGGGTTAGGGTTCAGCCTAGGGCTTGGATTTCTTTAAGCAGGAAGCCCTGAGTTCCAGGCTTACTTCATCTGCCAAAGGCATCCCAAAGGGAGTGCAGAAGTGCCACAACATGGCTGCTTTCACGGCTTTTCCCTTAGGAAGAACCCTAATACCCGGCTGATTTACCTTCCTAGGGTTACTGTTAGGCTTAGGCCTAGGACTTTTAAAACCAGGAAGCCCTGGGCTCCAGGCACACTGCAGCTGCGAAAGGCATCCCAAGGGGAGCGCAAAAGTGACGCAACTTGGCTGCCACCACTGATATTTCCATGAGACCATCCCGAACCATAGGTTGATTTTCCTTCCTAGGGTTAAGGTTTGAGTTACGCTTAGGGTAAGGGCTCTATTAACCAGAAAGCCCTGAGTTCCAAGAACACAGCAGCTGCGAAGGACTAGCCAAGAAGAGCGCAAAAGTACCACAACATGCCTGCCTCCACAGCTTTTTCCTTGGGGACATGCCTAATTCCTGGCTGATTTGCCTTTCTCGTCTTAGGGTTGGGGTTCGGCCTAGGGCTAGGATTTTTAAAATCAGGAAGCCCTGAGTTCCAGGCACACTGGAGCTGTGAAAGGCATCCAAAAGGGAGTGCAAAAGTGCCACAACATGGCTGCTTTCACGGCTTTTTCCTTGGCAAGAAGCCTAACAGCAGGCTGATTTCCCTTCCCAGGGTTACTGTTAGGCTTAGGCCTAGGGCTAGGATTTTTAAAACTAGGAAGCCCTTAGCTCCAGGCACACTGCAGCTGTTCAAGGCATCCCAAGGGGAGTACAAAAGTGCAACAACATGGCAGCTTTCACAGCTTTTTCCTTGGCACCATCCCTATACCTAGGCTGATTTATCTGCCTAGAGTTAGGGTTAGGGTTCAGCCTAGGGCTTGGATTTCTTTAAGCAGGAAGCCCTGAGTTCCAGGCTTACTTCATCTGCCAAAGGCATCCCAAAGGGAGTGCAGAAGTGCCACAACATGGCTGCTTTCACGGCTTTTCCCTTAGGAAGAACCCTAATACCCGGCTGATTTACCTTCCTAGGGTTACTGTTAGGCTTAGGCCTAGGACTTTTAAAACCAGGAAGCCCTGGGCTCCAGGCACACTGCAGCTGCGAAAGGCATCCCAAGGGGAGCGCAAAAGTGACGCAACTTGGCTGCCACCACTGATATTTCCATGAGACCATCCCGAACCATAGGCTGATTTTCCTTCCTAGGCTTAAGGTTTGAGTTACGCCTAGGGTAAGGGTTCTATTAACCAGAAAGCCCTGAGTTCCAAGAACACAGCAGCTGCGAAGGACTACCCAAGAAGAGCGCAAAAGTACCACAACATGCCTGCCTCCACAGCTTTTTCCTTGGGGACATGCCTAATTCCTGGCTGATTTGCCTTTCTCGTCTTAGGGTTGGGGTTCGGCCTAGGGCTAGGATTTTTAAAATCAGGAAGCCCTGAGTTCCAGGCACACTGGAGCTGTGAAAGGCATCCAAAAGGGAGTGCAAAAGTGCCACAACATGGCTGCTTTCACGGCTTTTTCCTTGGCAAGAAGCCTAACACCAGGCTGATTTCCCTTCCCAGGGTTACTGTTAGGCTTAGGCCTAGGGCTAGGATTTTTAAAACTAGGAAGCCCTTAGCTCCAGGCACACTGCAGCTGTTCAAGGCATCCCAAAGGGAGTACAAAAGTGCAACAACATGGCAGCTTTCACAGCTTTTTCCTTGGCACCATCCCTATACCTAGGCTGATTTATCTGCCTAGGGTTAGGGTTAGGGTTCAGCCTAGGGCTTGGATTTCTTTAACCAGGAAGCCCTGAGTTCCAGGCTTACTTCATCTGCCAAAGGCATCCCAAAGGGAGTGCAGAAGTGCCACAACATGGCTGCTTTCATGGCTTTTCCCTTAGGAAGAACCCTAATACCAGGCTGATTTACCTTCCTACGGTTACTGTTAGGCTTAGGCCTTGGACTTTTAAAACCAGGAAGCCCTGGGCTCCAGGCACACTGCAGCTGCGAAAGGCATCCCAAGGGGAGCGCAAAAGTGACGCAACTTGGCTGCCACCACTGATATTTCCATGAGACCATCCCGAACCATAGGCTGATTTTCCTTCCTAGGGTTAAGGTTTGAGTTACGCCTAGGGTAAGGGTTCTATTAACCAGAAAGCCCTGAGTTCCAAGAACACAGCAGCTGCGAAGGACTACCCAAGAAGAGCGCAAAAGTAGCACAACCTGCCTGCCATCACAGCTTTTTCCTTGGGGACATGCCTAATTCCTGGCTGATTTGCCTTTCTCGTCTTAGGGTTGGGGTTCGGCCTAGGGCTAGGATTTTTAAAATCAGGAAGCCCTGAGTTCCAGGCACACTGGAGCTGTGAAAGGCATCCAAAAGGGAGTGCAAAAGTGCCACAACATGGCTGCTTTCACGGCTTTTTCCTTGGCAAGAAGCCTAACACCAGGCTGATTTACCTTCCCAAGGTTACTGTTAGGCTTAGGCCTAGGGCTAGGATTTTTAAAACTAGGAAGCCCTTAGCTCCAGGCACACTGCAGCTGTTCAAGGCATGCCAAGGGGAGTACAAAAGTGCAACAACATGGCAGCTTTCACAGCTTTTTCCTTGGCACCATCCCTATACCTAGGCTGATTTATCTGCCTAGGGTTAGGGTTAGGGTTCAGCCTAGGGCTTGGATTTCTTTAACCAGGAAGCCCTGAGTTCCAGGCTTACTTCATCTGCCAAAGGCATCCCAAAGGGAGTGCAGAAGTGCCACAACATGGCTGCTTTCACGGCTTTTCCCTTAGGAAGAACCCTAATACCCGGCTGATTTACCTTCCTAGGGTTACTGTTAGGCTTAGGCCTAGGACTTTTAAAACCAGGAAGCCCTGGGCTCCAGGCACACTGCAGCTGCGAAAGGCATCCCAAGGGGAGCGCAAAAGTGACGCAACTTGGCTGCCACCACTGATATTTCCATGACCATCCCGAACCATAGGCTGATTTTCCTTCCTAGGCTTAAGGTTTGAGTTACGCCTAGGGTAAGGGTTCTATTAACCAGAAAGCCCTGAGTTCCAAGAACACAGCAGCTGCGAAGGACTACCCAAGAAGAGCGCAAAAGTACCACAACATGCCTGCCTCCACAGCTTTTTCCTTGGGGACATGCCTAATTCCTGGCTGATTTGCCTTTCTCGTCATAGGGTTGGGGTTCGGCCTAGGGCTAGGATTTTTAAAATCAGGAAGCCCTGAGTTCCAGGCACACTGGAGCTGTGAAAGGCATCCAAAAGGGAGTGCAAAAGTGCCACAACATGGCTGCTTTCATGGCTTTTTCCTTGGCAAGAAGCCTAACACCAGGTGATTTCCCTTCCCAAGGTTACTGTTAGGCTTAGGCCTAGGGCTAGGATTTTTAAAACTAGGAAGCCCTTAGATCCAGGCACACTGCAGCTGTTCAAGGCATCCCAAGGGGAGTACAAAAGTGCAACAACATGGCAGCTTTCACAGCTTTTTCCTTGGCACCATCCCTATACCTAGGCTGATTTATCTGCCTAGGGTTAGGGTTAGGGTTCAGCCTAGGGCTTGGATTTCTTTAACCAGGAAGCCCTGAGTTCCAGGCTTACTTCATCTGCCAAAGGCATCCCAAAGGGAGTGCAGAAGTGCCACAACATGGCTGCTTTCACGGCTTTTCCCTTAGGAAGAACCCTAATACCCGGCTGATTTACCTTCCTAGGGTTACTGTTAGGCTTAGGCCTAGGACTTTTAAAACCAGGAAGCCCTGGGCTCCAGGCACACTGCAACTGCGAAAGGCATCCCAAGGGGAGCGCAAAAGTGACGCAACTTGGCTGCCACCACTGATATTTCCATGAGACCATCCCGAACCATAGTCTGATTTTCCTTCCTAGGCTTAAGGTTTGAGTTACGCCTAGGGTAAGGGTCTATTAACCAGAAAGCCCTGAGTTCCAAGAACACAGCAGCTGCGAAGGACTAGCCAAGAAGAGCGCAAAAGTACCACAACATGCCTGCCTCCACAGCTTTTTCCTTGGGGACATGCCTAATTCCTGGCTGATTTGCCTTTCTCGTCTTAGGGTTGGGGTTCGGCCTAGGGCTAGGATTTTTAAAATCAGGAAGCCCTGAGTTCCAGGCACACTGGAGCTGTGAAAGGCATCCAAAAGGGAGTGCAAAAGTGCCACAACATGGCTGCTTTCACGGCTTTTTCCTTGGCAAGAAGCCTAACATCAGGCTGATTTACCTTCCCAGGGTTACTGTTAGGCTAAGGCCTAGGGCTAGGACTTTTAAAACTAGGAAGCCCTTAGCTCCAGGCACACTGCAGCTGTTCAAGGCATCCCAAGGGGAGTACAAAAGTGCAACAACATGGCAGCTTTCACAGCTTTTTCCTTGGCACCATCCCTATACCTAGGCTGATTTATCTGCCTAGGGTTAGGGTTAGGGTTCAGCCTAGGGCTTGGATTTCTTTAACCAGGAAGCCCTGAGTTCCAGGCTTACTTCATCTGCCAAAGGCATCCCAAAGGGAGTGCAGAAGTGCCACAACATGGCTGCTTTCACGGCTTTTCCCTTAGGAAGAACCCTAATACCCGGCTGATTTACCTTCCTAGGGTTACTGTTAGGCTTAGGCCTAGGACTTTTAAAACCAGGAAGCCCTGGGCTCCAGGCACACTGCAGCTGCGAAAGGCATCCCAAGGGGAGCGCAAAAGTGACGCAACTTGGCTGCCACCACTGATATTTCCATGAGACCATCCCGAACCATAGGCTGATTTTCCTTCCTAGGCTTAAGGTTTGAGTTACGCCTAGGGTAAGGGTCTATTAACCAGAAAGCCCAGAGTTCCAAGAACACAGCAGCTGCGAAGGACTACCCAAGAAGAGAGCAAAAGTAGCACAACATGCCTGCCTCCACAGCTTTTTCCTTGGGGACATGCCTAATTCCTGGCTGATTTGCCTTTCTCGTCTTAGGGTTGGGGTTCGGCCTAGGGCTAGGATTTTTAAAATCAGGAAGCCCTGAGTTCCAGGCACACTGGAGCTGTGAAAGGCATCCAAAAGGGAGTGCAAAAGTGCCACAACATGGCTGCTTTCATGGCTTTTTCCTTGGCAAGAAGCCTAACACCAGGCTGATTTACCTTCCCAGGGTTACTGTTAGGCTTAGGCCTAGGGCTAGGATTTTTAAAACTAGGAAGCCCTTAGCTCCAGGCACACTGCAGCTGTTCAAGGCATGCCAAGGGGAGTACAAAAGTGCAACAACATGGCAGCTTTCACAGCTTTTTCCTTGGCACCATCCCTATACCTAGGCTGATTTATCTGCCTAGGGTTAGGGTTAGGGTTCAGCCTAGGGCTTGGATTTCTTTAAGCAGGAAGCCCTGAGTTCCAGGCTTACTTCATCTGCCAAAGGCATCCCAAAGGGAGTGCAGAAGTGCCACAACATGGCTGCTTTCACGGCTTTTCCCTTAGGAAGAACCCTAATACCCGGCTGATTTACCTTCCTAGGGTTACTGTTAGGCTTAGGCCTAGGACTTTTAAAACCAGGAAGCCCTGGGCTCCAGGCACACTGCAGCTGCGAAAGGCATCCCAAGGGGAGCGCAAAAGTGACGCAACTTGGCTGCCACCACTGATATTTCCATGAGACCATCCCGAACCATAGGCTGATTTTCCTTCCTAGGCTTAAGGTTTGAGTTACGCCTAGGGTAAGGGTCTATTAACCAGAAAGCCCTGAGTTCCAAGAACACAGCAGCTGCGAAGGACTAGCCAAGAAGAGCGCAAAAGTACCACAACATGCCTGCCTCCACAGCTTTTTCCTTGGGGACATGCCTAATTCCTGGCTGATTTGCCTTTCTCGTCTTAGGGTTAAGGTTCGGCCTAGGGCTAGGATTTTTAAAATCAGGAAGCCCTGAGTTCCAGGCACACTGGAGCTGTGAAAGGCATCCAAAAGGGAGTGCAAAAGTGCCACAACATGGCTGCTTTCACGGCTTTTTCCTTGGCAAGAAGCCTAACACCAGGCTGATTTACCTTCCCAGGGTAACTGTTAGGCTTAGGCCTAGGGCTAGGATTTTTGAAACTAGGAAGCCCTTAGCTCCAGGCACACTGCAGCTGTTCAAGGCATCCCAAGGGGAGTACAAAAGTGCAACAACATGGCAGCTTTCACAGCTTTTTCCTTGGCACCATCCCTATACCTAGGCTGATTTATCTGCCTAGGGTTAGGGTTAGGGTTCAGCCTAGGGCTTGGATTTCTTTAACCAGGAAGCCCTGAGTTCCAGGCTTACTTCATCTGCCAAAGGCATCCCAAAGGGAGTGCAGAAGTGCCACAACATGGCTGCTTTCACGGCTTTTCCCTTAGGAAGAACCCTAATACCCGGCTGATTTACCTTCCTAGGGTTACTGTTAGGCTTAGGCCTAGGACTTTTAAAACCAGGAAGCCCTGGGCTCCAGGCACACTGCAGCTGCGAAAGGCATCCCAAGGGGAGCGCAAAAGTGACGCAACTTGGCTGCCACCACTGATATTTCCATGAGACCATCCCGAACCATAGGTTGATTTTCCTTCTTAGGGTTAAGGTTTGAGTTAGGCTTAGGGTAAGGGCTCTATTAACCAGAAAGCCCTGAGTTCCAAGAACGCAGCAGCTGCGAAGGACTACCCAAGAAGAGCGCAAAAGTACCACAACATGCCTGCCTCCACAGCTTTTTCCTTGGGGACATGCCTAATTCCTGGCTGATTTGCCTTTCTCGTCTTAGGGTTGGGGTTCGGCCTAGGGCTAGGATTTTTAAAATCAGGAAGCCCTGAGTTCCAGGCACACTGGAGCTGTGAAAGGCATCCAAAAGGGAGTGCAAAAGTGCCACAACATGGCTGCTTTCACGGCTTTTTCCTTGGCAAGAAGCCTAACACCAGGCTGATTTCCCTTCCCAGGGTTACTGTTAGGCTTAGGCCTAGGGCTAGGATTTTTAAAACTAGGAAGCCCTTAGCTCCAGGCACACTGCAGCTGTTCAAGGCATCCCAAGGGGAGTACAAAAGTGCAACAACATGGCAGCTTTCACAGCTTTTTCCTTGGCACCATCCCTATACCTAGGCTGATTTATCTGCCTAGGGTTAGGGTTAGGGTTCAGCCTAGGGCTTGGATTTCTTTAACCAGGAAGCCCTGAGTTCCAGGCTTACTTCATCTGCCAAAGGCATCCCAAAGGGAGTGCAGAAGTGCCACAACATGGCTGCTTTCACGGCTTTTCCCTTAGGAAGAACCCTAATACCCGGCTGATTTACCTTCCTAGGGTTACTGTTAGGCTTAGGCCTAGGACTTTTAAAACCAGGAAGCCCTGGGCTCCAGGCACACTGCAGCTGCGAAAGGCATCCCAAGGGGAGCGCAAAAGTGACGCAACTTGGCTGCCACCACTGATATTTCCATGAGACCATCCCAAACCATAGGCTGATTTTCCTTCCTAGGCTTAAGGTTTGAGTTACGCTTAGGGCAAGGGCTTTATTAAACAGAAAGCCCTGAGTTCCAAGAACACAGCAGCTGCGAAGGACTAGCCAAGAAGAGCGCAAAAGTAGCACAACATGCCTGCCTCCACAGCTTTTTCCTTGTGGACATGCCTAATTCCTGGCTGATTTGCCTTTCTCGTTTTAGGGTTGGGGTTCGGCCTAGGGCTAGGATTTTTAAAATCAGGAAGCCCTGAGTTCCAGGCACACTGGAGCTGTGAAAGGCATCCAAAAGGGAGTGCAAAAGTGCCACAACATGGCTGCTTTCACGGCTTTTTCCTTGGCAAGAAGCCTAACACCAGGCTGATTTACCTTCCCAGGGTTACTGTTAGGCTTAGGCCTAGGGCTAGGATTTTTAAAACTAGGAAGCCCTTAGCTCCAGGCACACTGCAGCTGTTCAAGGCATGCCAAGGGGAGTACAAAAGTGCAACAACATGGCAGCTTTCACAGCTTTTTCCTTGGCACCATCCCTATACCTAGGCTGATTTATCTGCCTAGGGTTAGGGTTAGGGTTCAGCCTAGGGCTTGGATTTCTTTAACCAGGAAGCCCTGAGTTCCAGGCTTACTTCATCTGCCAAAGGCATCCCAAAGGGAGTGCAGAAGTGCCACAACATGGCTGCTTTCACGGCTTTTCCCTTAGGAAGAACCCTAATACCCGGCTGATTTACCTTCCTAGGGTTACTGTTAGGCTTAGGCCTAGGACTTTTAAAACCAGGAAGCCCTGGGCTCCAGGCACACTGCAGCTGCGAAAGGCATCCCAAGGGGAGCGCAAAAGTGACGCAACTTGGCTGCCACCACTGATATTTCCATGAGACCATCCCGAACCATAGGTTGATTTTCCTTCCTAGGGTTAAGGTTTGAGTTACGCTTAGGGTAAGGGCTCTATTAACCAGAAAGCCCTGAGTTCCAAGAACACAGCAGCTGCGAAGGACTAGCCAAGAAGAGCGCAAAAGTACCACAACATGCCTGCCTCCACAGCTTTTTCCTTGGGGACATGCCTAATTCCTGGCTGATTTGCCTTTCTCGTCTTAGGGTTGGGGTTCGGCCTAGGGCTAGGATTTTTAAAATCAGGAAGCCCTGAGTTCCAGGCACACTGGAGCTGTGAAAGGCATCCAAAAGGGAGTGCAAAAGTGCCACAACATGGCTGCTTTCACGGCTTTTTCCTTGGCAAGAAGCCTAACACCAGGCTGATTTGCCTTCCCAGGGTTACTGTTAGGCTTAGGCCTAGGGCTAGGATTTTTAAAACTAGGAAGCCCTTAGCTCCAGGCACACTGCAGCTGTTCAAGGCATCCCAAGGGGAGTACAAAAGTGCAACAACATGGCAGCTTTCACAGCTTTTTCCTTGGCACCATCCCTATACCTAGGCTGATTTATCTGCCTAGAGTTAGGGTTAGGGTTCAGCCTAGGGCTTGGATTTCTTTAAGCAGGAAGCCCTGAGTTCCAGGCTTACTTCATCTGCCAAAGGCATCCCAAAGGGAGTGCAGAAGTGCCACAACATGGCTGCTTTCACGGCTTTTCCCTTAGGAAGAACCCTAATACCCGGCTGATTTACCTTCCTAGGGTTACTGTTAGGCTTAGGCCTAGGACTTTTAAAACCAGGAAGCCCTGGGCTCCAGGCACACTGCAGCTGCGAAAGGCATCCCAAGGGGAGCGCAAAAGTGACGCAACTTGGCTGCCACCACTGATATTTCCATGAGACCATCCCGAACCATAGGCTGATTTTCCTTCCTAGGCTTAAGGTTTGAGTTACGCCTAGGGTAAGGGTTCTATTAACCAGAAAGCCCTGAGTTCCAAGAACACAGCAGCTGCGAAGGACTAGCCAAGAAGAGCGCAAAAGTACCACAACATGCCTGCCTCCACAGCTTTTTCCTTGGGGACATGCCTAATTCCTGGCTGATTTGCCTTTCTCGTCTTAGGGTTGGGGTTCGGCCTAGGGCTAGGATTTTTAAAATCAGGAAGCCCTGAGTTCCAGGCACACTGGAGCTGTGAAAGGCATCCAAAAGGGAGTGCAAAAGTGCCACAACATGGCTGCTTTCACGGCTTTTTCCTTGGCAAGAAGCCTAACACCAGGCTGATTTTCCTTCCCAGGGTTACTGTTAGGCTTAGGCCTAGGGCTAGGATTTTTGAAACTAGGAAGCCCTTAGCTCCAGGCACACTGCAGCTGTTCAAGGCATCCCAAGGGGAGTACAAAAGTGCAACAACGTGGCAGCTTTCACAGCTTTTTCCTTGGCACCATCCCTATACCTAGGCTGATTTATCTGCCTAGGGTTAGGGTTAGGGTTCAGCCTAGGGCTTGGATTTCTTTAACCAGGAAGCCCTGAGTTCCAGGCTTACTTCATCTGCCAAAGGCATCCCAAAGGGAGTGCAGAAGTGCCACAACATGGCTGCTTTCACGGCTTTTCCCTTAGGAAGAACCCTAATACCCGGCTGATTTACCTTCCTAGGGTTACTGTTAGGCTTAGGCCTAGGACTTTTAAAACCAGGAAGCCCTGGGCTCCAGGCACACTGCAGCTGCGAAAGGCATCCCAAGGGGAGCGCAAAAGTGACGCAACTTGGCTGCCACCACTGATATTTCCATGAGAGCATCCCACACCATAGGCTGATTTTCCTTCCTTGGGTTAAGGTTTGAGTTACGCTTAGGGTAAGGGTTCTATTAACCAGAAAGCCCTGAGTTCCAAGAACACAGCAGCTGCGAAGGACTAGCCAAGAAGAGCGCAAAAGTACCACAACATGCCTGCCTCCACAGCTTTTTCCTTGGGGACATGCCTAATTCCTGGCTGATTTGCCTTTCTCGTCTTAGGGTTGGGGTTCGGCCTAGGGCTAGGATTTTTAAAATCAGGAAGCCCTGAGTTCCAGGCACACTGGAGCTGTGAAAGGCATCCAAAAGGGAGTGCAAAAGTGCCACAACATGGCTGCTTTCACGGCTTTTTCCTTGGCAAGAAGCCTAACAGCAGGCTGATTTACCTTCCCAGGGTTACTGTTAGGCTTAGGCCTAGGGCTAGGATTTTTAAAACTAGGAAGCCCTGGGCTCCAGGCACACTGCAGCTGTTCAAGGCATCCCAAGGGGAGTACAAAAGTGCAACAACATGGCAGCTTTCACAGCTTTTTCCTTGGCACCATCCCTATACCTAGGCTGATTTATCTGCCTAGGGTTAGGGTTAGGCTTCAGCCTAGGGCTTGGATTTCTTTAAGCAGGAAGCCCTGAGTTCCAGGCTTACTTCATCTGCCAAAGGCATCCCAAAGGGAGTGCAGAAGTGCCACAACATGGCTGCTTTCACGGCTTTTCCCTTAGGAAGAACCCTAATACCCGGCTGATTTACCTTCCTAGGGTTACTGTTAGGCTTAGGCCTAGGACTTTTAAAACCAGGAAGCCCTGGGCTCCAGGCACACTGCAGCTGCGAAAGGCATCCCAAGGGGAGCGCAAAAGTGACGCAACTTGGCTGCCACCACTGATATTTCCATGAGACCATCCCGAACCATAGGTTGATTTTCCTTCCTAGGGTTAAGGTTTGAGTTACGCCTAGGGTAAGGGTTCTATTAACCAGAAAGCCCTGAGTTCCAAGAACACAGCAGCTGCGAAGGACTAGCCAAGAAGAGCGCAAAAGTACCACAACATGCCTGCCTCCACAGCTTTTTCCTTGGGGACATGCCTAATTCCTGGCTGATTTGCCTTTCTCGTCATAGGGTTGGGGTTCGGCCTACGGCTAGGATTTTTAAAATCAGGAAGCCCTGAGTTCCAGGCACACTGGAGCTGTGAAAGGCATCCAAAAGGGAGTGCAAAAGTTCCACAACATGGCTGCTTTCACGGCTTTTTTCCTTGGCAAGAAGCCTAACAGCAGGCTGATTTACCTTCCCAGGGTTACTGTTAGGCTTAGGCCTAGGGCTAGGATTTTTAAAACTAGGAAGCCCTTAGCTCCAGGCACACTGCAGCTGTTCAAGGCATCCCAAGGGGAGTACAAAAGTGCAACAACATGGCAGCTTTCACAGCTTTTTCCTTGGCACCATCCCTATACCTAGGCTGATTTATCTGCCTAGGGTTAGGGTTAGGGTTCAGCCTAGGGCTTGGATTTCTTTAACCAGGAAGCCCTGAGTTCCAGGCTTACTTCATCTGCCAAAGGCATCCCAAAGGGAGTGCAGAAGTGCCACAACATGGCTGCTTTCACGTCTTTTCCCTTAGGAAGAACCCTAATACCCGGCTGATTTACCTTCCTAGGGTTACTGTTAGGCTTAGGCCTAGGACTTTTAAAACCAGGAAGCCCTGGGCTCCAGGCACACTGCAGCTGCGAAAGGCATCCCAAGGGGAGCGCAAAAGTGACGCAACTTGGCTGCCACCACTGATATTTCCATGAGACCATCCCGAACCATAGGCTGATTTTCCTTCCTAGGGTTAAGGTTTGAGTTACGCCTAGGGTAAGGGTTCTATTAACCAGAAAGCCCTGAGTTCCAAGAACACAGCAGCTGCGAAGGACTAGCCAAGAAGAGCGCAAAAGTACCACAATATGCCTGCCTCCACAGCTTTTTCCTTGGGGACATGCCTAATTCCTGGCTGATTTGCCTTTCTCGTCATAGGGTTGGGGTTCGGCCCGGGGCTAGGATTTTTAAAATCAGGAAGCCCTGAGTTCCAGGCACAGTGGAGCTGTGAAAGGCATCCAAAAGGGAGTGCAAAAGTTCCACAACATGGCTGCTTTCACGGCTTTTTTCCTTGGCAAGAAGCCTAACACCAGGCTGATTTACCTTCCCAGGGTTACTGTTAGGCTTAGGCCTAGGGCTAGGATTTTTAAAACTAGGAAGCCCTTAGCTCCAGGCACACTGCAGCTGTTCAAGGCATCCCAAGGGGAGTACAAAAGTGCAACAACATGGCAGCTTTCACAGCTTTTTCCTTGGCACCATCCCTATACCTAGGCTGATTTATCTGCCTAGGGTTAGGGTTAGGGTTCAGCCTAGGGCTTGGATTTCTTTAACCAGGAAGCCCTGAGTTCCAGGCTTACTTCATCTGCCAAAGGCATCCCAAAGGGAGTGCAGAAGTGCCACAACATGGCTGCTTTCACGGCTTTTCCCTTAGGAAGAACCCAAATACCGGGCTGATTTACCTTCCTAGGGTTACTGTTAGGCTTAGGCCTAGGACTTTTAAAACCAGGAAGCCCTGGGCTCCAGGCACACTGCAGCTGCGAAAGGCATCCCAAGGGGAGCGCAAAAGTGACGCAACTTGGCTGCCACCACTGATATTTCCATGAGACCATCTCGAACCATAGGTTGATTTTCCTTCCTAGGGTTAAGGTTTGAGTTACGCCTAGGGTAAGGGCTCTATTAACCAGAAAGCCCTGAATTCCAAGAACACAGCAGCTGCGAAGGACTAGCCAAGAAGAGCGCAAAAGTACCACAACATGCCTGCCTCCACAGCTTTTTCCTTGGGGACATGCCTAATTCCTGGCTGATTTGCCTTTCTCGTCTTAGGGTTGGGGTTCGGCCTAGGGCTAGGATTTTTAAAATCAGGAAGCCCTGAGTTCCAGGCACACTGGAGCTGTGAAAGGCATCCAAAAGGGAGTGCAAAAGCGCCACAACATGGCTGCTTTCACGGCTTTTTCCTTGGCAAGAAGCCTAACAGCAGGCTGATTTACCTTCCCAGGGTTACTGTTAGGCTTAGGCCTAGGGCTAGGATTTTTAAAACTAGGAAGCCCTGGGCTCCAGGCACACTGCAGCTGTTCAAGGCATGCCAAGGGGAGTACAAAAGTGCAACAACATGGCAGCTTTCACAGCTTTTTCCTTGGCACCATCACTATACCTAGGCTGATTTATCTGCCTAGGGTTAGGGTTAGGGTTCAGCCTAGGGCTTTGATTTCTTTATCCAGGAAGCCCTGAGTTCCAGGCTTACTTCATCTGCCAAAGGCATCCCAAAGGGAGTGCAGAAGTGCCACAACATGGCTGCTTTCACGGCTTTTCCCTTAGGAAGAACCCTAATACCCGGCTGATTTACCTTCCTAGGGTTACTGTTAGGCTTAGGCCTAGGACTTTTAAAACCAGGAAGCCCTGGGCTCCAGGCACACTGCAGCTGCGAAAGGCATCCCAAGGGGAGCGCAAAAGTGACGCAACTTGGCTGCCACCACTGATATTTCCATGAGACCATCCCGAACCATAGGCTGGTTTTCCTTCCTAGGGTTAAGGTTTGAGTTACGCCTAGGGTAGGGGTTTATTAACCAGAAAGCCCTGAGTTCCAAGAACACAGCAGCTGCGAAGGACTAGCCAAGAAGAGCGCAAAAGTACCACAACATGCCTGCCTCCACAGCTTTTTCCTTGGGGACATGCCTAATTCCTGGCTGATTTGCCTTTCTCGTCTTAGGGTTGGGGTTCGGCCTAGCGCTAGGATTTTTAAAATCAGGAAGCCCTGAGTTCCAGGCACACTGGAGCTGTGAAAGGCATCCAAAAGGGAGTGCAAAAGTGCCACAACATGGCTGCTTTCACGGCTTTTTCCTTGGCAAGAAGCCTAACACCAGGCTGATTTACCTTCCCAGGGTTACTGTTAGGCTTAGGCCTAGGGCTAGGATTTTTGAAACTAGGAAGCCCTTAGCTCCAGGCACACTGCAGCTGTTCAAGGCATCCCAAGGGGAGTACAAAAGTGCAACAACATGGCAGCTTTCACAGCTTTTTCCTTGGCACCATCCCTATACCTAGGCTGATTTATCTGCCTAGGGTTAGGGTTAGGGTTCAGCCTAGGGCTTGGATTTCTTTAAGCAGGAAGCCCTGAGTTCCAGGCTTACTTCATCTGCCAAAGGCATCCCAAAGGGAGTGCAGAAGTGCCACAACATGGCTGCTTTCACGGCTTTTCCCTTAGGAAGAACCCTAATACCCGGCTGATTTACCTTCCTAGGGTTACTGTTAGGCTTAGGCCTAGGACTTTTAAAACCAGGAAGCCCTGGGCTCCAGGCACACTGCAGCTGCGAAAGGCATCCCAAGGGGAGCGCAAAAGTGACGCAACTTGGCTGCCACCACTGATATTTCCATGAGACCATCCCGAACCATAGGCTGATTTTCCTTCCTAGGCTTAAGGTTTGAGTTACGCCTAGGGTAAGGGTTCTATTAACCAGAAAGCCCTGAGTTCCAAGAACACAGCAGCTGCGAAGGACTAGCCAAGAAGAGCGCAAAAGTACCACAATATGCCTGCCTCCACAGCTTTTTCCTTGGGGACATGCCTAATTCCTGGCTGATTTGCCTTTCTCGTCATAGGGTTGGGGTTCGGCCTAGGGCTAGGATTTTTAAAATCAGGAAGCCCTGAGTTCCAGGCACACTGCAGCTCTGAAAGGCATCCAAAAGGGAGTGCAAAAGTTCCACAACATGGCTGCTTTCACGGCTTTTTTCCTTGGCAAGAAGCCTAACACCAGGCTGATTTCCCTTCCCAGGGTTACTGTTAGGCTTAGGCCTAGGGCTAGGATTTTTAAAACTAGGAAGCCCTTAGCTCCAGGCACACTGCAGCTGTTCAAGGCATCCCAAGGGGAGTACAAAAGTGCAACAACATGGCAGCTTTCACAGCTTTTTCCTTGGCACCATCCCTATACCTAGGCTGATTTATCTGCCTAGGGTTAGGGTTAGGCTTCAGCCTAGGGCTTGGATTTCTTTAACCAGGAAGCCCTGAGTTCCAGGCTTACTTCATCTGCCAAAGGCATCCCAAAGGGAGTGCAGAAGTGCCACAACATGGCTGCTTTCACGGCTTTTCCCTTAGGAAGAACCCTAATACCCGGCTGATTTACCTTCCTAGGGTTACTGTTAGGCTTAGGCCTAGGACTTTTAAAACCAGGAAGCCCTGGGCTCCAGGCACACTGCAGCTGCGAAAGGCATCCCAAGGGGAGCGCAAAAGTGACGCAACTTGGCTGCCACCACTGATATTTCCATGAGACCATCCCGAACCATAGGTTGATTTTCCTTCCTAGGGTTAAGGTTTGAGTTACGCCTAGGGTAAGGGCTCTATTAACCAGAAAGCCCTGAGTTCCAAGAACACAGCAGCTGCGAAGGACTAGCCAAGAAGAGCGCAAAAGTACCACAACATGCCTGCCTCCACAGCTTTTTCCTTGGGGACATGCCTAATTCCTGGCTGATTTGCCTTTCTCGTCTTAGGGTTGGGGTTCGGCCTAGGGCTAGGATTTTTAAAATCAGGAAGCCCTGAGTTCCAGGCACACTGGAGCTGTGAAAGGCATCCAAAAGGGAGTGCAAAAGTGCCACAACATGGCTGCTTTCACGGCTTTTTCCTTGGCAAGAAGCCTAACACCAGGCTGATTTACCTTCCCAGGGTTACTGTTAGGCTTAGGCTTAGGACTAAGATTTTTTAAAACTAGGAAGCCCTTAGCTCCAGGCACACTGCAGCTGTTCAAGGCATCCCGAGGGGAGTACAAAAGTGCAACAACATGGCAGCTTTCACAGCTTTTTCCTTGGCACCATCCCTATACCTAGGCTGATTTATCTGCCTAGGGTTAGGGTTAGGGTTCAGCCTAGGGCTTGGATTTCTTTAAGCAGGAAGCCCTGAGTTCCAGGCTTACTTCATCTGCCAAAGGCATCCCAAAGGGAGTGCAGAAGTGCCACAACATGGCTGCTTTCACGGCTTTTCCCTTAGGAAGAACCCTAATACCTGGCTGATTTACCTTCCTAGGGTTACTGTTAGGCTTAGGCCTAGGACTTTTAAAACCAGGAAGCCCTGGGCTCCAGGCACACTGCAGCTGCGAAAGGCATCCCAAGGGGAGCGCAAAAGTGACGCAACTTGGCTGCCACCACTGATATTTCCATGAGACCATCCCGAACCATAGGCTGATTTTCCTTCCTAGGGTTAAGGTTTGAGTTACGCCTAGGGTAAGGGTCTATTAACCAGAAAGCCCTGAGTTCCAAGAACACAGCAGCTGCGAAGGACTACCCAAGAAGAGCGCAAAAGTACCACAACATGCCTGCCTCCACAGCTTTTTCCTTGGGGACATGCCTAATTCCTGGCTGATTTGCCTTTCTCGTCTTAGGGTTGGGGTTCGGCCTAGGGCTAGGATTTTTAAAATCAGGAAGCCCTGAGTTCCAGGCACACTGGAGCTGTGAAAGGCATCCAAAAGGGAGTGCAAAAGTGCCACAACATGGCTGCTTTCACGGCTTTTTACTTGGCAAGAAGCCTAACACCAGGCTGATTTCCCTTCCCAGGGTTACTGTTAGGCTTAGGCCTAGGGCTAGGATTTTTGAAACTAGGAAGCCCTTAGCTCCAGGCACACTGCAGCTGTTCAAGGCATCCCAAGGGGAGTACAAAAGTGCAACAACATGGCAGCTTTCACAGCTTTTTCCTTGGCACCATCCCTATACCTAGGCTGATTTATCTGCCTAGGGTTAGGGTTAGGGTTCAGCCTAGGGCTTGGATTTCTTTAACCAGGAAGCCCTGAGTTCCAGGCTTACTTCATCTGCCAAAGGCATCCCAAAGGGAGTGCAGAAGTGCCACAACATGGCTGCTTTCACGGCTTTTCCCTTAGGAAGAACCCTACTACCCGGCTGATTTACCTTCCTAGGGTTACTGTTAGGCTTAGGCCTAGGACTTTTAAAACCAGGAAGCCCTGGGCTCCAGGCACACTGCAGCTGCGAAAGGCATCCCAAGGGGAGCGCAAAAGTGATGCAACTTGGCTGCCACCACTGATATTTCCATGAGACCGTCCCGAACCATAGGTTGATTTTCCTTCCTAGGGTTAAGGTTTGAGTTACGCCTAGGGTAAGGGCTCTATTAACCAGAAAGCCCTGAGTTCCAAGAACACAGCAGCTGCGAAGGACTAGCCAAGAAGAGCGCAAAAGTAGCACAACATGCCTGCCTCCACAGCTTTTTCCTTGGGGACATGCCTAATTCCTGGCTGATTTGCCTTTCTCGTCTTAGGGTTGGGGTTCGGCCTAGGGCTAGGATTTTTAAAATCAGGAAGCCCTGAGTTCCAGGCACACTGGAGCTGTGAAAGGCATCCAAAAGGGAGTGCAAAAGTGCCACAACATGGCTGCTTTCACGGCTTTTTCCTTGGCAAGAAGCCTAACACCAGGCTGATTTCCCTTCCCAGGGTTACTGTTAGGCTTAGGCCTAGGGCTAGGATTTTTAAAACTAGGAAGCCCTTAGCTCCAGGCACACTGCAGCTGTTCAAGGCATCCCAAGGGGAGTACAAAAGTGCAACAACATGGCAGCTTTCACAGCTTTTTCCTTGGCACCATCCCTATACCTAGGCTGATTTATCTGCCTAGGGTTAGGGTTAGGGTTCAGCCTAGGGCTTGGATTTCTTTAACCAGGAAGCCCTGAGTTCCAGGCTTACTTCATCTGCCAAAGGCATCCCAAAGGGAGTGCAGAAGTGCCACAACATGGCTGCTTTCACGGCTTTTCCCTTAGGAAGAACCCTAATACCCGGCTGATTTACCTTCCTAGGGTTACTGTTAGGCTTAGGCCTAGGACTTTTAAAACCAGGAAGCCCTGGGCTCCAGGCACACTGCAGCTGCGAAAGGCATCCCAAGGGGAGCGCAAAAGTGACGCAACTTGGCTGCCACCACTGATATTTCCATGAGAGCATCCCAAACCATAGGCTGATTTTCCTTCCTAGGCTTAAGGTTTGAGTTACGCCTAGGGTAAGGGTTCTATTAACCAGAATGCCCTGAGTTCCAAGAACACAGCAGCTGCGAAGGACTAGCCAAGAAGAGCGCAAAAGTACCACAACATGCCTGCCTCCACAGCTTTTTCCTTGGGGACATGCCTAATTCCTGGCTGATTTGCCTTTCTCGTCTTAGGGTTGGGGTTCGGCCTAGGGCTAGGATTTTTAAAATCAGGAAGCCCTGAGTTCCAGGCACACTGGAGCTGTGAAAGGCATCCAAAAGGGAGTGCAAAAGTGCCACAACATGGCTGCTTTCACGGCTTTTTCCTTGGCAAGAAGCCTAACACCAGGCTGATTTCCCTTCCCAGGGTTACTGTTAGGCTTAGGCCTAGGGCTAGGATTTTTGAAACTAGGAAGCCCTGGGCTCCAGGGAAACTGCAGCTGTTCAAGGCATCCCAAGGGGAGTACAAAAGTGCAACAACATGGCAGCTTTCACAGCTTTTTCCTTGGCACCATCCCTATACCTAGGCTGATTTATCTGCCTAGGGTTAGGGTTAGGGTTCAGCCTAGGGCTTGGATTTTTTTAACCAGGAAGCCCTGAGTTCCAGGCTTAATTCATCTGCCAAAGGCATCCCAAAGGGAGTGCAGAAGTGCCACAACATGGCTGCTTTCACGGCTTTTCCCTTAGGAAGAACCCTAATACCCGGCTGATTTACCTTCCTAGGGTTACTGTTAGGCTTAGGCCTAGGACTTTTAAAACCAGGAAGCCCTGGGCTCCAGGCACACTGCAGCTGCGAAAGGCATCCCAAGGGGAGCGCAAAAGTGATGCAACTTGGCTGCCACCACTGATATTTCCATGAGACCGTCCCGAACCATAGGCTGATTTTCCTTCCTAGGGTTAAGGTTTGAGTTACGCCTAGGGTAAGGGCTCTATTAACCAGAAAGCCCTGAGTTCCAAGAACACAGCAGCTGCGAAGGACTAGCCAAGAAGAGCGCAAAAGTACCACAACATGCCTGCCTCCACAGCTTTTTCCTTGGGGACATGCCTAATTCCTGGCTGATTTGCCTTTCTCGTCTTAGGGTTGGGGTTCGGCCTAGGGCTAGGATTTTTAAAATCAGGAAGCCCTGAGTTCCAGGCACACTGGAGCTGTGAAAGGCATCCAAAAGGGAGTGAAAAAGTGCCACAACATGGCTGCTTTCACGGCTTTTTCTTGGCAAGAAGCCTAACACCAGGCTGATTTACCTTCCCAGGGTTACTGTTAGGCTTAGGCCTAGGGCTAGGATTTTTGAAACTAGGAAGCCCTTAGCTCCAGGCACACTGCAGCTGTTCAAGGCATCCCAAGGGGAGTACAAAAGTGCAACAACATGGCAGCTTTCACAGCTTTTTCCTTGGCACCATCCCTATACCTAGGCTGATTTATCTGCCTAGGGTTAGGGTTAGGCTTCAGCCTAGGGCTTGGATTTCTTTAACCAGGAAGCCCTGAGTTCCAGGCTTACTTCATCTGCCAAAGGCATCCCAAAGGGAGTGCAGAAGTGCCACAACATGGCTGCTTTCACGGCTTTTCCCTTAGGAAGAACCCTAATACCCGGCTGATTTACCTTCCTAGGGTTACTGTTAGGCTTAGGCCTAGGACTTTTAAAACCAGGAAGCCCTGGGCTCCAGGCACACTGCAGCTGCGAAAGGCATCCCAAGGGGAGCGCAAAAGTGACGCAACTTGGCTGCCACCACTGATATTTCCATGTAAGCATCCCACACCATAGGCTGATTTTCCTTCCTAGGCTTAAGGTTTGAGTTACGCCTAGGGTAAGGGTTCTATTAACCAGAAAGCCCTGAGTTCCAAGAACACAGCAGCTGCGAAGGACTAGCCAAGAAGAGCGCAAAAGTACCACAACATGCCTGCCTCCACAGCTTTTTCCTTGGGGACATGCCTAATTCCTGGCTGATTTGCCTTTCTCGTCTTAGGGTTGGGGTTCGGCCTAGGGCTAGGATTTTTAAAATCAGGAAGCCCTGAGTTCCAGGCACACTGGAGCTGTGAAAGGCATCCAAAAGGGAGTGCAAAAGTGCCACAACATGGCTGCTTTCACGGCTTTTTCCTTGGCAAGAAGCCTAACACCAGGCTGATTTCCCTTCCCAGGGTTACTGTTAGGCTTAGGCCTAGGGCTAGGATTTTTGAAACTAGGAAGCCCTGGGCTCCAGGCACACTGCAGCTGTTCAAGGCATCCCAAGGGGAGTACAAAAGTGCAACAACATGGCAGCTTTCACAGCTTTTTCCTTGGCACCATCCCTATACCTAGGCTGATTTATCTGCCTAGGGTTAGGGTTAGGGTTCAGCCTAGGGCTTGGATTTTTTTAACCAGGAAGCCCTGAGTTCCAGGCTTACTTCATCTGCCAAAGGCATCCCAAAGGGAGTGCAGAAGTGCCACAACATGGCTGCTTTCACGGCTTTTCCCTTAGGAAGAACCCTACTACCCGGCTGATTTACCTTCCTAGGGTTACTGTTAGGCTTAGGCCTAGGACTTTTAAAACCAGGAAGCCCTGGGCTCCAGGCACACTGCAGCTGCGAAAGGCATCCCAAGGGGAGCGCAAAAGTGATGCAACTTGGCTGCCACCACTGATATTTCCATGAGACCGTCCCGAACCATAGGCTGATTTTCCTTCCTAGGGTTAAGGTTTGAGTTACGCCTAGGGTAAGGGCTCTATTAACCAGAAAGCCCTGAGTTCCAAGAACACAGCAGCTGCGAAGGACTAGCCAAGAAGAGCGCAAAAGTACCACAACATGCCTGCCTCCACAGCTTTTTCCTTGGGGACATGCCTAATTCCTGGCTGATTTGCCTTTCTCGTCTTAGGGTTGGGGTTCGGCCTAGGGCTAGGATTTTTAAAATCAGGAAGCCCTGAGTTCCAGGCACACTGGAGCTCTGAAAGGCATCCAAAAGGGAGTGCAAAAGTGCCACAACATGGCTGCTTTCACGGCTTTTTCTTGGCAAGAAGCCTAACACCAGGCTGATTTACCTTCCCAGGGTTACTGTTAGGCTTAGGCCTAGGGCTAGGATATTTGAAACTAGGAAGCCCTTAGCTCCAGGCACACTGCAGCTGTTCAAGGCATCCCAAGGGGAGTACAAAAGTGCAACAACATGGCAGCTTTCACAGCTTTTTCCTTGGCACCATCCCTATACCTAGGCTGATTTATCTGCCTAGGGTTAGGGTTAGGGTTCAGCCTAGGGCTTGGATTTCTTTAACCAGGAAGCCCTGAGTTCCAGGCTTACTTCATCTGCCAAAGGCATCCCAAAGGGAGTGCAGAAGTGCCACAACATGGCTGCTTTCACGGCTTTTCCCTTAGGAAGAACCCTAATACCCGGCTGATTTACCTTCCTAGGGTTACTGTTAGGCTTAGGCCTAGGACTTTTAAAACCAGGAAGCCCTGGGCTCCAGGCACACTGCAGCTGCGAAAGGCATCCCAAGGGGAGCGCAAAAGTGACGCAACTTGGCTGCCACCACTGATATTTCCATGAGACCATCCCGAACCATAGGCTGATTTTCCTTCCTAGGGTTAAGGTTTGAGTTACGCCTAGGGTAAGGGTCTATTATCCAGAAAGCCCTGAGTTCCAAGAACACAGCAGCTGCGAAGGACTACCCAAGAAGAGCGCAAAAGTAGCACAACATGCCTGCCTCCACAGCTTTTTCCTTGGGGACATGCCTAATTCCTGGCTGATTTGCCTTTCTCGTCTTAGGGTTGGGGTTCGGCCTAGGGCTAGGATTTTTAAAATCAGGAAGCCCTGAGTTCCAGGCACACTGGAGCTGTGAAAGGCATCCAAAAGGGAGTGCAAAAGTGCCACAACATGGCTGCTTTCACGGCTTTTTCCTTGGCAAGAAGCCTAACACCAGGCTGATTTACCTTCCCAGGGTTACTGTTAGGCTTAGGCTAAGGACTAAGATTTTTTAAAACTAGGAAGCCCTTAGCTCCAGGCACACTGCAGCTGTTCAAGGCATCCCAAGGGGAGTACAAAAGTGCAACAACATGGCAGCTTTCACAGCTTTTTCCTTGGCACCATCCCGATACCTAGGCTGATTTATCTGCCTAGGGTTAGGGTTAGGCTTCAGCCTAGGGCTTGGATTTCTTTAACCAGGAAGCCCTGAGTTCCAGGCTTACTTCATCTGCCAAAGGCATCCCAAAGGGAGTGCAGAAGTGCCACAACATGGCTGCTTTCACGGCTTTTCCCTTAGGAAGAACCCTAATACCCGGCTGATTTACCTTCCTAGGGTTACTGTTAGGCTTAGGCCTAGGACTTTTAAAACCAGGAAGCCCTGGGCTCCAGGCACACTGCAGCTGCGAAAGGCATCCCAAGGGGAGCGCAAAAGTGACGCAACTTGGCTGCCACCACTGATATTTCCATGAGACCATCCCGAACCATAGGCTGATTTTCCTTCCTAGGCTTAAGGTTTGAGTTACGCCTAGGGTAAGGCTTCTATTAACCAGAAAGCCCTGAGTTCCAAGAACACAGCAGCTGCGAAGGACTAGCCAAGAAGAGCGCAAAAGTACCACAACATGCCTGCCTCCACAGCTTTTTCCTTGGGGACATGCCTAATTCCTGGCTGATTTGCCTTTCTCGTCTTAGGGTTGGGGTTCGGCCTAGGGCTAGGATTTTTAAAATCAGGAAGCCCTGAGTTCCAGGCACACTGGAGCTGTGAAAGGCATCCAAAAGGGAGTGCAAAAGTGCCACAACATGGCTGCTTTCACGGCTTTTTCCTTGGCAAGAAGCCTAACACCAGGCTGATTTACCTTCCCAGGGTTACTGTTAGGCTTAGGCCTAGGGCTAGGATTTTTGAAACTAGGAAGCCCTGGGCTCCAGGGAAACTGCAGCTGTTCAAGGCATCCCAAGGGGAGTACAAAAGTGCAACAACATGGCAGCTTTCACAGCTTTTTCCTTGGCACCATCCCTATACCTAGGCTGATTTATCTGCCTAGGGTTAGGGTTAGGGTTCAGCCTAGGGCTTGGATTTTTTTAACCAGGAAGCCCTGAGTTCCAGGCTTAATTCATCTGCCAAAGGCATCCCAAAGGGAGTGCAGAAGTGCCACAACATGGCTGCTTTCACGGCTTTTCCCTTAGGAAGAACCCTACTACCCGGCTGATTTACCTTCCTAGGGTTACTGTTAGGCTTAGGCCTAGGACTTTTAAAACCAGGAAGCCCTGGGCTCCAGGCACACTGCAGCTGCGAAAGGCATCCCAAGGGGAGCGCAAAAGTGATGCAACTTGGCTGCCACCACTGATATTTCCATGAGACCGTCCCGAACCATAGGCTGATTTTCCTTCCTAGGGTTAAGGTTTGAGTTACGCCTAGGGTAAGGGCTCTATTAACCAGAAAGCCCTGAGTTCCAAGAACACAGCAGCTGCGAAGGACTAGCCAAGAAGAGCGCAAAAGTACCACAACATGCCTGCCTCCACAGCTTTTTCCTTGGGGACATGCCTAATTCCTGGCTGATTTGCCTTTCTCGTCTTAGGGTTGGGGTTCGGCCTAGGGCTAGGATTTTTAAAATCAGGAAGCCCTGAGTTCCAGGCACACTGGAGCTGTGAAAGGCATCCAAAAGGGAGTGCAAAAGTGCCACAACATGGCTGCTTTCACGGCTTTTTCTTGGCAAGAAGCCTAACACCAGGCTGATTTACCTTCCCAGGGTTACTGTTAGGCTTAGGCCTAGGGCTAGGATTTTTGAAACTAGGAAGCCCTTAGCTCCAGGCACACTGCAGCTGTTCAAGGCATCCCAAGGGGAGTACAAAAGTGCAACAACATGGCAGCTTTCACAGCTTTTTCCTTGGCACCATCCCTATACCTAGGCTGATTTATCTGCCTAGGGTTAGGGTTAGGCTTCAGCCTAGGGCTTGGATTTCTTTAACCAGGAAGCCCTGAGTTCCAGGCTTACTTCATCTGCCAAAGGCATCCCAAAGGGAGTGCAGAAGTGCCACAACATGGCTGCTTTCACGGCTTTTCCCTTAGGAAGAACCCTAATACCCGGCTGATTTACCTTCCTAGGGTTACTGTTAGGCTTAGGCCTAGGACTTTTAAAACCAGGAAGCCCTGGGCTCCAGGCACACTGCAGCTGCGAAAGGCATCCCAAGGGGAGCGCAAAAGTGACGCAACTTGGCTGCCACCACTGATATTTCCATGACACCATCCCGAACCATAGGCTGATTTTCCTTCCTAGGGTTAAGGTTTGAGTTACGCCTAGGGTAAGGGTCTATTAACCAGAAAGCCCTGAGTTCCAAGAACACAGCAGCTGCGAAGGACTAGCCAAGAAGAGCGCAAAAATAGCACAACATGCCTGCCTCCACAGCTTTTTCCTTGGGGACATGCCTAATTCCTGGCTGATTTGCCTTTCTCGTCTTAGGGTTGGGGTTCGGCCTAGGGCTAGGATTTTTAAAATCAGGAAGCCCTGAGTTCCAGGCACACTGGAGCTGTGAAAGGCATCCAAAAGGGAGTGCAAAAGTGCCACAACATGGCTGCTTTCACGGCTTTTTCCTTGGCAAGAAGCCTAACACCAGGCTGATTTACCTTCCCAGGGTTACTGTTAGGCTTAGGCCTAGGGCTAGGATTTTTGAAACTAGGAAGCCCTTAGCTCCAGGCACACTGCAGCTGTTCAAGGCATCCCAAGGGGAGTACAAAAGTGCAACAACATGGCAGCTTTCACAGCTTTTTCCTTGGCACCATCCCTATACCTAGGCTGATTTATCTGCCTAGGGTTAGGGTTAGGGTTCAGCCTAGGGCTTGGATTTCTTTAACCAGGAAGCCCTGAGTTCCAGGCTTACTTCATCTGCCAAAGGCATCCCAAAGGGAGTGCAGAAGTGCCACAACATGGCTGCTTTCACGGCTTTTCCCTTAGGAAGAACCCTAATACCCGGCTGATTTACCTTCCTAGGGTTACTGTTAGGCTTAGGCCTAGGACTTTTAAAACCAGGAAGCCCTGGGCTCCAGGCACACTGCAGCTGCGAAAGGCATCCCAAGGGGAGCGCAAAAGTGACGCAACTTGGCTGCCACCACTGATATTTCCATGAGACCATCCCGAACCATAGGCTGATTTTCCTTCCTAGGGTTAAGGTTTGAGTTACGCCTAGGGTAAGGGTCTATTAACCAGAAAGCCCTGAGTTCCAAGAACACAGCAGCTGCGAAGGACTACCCAAGAAGAGCGCAAAAGTACCACAACATGCCTGCCTCCACAGCTTTTTCCTTGGGGACATGCCTAATTCCTGGCTGATTTGCCTTTCTCGTCTTAGGGTTGGGGTTCGGCCTAGGGCTAGGATTTTTAAAATCAGGAAGCCCTGAGTTCCAGGCACACTGGAGCTGTGAAAGGCGTCCAAAAGGGAGTGCAAAAGTGCCACAACATGGCTGCTTTCACGGCTTTTTCCTTGGCAAGAAGCCTAACACCAGGCTGATTTACCTTCCCAGGGTTACTGTTAGGCTTAGGCCTAGGGCTAGGATTTTTGAAACTAGGAAGCCCTTAGCTCCAGGCACACTGCAGCTGTTCAAGGCATCCCAAGGGGAGTACAAAAGTGCAACAACATGGCAGCTTTCACAGCTTTTTCCTTGGCACCATCCCTATACCTAGGCTGATTTATCTGCCTAGGGTTAGGGTTAGGGTTCAGCCTAGGGCTTGGATTTCTTTAACCAGGAAGCCCTGAGTTCCAGGCTTACTTCATCTGCCAAAGGCATCCCAAAGGGAGTGCAGAAGTGCCACAACATGGCTGCTTTCACGGCTTTTCCCTTAGGAAGAACCCTAATACCCGGCTGATTTACCTTCCTAGGGTTACTGTTAGGCTTAGGCCTAGGACTTTTAAAACCAGGAAGCCCTGGGCTCCAGGCACACTGCAGCTGCGAAAGGCATCCCAAGGGGAGCGCAAAAGTGACGCAACTTGGCTGCCACCACTGATATTTCCATGAGACCGTCCCGAACCATAGGCTGATTTTCCTTCCTAGGGTTAAGGTTTGAGTTACGCCTAGGGTAAGGGTTCTATTAACCAGAAAGCCCTGAGTTCCAAGAACACAGCAGCTGCGAAGGACTACCCAAGAAGAGCGCAAAAGTAGCACAACATGCCTGCCTCCACAGCTTTTTCCTTGGGGACATGCCTAATTCCTGGCTGATTTGCCTTTCTCGTCTTAGGGTTGGGGTTCGGCCTAGGGCTAGGATTTTTAAAATCAGGAAGCCCTGAGTTCCAGGCACACTGCAGCTGTGAAAGGCATCCAAAAGGGAGTGCAAAAGTGCCACAACATGGCTGCTTTCACGGCTTTTTCCTTGGCAAGAAGCCTAACACCAGGCTGATTTACCTTCCCAGGGTTACTGTTAGGCTTAGGCCTAGGGCTAGGATTTTTGAAACTAGGAAGCCCTTAGCTCCAGGCACACTGCAGCTGTTCAAGGCATCCCAAGGGGAGTACAAAAGTGCAACAACATGGCAGCTTTCACAGCTTTTTCCTTGGCACCATCCCTATACCTAGGCTGATTTATCTGCCTAGGGTTAGGGTTAGGGTTCAGCCTAGGGCTTGGATTTCTTTAACCAGGAAGCCCTGAGTTCCAGGCTTACTTCATCTGCCAAAGGCATCCCAAAGGGAGTGCAGAAGTGCCACAACATGGCTGCTTTCACGGCTTTTCCCTTAGGAAGAACCCTAATACCCGGCTGATTTACCTTCCTAGGGTTACTGTTAGGCTTAGGCCTAGGACTTTTAAAACCAGGAAGCCCTGGGCTCCAGGCACACTGCAGCTGCGAAAGGCATCCCAAGGGGAGCGCAAAAGTGACGCAACTTGGCTGCCACCACTGATATTTCCATGAGACCATCCCGAACCATAGGCTGATTTTCCTTCCTAGGCTTAAGGTTTGAGTTACGCCTAGGGTAAGGGTCTATTAACCAGAAAGCCCTGAGTTCCAAGAACACAGCAGCTGCGAAGGACTACCCAAGAAGAGCGCAAAAGTACCACAACATGCCTGCCTCCACAGCTTTTTCCTTGGGGACATGCCTAATTCCTGGCTGATTTGCCTTTCTCGTCTTAGGGTTGGGGTTCGGCCTAGGGCTAGGATTTTTAAAATCAGGAAGCCCTGAGTTCCAGGCACACTGGAGCTGTGAAAGGCATCCAAAAGGGAGTGCAAAAGTGCCACAACATGGCTGCTTTCACGGCTTTTTCCTTGGCAAGAAGCCTAACACCAGGCTGATTTACCTTCCCAGGGTTACTGTTAGGCTTAGGCCTAGGGCTAGGATTTTTAAAACTAGGAAGCCCTTAGCTCCAGGCACACTGCAGCTGTTCAAGGCATCCCAAGGGGAGTACAAAAGTGCAACAACATGGCAGCTTTCACAGCTTTTTCCTTGGCACCATCCCTATACCTAGGCTGATTTATCTGCCTAGGGTTAGGGTTAGGGTTCAGCCTAGGGCTTGGATTTCTTTAACCAGGAAGCCCTGAGTTCCAGGCTTACTTCATCTGCCAAAGGCATCCCAAAGGGAGTGCAGAAGTGCCACAACATGGCTGCTTTCACGGCTTTTCCCTTAGGAAGAACCCTAATACCCGGCTGATTTACCTTCCCTGGGTTACTGTTAGGCTTAGGCCTAGGACTTTTAAAACCAGGAAGCCCTGGGCTCCAGGCACACTGCAGCTGCGAAAGGCATCCCAAGGGGAGCGCAAAAGTGACGCAACTTGGCTGCCACCACTGATATTTCCATGAGACCATCCCGAACCATAGGCTGATTTTCCTTCCTAGGGTTAAGGTTTGAGTTACGCCTAGGGTAAGGGTCTATTAAACAGAAAGCCCTGAGTTCCAAGAACACAGCAGCTGCGAAGGACTAGCCAAGAAGAGCGCAAAAGTAGCACAACATGCCTGCCTCCACAGCTTTTTCCTTGGGGACATGCCTAATTCCTGGCTGATTTGCCTTTCTCGTCTTAGGGTTGGGGTTCGGCCTAGGGCTAGGATTTTTAAAATCAGGAAGCCCTGAGTTCCAGGCACACTGGAGCTGTGAAAGGCATCCAAAAGGGAGTGCAAAAGTGCCACAACATGGCTGCTTTCAAGGCTTTTTCCTTGGCAAGAAGCCTAACACCAGGCTGATTTACCTTCCCAGGGTTACTGTTAGGCTTAGGCCTAGGGCTAGGATTTTTAAAACTAGGAAGCCCTTAGCTCCAGGCACACTGCAGCTGTTCAAGGCATCCCAAGGGGAGTACAAAAGTGCAACAACATGGCAGCTTTCACAGCTTTTTCCTTGGCACCATCCCTATACCTAGGCTGATTTATCTGCCTAGGGTTAGGGTTAGGGTTCAGCCTAGGGCTTGGATTTCTTTAACCAGGAAGCCCTGAGTTCCAGGCTTACTTCATCTGCCAAAGGCATCCCAAAGGGAGTGCAGAAGTGCCACAACATGGCTGCTTTCACGGCTTTTCCCTTAGGAAGAACCCTAATACCCGGCTGATTTACCTTCCTAGGGTTACTGTTAGGCTTAGGCCTAGGACTTTTAAAACCAGGAAGCCCTGGGCTCCAGGCACACTGCAGCTGCGAAAGGCATCCCAAGGGGAGCGCAAAAGTGACGCAACTTGGCTGCCACCACTGATATTTCCATGAGACCATCCCGAACCATAGGCTGATTTTCCTTCCTAGGCTTAAGGTTTGAGTTACGCCTAGGGTAAGGGTTCTATTACCCAGAAAGCCCTGAGTTCCAAGAACACAGCAGCTGCGAAGGACTACCCAAGAAGAGCGCAAAAGTACCACAACATGCCTGCCTCCACAGCTTTTTCCTTGGGGACATGCCTAATTCCTGGCTGATTTGCCTTTCTCGTCTTAGGGTTGGGGTTCGGCCTAGGGCTAGGATTTTTAAAATCAGGAAGCCCTGAGTTCCAGGCACACTGCAGCTGTGAAAGGCATCCAAAAGGGAGTGCAAAAGTGCCACAACATGGCTGCTTTCACGGCTTTTTCCTTGGCAAGAAGCCTAACACCAGGCTGATTTACCTTCCCAGGGTTACTGTTAGGCTTAGGCCTAGGGCTAGGATTTTTGAAACAAGGAAGCCCTGGGCTCCAGGCACACTGCAGCTGTTCAAGGCATCCCAAGGGGAGTACAAAAGTGCAACAACATGGCAGCTTTCACAGCTTTTTCCTTGGCACCATCCCTATACCTAGGCTGATTTATCTGCCTAGGGTTAGGGTTAGGGTTCAGCCTAGGGCTTGGATTTCTTTAACCAGGAAGCCCTGAGTTCCAGGCTTACTTCATCTGCCAAAGGCATCCCAAAGGGAGTGCAGAAGTGCCACAACATGGCTGCTTTCACGGCTTTTCCCTTAGGAAGAACCCTAATACCCGGCTGATTTACCTTCCTAGGGTTACTGTTAGGCTTAGGCCTAGGACTTTTAAAACCAGGAAGCCCTGGGCTCCAGGCACACTGCAGCTGCGAAAGGCATCCCAAGGGGAGCGCAAAAGTGACGCAACTTGGCTGCCACCATTGATATTTCCATGAGACCATCCCGAACCATAGGCTGATTTTCCTTCCTAGGGTTAAGGTTTGAGTTACGCCTAGGGTAAGGGCTCTATTAACCAGAAAGCCCTGAGTTCCAAGAACACAGCAGCTGCGAAGGACTAGCCAAGAAGAGCGCAAAAGTACCACAACATGCCTGCCTCCACAGCTTTTTCCTTGGGGACATGCCTAATTCCTGGCTGATTTGCCTTTCTCGTCTTAGGGTTGGGGTTCGGCCTAGGGCTAGGATTTTTAAAATCAGGAAGCCCTGAGTTCCAGGCACACTGGAGCTGTGAAAGGCATCCAAAAGGGAGTGCAAAAGTGCCACAACATGGCTGCTTTCACGGCTTTTTCCTTGGCAAGAAGCCTAACACCAGGCTGATTTGCCTTCCCAGGGTTACTGTTAGGCTTAGGCCTAGGGCTAGGATTTTTAAAACTAGGAAGCCCTTAGCTCCAGGCACACTGCAGCTGTTCAAGGCATCCCAAGGGGAGTACAAAAGTGCAACAACATGGCAGCTTTCACAGCTTTTTCCTTGGCACCATCCCTATACCTAGGCTGATTTATCTGCCTAGGGTTAGGGTTAGGGTTCAGCCTAGGGCTTGGATTTCTTTAACCAGGAAGCCCTGAGTTCCAGGCTTACTTCATCTGCCAAAGGCATCCCAAAGGGAGTGCAGAAGTGCCACAACATGGCTGCTTTCACGGCTTTTCCCTTAGGAAGAACCCTAATACCCGGCTGATTTACCTTCCTAGGGTTACTGTTAGGCTTAGGCCTAGGACTTTTAAAACCAGGAAGCCCTGGGCTCCAGGCACACTGCAGCTGCGAAAGGCATCCCAAAGGGGGCGCAAAAGTGACCCAACTTGGCTGCCACCACTGATATTTCCATGAGACCATCCCGAATCATAGGCTGATTTTCCTGCCTAGGCTTAAGGTTTGAGTTACGCCTAGGGTAAGGGTTCTATTAACCAGAAAGCCATGAGTTCCAAGAACACAGCAGCTGCGAAGGACTAGCCAAGAAGAGCGCAAAAGTACCACAACATGCCTGCCTCCACAGCTTTTTCCTTGGGGACATGCCTAATTCCTGGCTGATTTGCCTTTCTCGTCTTAGGGTTGGGGTTCGGCCTAGGGCTAGGATTTTTAAAATCAGGAAGCCCTGAGTTCCAGGCACACTGGAGCTGTGAAAGGCATCCAAAAGGGAGTGCAAAAGTGCCACAACATGGCTGCTTTCACGGCTTTTTCCTTGGCAAGAAGCCTAACACCAGGCTGATTTACCTTCCCAGGGTTACTGTTAGGCTTAGGCCTAGGGCTAGGATTTTTAAAACTAGGAAGCCCTGGGCTCCAGGCAAACTGCAGCTGTTCAAGGCATCCCAAGGGGAGTACAAAAGTGCAACAACATGGCAGCTTTCACAGCTTTTTCCTTGGCACCATCCCTATACCTAGGCTGATTTATCTGCCTAGGGTTAGGGTTAGGGTTCAGCCTAGGGCTTGGATTTTTTTAACCAGGAAGCCCTGAGTTCCAGTCTTAATTCATCTGCCAAAGGCATCCCAAAGGGAGTGCAGAAGTGCCACAACATGGCTGCTTTCACGGCTTTTCCCTTAGGAAGAACCCTAATACCCGGCTGATTTACCTTCCTAGGGTTACTGTTAGGCTTAGGCCTAGGACTTTTAAAACCAGGAAGCCCTGGGCTCCAGGCACACTGCAGCTGCGAAAGGCATCCCAAGGGGAGCGCAAAAGTGACGCAACTTGGCTGCCACCACTGATATTTCCATGAGACCATCCCGAAACATAGGTTGATTTTCCTTCCTAGGCTTAAGGTTTGAGTTACGCCTAGGGTAAGGGCTCTATTAACCAGAAAGCCCTGAGTTCCAAGAACACAGCAGCTGCGAAGGACTAGCCAAGAAGAGCGCAAAAGTAGCACAACATGCCTGCCTCCACAGCTTTTTCCTTGGGGACATGCCTAATTCCTGGCTGATTTGCCTTTCTCGTCTTAGGGTTGGGGTTCGGCCTAGGGCTAGGATTTTTAAAATCAGGAAGCCCTGAGTTCCAGGCACACTGGAGCTGTGAAAGGCATCCAAAAGGGAGTGCAAAAGTGCCACAACATGGCTGCTTTCACGGCTTTTTCCTTGGCAAGAAGCCTAACACCAGGCTGATTTACCTTCCCAGGGTTACTGTTAGGCTTAGGCCTAGGGCTAGGATTTTTAAAACTAGGAAGCCCTGGGCTCCAGGCACACTGCAGCTGTTCAAGGCATCCCAAGGGGAGTACAAAAGTGCAACAACATGGCAGCTTTCACAGCTTTTTCCTTGGCACCATCCCTATACCTAGGCTGATTTATCTGCCTAGGGTTAGGGTTAGGGTTCAGCCTAGGGCTTGGATTTCTTTAACCAGGAAGCCCTGAGTTCCAGGCTTAATTCATCTGCCAAAGGCATCCCAAAGGGAGTGCAGAAGTGCCACAACATGGCTGCTTTCACGGCTTTTCCCTTAGGAAGAACCCTAATACCCGGCTGATTTACCTTCCTAGGGTTACTGTTAGGCTTAGGCCTAGGACTTTTAAAACCAGGAAGCCCTGGGCTCCAGGCACACTGCAGCTGCGAAAGGCATCCCAAGGGGAGCGCAAAAGTGACGCAACTTGGCTGCCACCATTGATATTTCCATGAGACCATCCCGAACCATAGGCTGATTTTCCTTCCTAGGGTTAAGGTTTGAGTTACGCCTAGGGTAAGGGCTCTATTAACCAGAAAGCCCTGAGTTCCAAGAACACAGCAGCTGCGAAGGACTAGCCAAGAAGAGCGCAAAAGTAGCACAACATGCCTGCCTCCACAGCTTTTTCCTTGGGGACATGCCTAATTCCTGGCTGATTTGCCTTTCTCGTCTTAGGGTTGGGGTTCGGCCTAGGGCTAGGATTTTTAAAATCAGGAAGCCCTGAGTTCCAGGCACACTGGAGCTGTGAAAGGCATCCAAAAGGGAGTGCAAAAGTGCCACAACATGGCTGCTTTCACGGCTTTTTCCTTGGCAAGAAGCCTAACACCAGGCTGATTTCCCTTCCCAGGGTTACTGTTAGGCTTAGGCCTAGGGCTAGGATTTTTAAAACTAGGAAGCCCTTAGCTCCAGGCACACTGCAGCTGTTCAAGGCATCCCAAGGGGAGTACAAAAGTGCAACAACATGGCAGCTTTCACAGCTTTTTCCTTGGCACCATCCCTATACCTAGGCTGATTTATCTGCCTAGGGTTAGGGTTAGGCTTCAGCCTAGGGCTTGGATTTCTTTAACCAGGAAGCCCTGAGTTCCAGGCTTACTTCATCTGCCAAAGGCATCCCAAAGGGAGTGCAGAAGTGCCACAACATGGCTGCTTTCATGGCTTTTCCCTTAGGAAGAACCCTAATACCCGGCTGATTTACCTTCCTAGGGTTACTGTTAGGCTTAGGCCTAGGACTTTTAAAACCAGGAAGCCCTGGGCTCCAGGCACACTGCAGCTGCGAAAGGCATCCCAAGGGGAGCGCAAAAGTGACGCAACTTGGCTGCCACCATTGATATTTCCATGAGAGCATCCCGAACCATAGGCTGATTTTCCTTCCTAGGCTTAAGGTTTGAGTTACGCCTAGGGTAAGGGTCTATTAACCAGAAAGCCCTGAGTTCCAAGAACACAGCAGCTGCGAAGGACTACCCAAGAAGAGCGCAAAAGTACCACAACATGCCTGCCTCCACAGCTTTTTCCTTGGGGACATGCCTAATTCCTGGCTGATTTGCCTTTCTCGTCTTAGGGTTGGGGTTCGGCCTAGGGCTAGGATTTTTAAAATCAGGAAGCCCTGAGTTCCAGGCACACTGGAGCTGTGAAAGGCATCCAAAAGGGAGTGCAAAAGTGCCACAACATGGCTGCTTTCACGGCTTTTTCCTTGGCAAGAAGCCTAACACCAGGCTGATTTACCTTCCCAGGGTTACTGTTAGGCGTAGGCTAAGGACTAAGATTTTTTAAAACTAGGAAGCCCTTAGCTCCAGGCACACTGCAGCTGTTCAAGGCATCCCAAGGGGAGTACAAAAGTGCAACAACATGGCAGCTTTCACAGCTTTTTCCTTGGCACCATCCCGATACCTAGGCTGATTTATCTGCCTAGGGTTAGGGTTAGGGTTCAGCCTAGGGCTTGGATTTCTTTAACCAGGAAGCCCTGAGTTCCAGGCTTACTTCATCTGCCAAAGGCATCCCAAAGGGAGTGCAGAAGTGCCACAACATGGCTGCTTTCACGGCTTTTCCCTTAGGAAGAACCCTAATACCCGGCTGATTTACCTTCCTAGGGTTACTGTTAGGCTTAGGCCTAGGACTTTTAAAACCAGGAAGCCCTGGGCTCCAGGCACACTGCAGCTGCGAAAGGCATCCCAAGGGGAGCGCAAAAGTGATGCAACTTGGCTGCCACCACTGATATTTCCATGAGACCGTCCCGAACCATAGGTTGATTTTCCTTCCTAGGGTTAAGGTTTGAGTTACGCCTAGGGTAAGGGCTCTATTAACCAGAAAGCCCTGAGTTCCAAGAACACAGCAGCTGCGAAGGACTAGCCAAGAAGAGCGCAAAAGTACCACAACATGCCTGCCTCCACAGCTTTTTCCTTGGGGACATGCCTAATTCCTGGCTGATTTGCCTTTCTCGTGTTAGGGTTGGGTTTCGGCCTAGGGCTAGGATTTTTAAAATCAGGAAGCCCTGAGTTCCAGGCACACTGGAGCTGTGAAAGGCATCCAAAAGGGAGTGCAAAAGTGCCACAACATGGCTGCTTTCACGGCTTTTTCCTTGGCAAGAAGCCTAACACCAGGCTGATTTACCTTCCCAGGGTTACTGTTAGGCTTAGGCCTAGGGCTAGGATTTTTAAAACTAGGAAGCCCTGGGCTCCAGGCACACTGCAGCTGTTCAAGGCATCCCAAGGGGAGTACAAAAGTGCAACAACATGGCAGCTTTCACAGCTTTTTCCTTGGCACCATCCCTATACCTAGGCTGATTTATCTGCCTAGGGTTAGGGTTAGGCTTCAGCCTAGGGCTTGGATTTCTTTAACCAGGAAGCCCTGAGTTCCAGGCTTACTTCATCTGCCAAAGGCATCCCAAAGGGAGTGCAGAAGTGCCACAACATGGCTGCTTTCACGGCTTTTCCCTTAGGAAGAACCCTAATACCCGGCTGATTTACCTTCCTAGGGTTACTGTTAGGCTTAGGCCTAGGACTTTTAAAACCAGGAAGCCCTGGGCTCCAGGCACACTGCAGCTGCGAAAGGCATCCCAAGGGGAGCGCAAAAGTGACGCAACTTGGCTGCCACCACTGATATTTCCATGAGACCATCCCGAACCATAGGCTGATTTTCCTTCCTAGGCTTAAGGTTTGAGTTACGCCTAGGGTAAGGCTTCTATTAACCAGAAAGCCCTGAGTTCCAAGAACACAGCAGCTGCGAAGGACTAGCCAAGAAGAGCGCAAAAGTACCACAACATGCCTGCCTCCACAGCTTTTTCCTTGGGGACATGCCTAATTCCTGGCTGATTTGCCTTTCTCGTCTTAGGGTTGGGGTTCGGCCTAGGGCTAGGATTTTTAAAATCAGGAAGCCCTGAGTTCCAGGCACACTGGAGCTGTGAAAGGCATCCAAAAGGGAGTGCAAAAGTGCCACAACATGGCTGCTTTCACGGCTTTTTCCTTGGCAAGAAGCCTAACACCAGGCTGATTTACCTTCCCAGGGTTACTGTTAGGCTTAGGCCTAGGGCTAGGATTTTTGAAACTAGGAAGCCCTGGGCTCCAGGGAAACTGCAGCTGTTCAAGGCATCCCAAGGGGAGTACAAAAGTGCAACAACATGGCAGCTTTCACAGCTTTTTCCTTGGCACCATCCCTATACCTAGGCTGATTTATCTGCCTAGGGTTAGGGTTAGGGTTCAGCCTAGGGCTTGGATTTTTTTAACCAGGAAGCCCTGAGTTCCAGGCTTAATTCATCTGCCAAAGGCATCCCAAAGGGAGTGCAGAAGTGCCACAACATGGCTGCTTTCACGGCTTTTCCCTTAGGAAGAACCCTACTACCCGGCTGATTTACCTTCCTAGGGTTACTGTTAGGCTTAGGCCTAGGACTTTTAAAACCAGGAAGCCCTGGGCTCCAGGCACACTGCAGCTGCGAAAGGCATCCCAAGGGGAGCGCAAAAGTGATGCAACTTGGCTGCCACCACTGATATTTCCATGAGACCGTCCCGAACCATAGGCTGATTTTCCTTCCTAGGGTTAAGGTTTGAGTTACGCCTAGGGTAAGGGCTCTATTAACCAGAAAGCCCTGAGTTCCAAGAACACAGCAGCTGCGAAGGACTAGCCAAGAAGAGCGCAAAAGTACCACAACATGCCTGCCTCCACAGCTTTTTCCTTGGGGACATGCCTAATTCCTGGCTGATTTGCCTTTCTCGTCTTAGGGTTGGGGTTCGGCCTAGGGCTAGGATTTTTAAAATCAGGAAGCCCTGAGTTCCAGGCACACTGGAGCTGTGAAAGGCATCCAAAAGGGAGTGCAAAAGTGCCACAACATGGCTGCTTTCACGGCTTTTTCTTGGCAAGAAGCCTAACACCAGGCTGATTTACCTTCCCAGGGTTACTGTTAGGCTTAGGCCTAGGGCTAGGATTTTTGAAACTAGGAAGCCCTTAGCTCCAGGCACACTGCAGCTGTTCAAGGCATCCCAAGGGGAGTACAAAAGTGCAACAACATGGCAGCTTTCACAGCTTTTTCCTTGGCACCATCCCTATACCTAGGCTGATTTATCTGCCTAGGGTTAGGGTTAGGCTTCAGCCTAGGGCTTGGATTTCTTTAACCAGGAAGCCCTGAGTTCCAGGCTTACTTCATCTGCCAAAGGCATCCCAAAGGGAGTGCAGAAGTGCCACAACATGGCTGCTTTCACGGCTTTTCCCTTAGGAAGAACCCTAATACCCGGCTGATTTACCTTCCTAGGGTTACTGTTAGGCTTAGGCCTAGGACTTTTAAAACCAGGAAGCCCTGGGCTCCAGGCACACTGCAGCTGCGAAAGGCATCCCAAGGGGAGCGCAAAAGTGACGCAACTTGGCTGCCACCACTGATATTTCCATGACACCATCCCGAACCATAGGCTGATTTTCCTTCCTAGGGTTAAGGTTTGAGTTACGCCTAGGGTAAGGGTCTATTAACCAGAAAGCCCTGAGTTCCAAGAACACAGCAGCTGCGAAGGACTAGCCAAGAAGAGCGCAAAAATAGCACAACATGCCTGCCTCCACAGCTTTTTCCTTGGGGACATGCCTAATTCCTGGCTGATTTGCCTTTCTCGTCTTAGGGTTGGGGTTCGGCCTAGGGCTAGGATTTTTAAAATCAGGAAGCCCTGAGTTCCAGGCACACTGGAGCTGTGAAAGGCATCCAAAAGGGAGTGCAAAAGTGCCACAACATGGCTGCTTTCACGGCTTTTTCCTTGGCAAGAAGCCTAACACCAGGCTGATTTACCTTCCCAGGGTTACTGTTAGGCTTAGGCCTAGGGCTAGGATTTTTGAAACTAGGAAGCCCTTAGCTCCAGGCACACTGCAGCTGTTCAAGGCATCCCAAGGGGAGTACAAAAGTGCAACAACATGGCAGCTTTCACAGCTTTTTCCTTGGCACCATCCCTATACCTAGGCTGATTTATCTGCCTAGGGTTAGGGTTAGGGTTCAGCCTAGGGCTTGGATTTCTTTAACCAGGAAGCCCTGAGTTCCAGGCTTACTTCATCTGCCAAAGGCATCCCAAAGGGAGTGCAGAAGTGCCACAACATGGCTGCTTTCACGGCTTTTCCCTTAGGAAGAACCCTAATACCCGGCTGATTTACCTTCCTAGGGTTACTGTTAGGCTTAGGCCTAGGACTTTTAAAACCAGGAAGCCCTGGGCTCCAGGCACACTGCAGCTGCGAAAGGCATCCCAAGGGGAGCGCAAAAGTGACGCAACTTGGCTGCCACCACTGATATTTCCATGAGACCATCCCGAACCATAGGCTGATTTTCCTTCCTAGGGTTAAGGTTTGAGTTACGCCTAGGGTAAGGGTCTATTAACCAGAAAGCCCTGAGTTCCAAGAACACAGCAGCTGCGAAGGACTACCCAAGAAGAGCGCAAAAGTACCACAACATGCCTGCCTCCACAGCTTTTTCCTTGGGGACATGCCTAATTCCTGGCTGATTTGCCTTTCTCGTCTTAGGGTTGGGGTTCGGCCTAGGGCTAGGATTTTTAAAATCAGGAAGCCCTGAGTTCCAGGCACACTGGAGCTGTGAAAGGCGTCCAAAAGGGAGTGCAAAAGTGCCACAACATGGCTGCTTTCACGGCTTTTTCCTTGGCAAGAAGCCTAACACCAGGCTGATTTACCTTCCCAGGGTTACTGTTAGGCTTAGGCCTAGGGCTAGGATTTTTGAAACTAGGAAGCCCTTAGCTCCAGGCACACTGCAGCTGTTCAAGGCATCCCAAGGGGAGTACAAAAGTGCAACAACATGGCAGCTTTCACAGCTTTTTCCTTGGCACCATCCCTATACCTAGGCTGATTTATCTGCCTAGGGTTAGGGTTAGGGTTCAGCCTAGGGCTTGGATTTCTTGAACCAGGAAGCCCTGAGTTCCAGGCTTACTTCATCTGCCAAAGGCATCCCAAAGGGAGTGCAGAAGTGCCACAACATGGCTGCTTTCACGGCTTTTCCCTTAGGAAGAACCCTAATACCCGGCTGATTTACCTTCCTAGGGTTACTGTTAGGCTTAGGCCTAGGACTTTTAAAACCAGGAAGCCCTGGGCTCCAGGCACACTGCAGCTGCGAAAGGCATCCCAAGGGGAGCGCAAAAGTGACGCAACTTGGCTGCCACCACTGATATTTCCATGAGACCGTCCCGAACCATAGGCTGATTTTCCTTCCTAGGGTTAAGGTTTGAGTTACGCCTAGGGTAAGGGTTCTATTAACCAGAAAGCCCTGAGTTCCAAGAACACAGCAGCTGCGAAGGACTAGCCAAGAAGAGCGCAAAAGTACCACAACATGCCTGCCTCCACAGCTTTTTCCTTGGGGACATGCCTAATTCCTGGCTGATTTGCCTTTCTCGTCTTAGGGTTGGGGTTCGGCCTAGGGCTAGGATTTTTAAAATCAGGAAGCCCTGAGTTCCAGGCACACTGGAGCTGTGAAAGGCATCCAAAAGGGAGTGCAAAAGTGCCACAACATGGCTGCTTTCACGGCTTTTTCCTTGGCAAGAAGCCTAACACCAGGCTGATTTACCTTCCCAGGGTTACTGTTAGGCTTAGGCCTAGGGCTAGGATTTTTGAAACTAGGAAGCCCTTAGCTCCAGGCACACTGCAGCTGTTCAAGGCATCCCAAGGGGAGTACAAAAGTGCAACAACATGGCAGCTTTCACAGCTTTTTCCTTGGCACCATCCCTATACCTAGGCTGATTTATCTGCCTAGGGTTAGGGTTAGGGTTCAGCCTAGGGCTTGGATTTCTTTAACCAGGAAGCCCTGAGTTCCAGGCTTACTTCATCTGCCAAAGGCATCCCAAAGGGAGTGCAGAAGTGCCACAACATGGCTGCTTTCACGGCTTTTCCCTTAGGAAGAACCCTAATACCCGGCTGATTTACCTTCCTAGGGTTACTGTTAGGCTTAGGCCTAGGACTTTTAAAACCAGGAAGCCCTGGGCTCCAGGCACACTGCAGCTGCGAAAGGCATCCCAAGGGGAGCGCAAAAGTGACGCAACTTGGCTGCCACCACTGATATTTCCATGAGACCATCCCGAACCATAGGCTGATTTTCCTTCCTAGGCTTAAGGTTTGAGTTACGCCTAGGGTAAGGGTCTATTAACCAGAAAGCCCTGAGTTCCAAGAACACAGCAGCTGCGAAGGACTACCCAAGAAGAGCGCAAAAGTACCACAACATGCCTGCCTCCACAGCTTTTTCCTTGGGGACATGCCTAATTCCTGGCTGATTTGCCTTTCTCGTCTTAGTGTTGGGGTTCGGCCTAGGGCTAGGATTTTTAAAATCAGGAAGCCCTGAGTTCCAGGCACACTGGAGCTGTGAAAGGCATCCAAAAGGGAGTGCAAAAGTGCCACAACATGGCTGCTTTCACGGCTTTTTCCTTGGCAAGAAGCCTAACACCAGGCTGATTTACCTTCCCAGGGTTACTGTTAGGCTTAGGCCTAGGGCTAGGATTTTTAAAACTAGGAAGCCCTTAGCTCCAGGCACACTGCAGCTGTTCAAGGCATCCCAAGGGGAGTACAAAAGTGCAACAACATGGCAGCTTTCACAGCTTTTTCCTTGGCACCATCCCTATACCTAGGCTGATTTATCTGCCTAGGGTTAGGTTTAGGGTTCAGCCTAGGGCTTGGATTTCTTTAACCAGGAAGCCCTGAGTTCCAGGCTTACTTCATCTGCCAAAGGCATCCCAAAGGGAGTGCAGAAGTGCCACAACATGGCTGCTTTCACGGCTTTTCCCTTAGGAAGAACCCTAATACCCGGCTGATTTACCTTCCCTGGGTTACTGTTAGGCTTAGGCCTAGGACTTTTAAAACCAGGAAGCCCTGGGCTCCAGGCACACTGCAGCTGCGAAAGGCATCCCAAGGGGAGCGCAAAAGTGACGCAACTTGGCTGCCACCACTGATATTTCCATGAGACCATCCCGAACCATAGGCTGATTTTCCTTCCTAGGGTTAAGGTTTGAGTTACGCCTAGGGTAAGGGTCTATTAAACAGAAAGCCCTGAGTTCCAAGAACACAGCAGCTGCGAAGGACTAGCCAAGAAGAGCGCAAAAGTAGCACAACATGCCTGCCTCCACAGCTTTTTCCTTGGGGACATGCCTAATTCCTGGCTGATTTGCCTTTCTCGTCTTAGGGTTGGGGTTCGGCCTAGGGCTAGGATTTTTAAAATCAGGAAGCCCTGAGTTCCAGGCACACTGGAGCTGTGAAAGGCATCCAAAAGGGAGTGCAAAAGTGCCACAACATGGCTGCTTTCACGGCTTTTTCCTTGGCAAGAAGCCTAACACCAGGCTGATTTACCTTCCCAGGGTTACTGTTAGGCTTAGGCCTAGGGCTAGGATTTTTAAAACTAGGAAGCCCTTAGCTCCAGGCACACTGCAGCTGTTCAAGGCATCCCAAGGGGAGTACAAAAGTGCAACAACATGGCAGCTTTCACAGCTTTTTCCTTGGCACCATCCCTATACCTAGGCTGATTTATCTGCCTAGGGTTAGGGTTAGGGTTCAGCCTAGGGCTTGGATTTCTTTAACCAGGAAGCCCTGAGTTCCAGGCTTACTTCATCTGCCAAAGGCATCCCAAAGGGAGTGCAGAAGTGCCACAACATGGCTGCTTTCACGGCTTTTCCCTTAGGAAGAACCCTAATACCCGGCTGATTTACCTTCCTAGGGTTACTGTTAGGCTTAGGCCTAGGACTTTTAAAACCAGGAAGCCCTGGGCTCCAGGCACACTGCAGCTGCGAAAGGCATCCCAAGGGGAGCGCAAAAGTGACGCAACTTGGCTGCCACCACTGATATTTCCATGAGACCATCCCGAACCATAGGCTGATTTTCCTTCCTAGGCTTAAGGTTTGAGTTACGCCTAGGGTAAGGGTTCTATTACCCAGAAAGCCCTGAGTTCCAAGAACACAGCAGCTGCGAAGGACTACCCAAGAAGAGCGCAAAAGTACCACAACATGCCTGCCTCCACAGCTTTTTCCTTGGGGACATGCCTAATTCCTGGCTGATTTGCCTTTCTCGTCTTAGGGTTGGGGTTCGGCCTAGGGCTAGGATTTTTAAAATCAGGAAGCCCTGAGTTCCAGGCACACTGGAGCTGTGAAAGGCATCCAAAAGGGAGTGCAAAAGTGCCACAACATGGCTGCTTTCACGGCTTTTTCCTTGGCAAGAAGCCTAACACCAGGCTGATTTACCTTCCCAGGGTTACTGTTAGGCTTAGGCCTAGGGCTAGGATTTTTGAAACAAGGAAGCCCTGGGCTCCAGGCACACTGCAGCTGTTCAAGGCATCCCAAGGGGAGTACAAAAGTGCAACAACATGGCAGCTTTCACAGCTTTTTCCTTGGCACCATCCCTATACCTAGGCTGATTTATCTGCCTAGGGTTAGGGTTAGGGTTCAGCCTAGGGCTTGGATTTCTTTAACCAGGAAGCCCTGAGTTCCAGGCTTACTTCATCTGCCAAAGGCATCCCAAAGGGAGTGCAGAAGTGCCACAACATGGCTGCTTTCACGGCTTTTCCCTTAGGAAGAACCCTAATACCCGGCTGATTTACCTTCCTAGGGTTACTGTTAGGCTTAGGCCTAGGACTTTTAAAACCAGGAAGCCCTGGGCTCCAGGCACACTGCAGCTGCGAAAGGCATCCCAAGGGGAGCGCAAAAGTGACGCAACTTGGCTGCCACCACTGATATTTCCATGAGACCATCCCGAACCATAGGCTGATTTTCCTTCCTAGGCTTAAGGTTTGAGTTACGCCTAGGGTAAGGGTTCTATTACCCAGAAAGCCCTGAGTTCCAAGAACACAGCAGCTGCGAAGGACTACCCAAGAAGAGCGCAAAAGTACCACAACATGCCTGCCTCCACAGCTTTTTCCTTGGGGACATGCCTAATTCCTGGCTGATTTGCCTTTCTCGTCTTAGGGTTGGGGTTCGGCCTAGGGCTAGGATTTTTAAAATCAGGAAGCCCTGAGTTCCAGGCACACTGGAGCTGTGAAAGGCATCCAAAAGGGAGTGCAAAAGTGCCACAACATGGCTGCTTTCACGGCTTTTTCCTTGGCAAGAAGCCTAACACCAGGCTGATTTACCTTCCCAGGGTTACTGTTAGGCTTAGGCCTAGGGCTAGGATTTTTGAAACAAGGAAGCCCTGGGCTCCAGGCACACTGCAGCTGTTCAAGGCATCCCAAGGGGAGTACAAAAGTGCAACAACATGGCAGCTTTCACAGCTTTTTCCTTGGCACCATCCCTATACCTAGGCTGATTTATCTGCCTAGGGTTAGGGTTAGGGTTCAGCCTAGGGCTTGGATTTCTTTAACCAGGAAGCCCTGAGTTCCAGGCTTACTTCATCTGCCAAAGGCATCCCAAAGGGAGTGCAGAAGTGCCACAACATGGCTGCTTTCACGGCTTTTCCCTTAGGAAGAACCCTAATACCCGGCTGATTTACCTTCCTAGGGTTACTGTTAGGCTTAGGCCTAGGACTTTTAAAACCAGGAAGCCCTGGGCTCCAGGCACACTGCAGCTGCGAAAGGCATCCCAAGGGGAGCGCAAAAGTGACGCAACTTGGCTGCCACCATTGATATTTCCATGAGACCATCCCGAACCATAGGCTGATTTTCCTTCCTAGGGTTAAGGTTTGAGTTACGCCTAGGGTAAGGGCTCTATTAACCAGAAAGCCCTGAGTTCCAAGAACACAGCAGCTGCGAAGGACTAGCCAAGAAGAGCGCAAAAGTACCACAACATGCCTGCCTCCACAGCTTTTTCCTTGGGGACATGCCTAATTCCTGGCTGATTTGCCTTTCTCGTCTTAGGGTTGGGGTTCGGCCTAGGGCTAGGATTTTTAAAATCAGGAAGCCCTGAGTTCCAGGCACACTGGAGCTGTGAAAGGCATCCAAAAGGGAGTGCAAAAGTGCCACAACATGGCTGCTTTCACGGCTTTTTCCTTGGCAAGAAGCCTAACACCAGGCTGATTTCCCTTCCCAGGGTTACTGTTAGGCTTAGGCCTAGGGCTAGGATTTTTAAAACTAGGAAGCCCTTAGCTCCAGGCACACTGCAGCTGTTCAAGGCATCCCAAGGGGAGTACAAAAGTGCAACAACATGGCAGCTTTCACAGCTTTTTCCTTGGCACCATCCCTATACCTAGGCTGATTTATCTGCCTAGGGTTAGGGTTAGGGTTCAGCCTAGGGCTTGGATTTCTTTAACCAGGAAGCCCTGAGTTCCAGGCTTACTTCATCTGCCAAAGGCATCCCAAAGGGAGTGCAGAAGTGCCACAACATGGCTGCTTTCACGGCTTTTCCCTTAGGAAGAACCCTAATACCCGGCTGATTTACCTTCCTAGGGTTACTGTTAGGCTTAGGCCTAGGACTTTTAAAACCAGGAAGCCCTGGGCTCCAGGCACACTGCAGCTGCGAAAGGCATCCCAAGGGGAGCGCAAAAGTGACCCAACTTGGCTGCCACCACTGATATTTCCATGAGACCATCCCGAATCATAGGCTGATTTTCCTGCCTAGGCTTAAGGTTTGAGTTACGCCTAGGGTAAGGGTTCTATTAACCAGAAAGCCATGAGTTCCAAGAACACAGCAGCTGCGAAGGACTAGCCAAGAAGAGCGCAAAAGTACCACAACATGCCTGCCTCCACAGCTTTTTCCTTGGGGACATGCCTAATTCCTGGCTGATTTGCCTTTCTCGTCTTAGGGTTGGGGTTCGGCCTAGGGCTAGGATTTTTAAAATCAGGAAGCCCTGAGTTCCAGGCACACTGGAGCTGTGAAAGGCATCCAAAAGGGAGTGCAAAAGTGCCACAACATGGCTGCTTTCACGGCTTTTTCCTTGGCAAGAAGCCTAACACCAGGCTGATTTACCTTCCCAGGGTTACTGTTAGGCTTAGGCCTAGGGCTAGGATTTTTAAAACTAGGAAGCCCTGGGCTCCAGGCAAACTGCAGCTGTTCAAGGCATCCCAAGGGGAGTACAAAAGTGCAACAACATGGCAGCTTTCACAGCTTTTTCCTTGGCACCATCCCTATACCTAGGCTGATTTATCTGCCTAGGGTTAGGGTTAGGGTTCAGCCTAGGGCTTGGATTTTTTTAACCAGGAAGCCCTGAGTTCCAGTCTTAATTCATCTGCCAAAGGCATCCCAAAGGGAGTGCAGAAGTGCCACAACATGGCTGCTTTCACGGCTTTTCCCTTAGGAAGAACCCTAATACCCGGCTGATTTACCTTCCTAGGGTTACTGTTAGGCTTAGGCCTAGGACTTTTAAAACCAGGAAGCCCTGGGCTCCAGGCACACTGCAGCTGCGAAAGGCATCCCAAGGGGAGCGCAAAAGTGACGCAACTTGGCTGCCACCACTGATATTTCCATGAGACCATCCCGAAACATAGGTTGATTTTCCTTCCTAGGCTTAAGGTTTGAGTTACGCCTAGGGTAAGGGCTCTATTAACCAGAAAGCCCTGAGTTCCAAGAACACAGCAGCTGCGAAGGACTAGCCAAGAAGAGCGCAAAAGTAGCACAACATGCCTGCCTCCACAGCTTTTTCCTTGTGGACATGCCTAATTCCTGGCTGATTTGCCTTTCTCGTCTTAGGGTTGGGGTTCGGCCTAGGGCTAGGATTTTTAAAATCAGGAAGCCCTGAGTTCCAGGCACACTGGAGCTGTGAAAGGCATCCAAAAGGGAGTGCAAAAGTGCCACAACATGGCTGCTTTCACGGCTTTTTACTTGGCAAGAAGCCTAACACCAGGCTGATTTACCTTCCCAGGGTTACTGTTAGGCTTAGGCCTAGGGCTAGGATTTTTAAAACTAGGAAGCCCTGGGCTCCAGGCACACTGCAGCTGTTCAAGGCATCCCAAGGGGAGTACAAAAGTGCAACAACATGGCAGCTTTCACAGCTTTTTCCTTGGCACCATCCCTATACCTAGGCTGATTTATCTGCCTAGGGTTAGGGTTAGGGTTCAGCCTAGGGCTTGGATTTCTTTAACCAGGAAGCCCTGAGTTCCAGGCTTAATTCATCTGCCAAAGGCATCCCAAAGGGAGTGCAGAAGTGCCACAACATGGCTGCTTTCACGGCTTTTCCCTTAGGAAGAACCCTAATACCCGGCTGATTTACCTTCCTAGGGTTACTGTTAGGCTTAGGCCTAGGACTTTTAAAACCAGGAAGCCCTGGGCTCCAGGCACACTGCAGCTGCGAAAGGCATCCCAAGGGGAGCGCAAAAGTGACGCAACTTGGCTGCCACCATTGATATTTCCATGAGACCATCCCGAACCATAGGCTGATTTTCCTTCCTAGGGTTAAGGTTTGAGTTACGCCTAGGGTAAGGGCTCTATTAACCAGAAAGCCCTGAGTTCCAAGAACACAGCAGCTGCGAAGGACTAGCCAAGAAGAGCGCAAAAGTAGCACAACATGCCTGCCTCCACAGCTTTTTCCTTGGGGACATGCCTAATTCCTGGCTGATTTGCCTTTCTCGTCTTAGGGTTGGGGTTCGGCCTAGGGCTAGGATTTTTAAAATCAGGAAGCCCTGAGTTCCAGGCACACTGGAGCTGTGAAAGGCATCCAAAAGGGAGTGCAAAAGTGCCACAACATGGCTGCTTTCACGGCTTTTTCCTTGGCAAGAAGCCTAACACCAGGCTGATTTCCCTTCCCAGGGTTACTGTTAGGCTTAGGCCTAGGGCTAGGATTTTTAAAACTAGGAAGCCCTTAGCTCCAGGCACACTGCAGCTGTTCAAGGCATCCCAAGGGGAGTACAAAAGTGCAACAACATGGCAGCTTTCACAGCTTTTTCCTTGGCACCATCCCTATACCTAGGCTGATTTATCTGCCTAGGGTTAGGGTTAGGCTTCAGCCTAGGGCTTGGATTTCTTTAACCAGGAAGCCCTGAGTTCCAGGCTTACTTCATCTGCCAAAGGCATCCCAAAGGGAGTGCAGAAGTGCCACAACATGGCTGCTTTCATGGCTTTTCCCTTAGGAAGAACCCTAATACCCGGCTGATTTACCTTCCTAGGGTTACTGTTAGGCTTAGGCCTAGGACTTTTAAAACCAGGAAGCCCTGGGCTCCAGGCACACTGCAGCTGCGAAAGGCATCCCAAGGGGAGCGCAAAAGTGACGCAACTTGGCTGCCACCATTGATATTTCCATGAGAGCATCCCGAACCATAGGCTGATTTTCCTTCCTAGGCTTAAGGTTTGAGTTACGCCTAGGGTAAGGGTCTATTAACCAGAAAGCCCTGAGTTCCAAGAACACAGCAGCTGCGAAGGACTAGCCAAGAAGAGCGCAAAAGTACCACAACATGCCTGCCTCCACAGCTTTTTCCTTGGGGACATGCCTAATTCCTGGCTGATTTGCCTTTCTCGTCTTAGTGTTGGGGTTCGGCCTAGGGCTAAGATTTTTAAAATCAGGAAGCCCTGAGTTCCAGGCACACTGGAGCTGTGAAAGGCATCCAAAAGGGAGTGCAAAAGTGCCACAACATGGCTGCTTTCACGGCTTTTTCCTTGGCAAGAAGCCTAACACCAGGCTGATTTACCTTCCCAGGGTTACTGTTAGGCTTAGGCCTAGGGCTAGGATTTTTAAAACTAGGAAGCCCTTAGCTCCAGGCACACTGCAGCTGTTCAAGGCATCCCAAGGGGAGTACAAAAGTGCAACAACATGGCAGCTTTCACAGCTTTTTCCTTGGCACCATCCCTATACCTAGGCTGATTTATCTGCCTAGGGTTAGGGTTAGGGTTCAGCCTAGGGCTTGGATTTCTTGAACCAGGAAGCCCTGAGTTCCAGGCTTACTTCATCTGCCAAAGGCATCCCAAAGGGAGTGCAGAAGTGCCACAACATGGCTGCTTTCACGGCTTTTCCCTTAGGAAGAACCCTAATACCCGGCTGATTTACCTTCCTAGGGTTACTGTTAGGCTTAGGCCTAGGACTTTTAAAACCAGGAAGCCCTGGGCTCCAGGCACACTGCAGCTGCGAAAGGCATCCCAAGGGGAGCGCAAAAGTGACGCAACTTGGCTGCCACCATTGATATTTCCATGAGACCATCCCGAACCATAGGCTGATTTTCCTTCCTAGGCTTAAGGTTTGAGTTACGCCTAGGGTAAGGGTCCTATTAACCAGAAAGCCCTGAGTTCCAAGAACACAGCAGCTGCGAAGGACTACCCAAGAAGAGCGCAAAAGTAGCACAACATGCCTGCCTCCACAGCTTTTTCCTTGGGGACATGCCTAATTCCTGGCTGATTTGCCTTTCTCGTCTTAGTGTTGGGGTTCAGCCTAGGGCTAGGATTTTTAAAATCAGGAAGCCCTGAGTTCCAGGCACACTGGAGCTGTGAAAGGCATCCAAAAGGGAGTGCAAAAGTGCCACAACATGGCTGCTTTCACGGCTTTTTCCTTGGCAAGAAGCCTAACACCAGGCTGATTTACCTTCCCAAGGTTACTGTTAGGCTTAGGCCTAGGGCTAGGATTTTTAAAACTAGGAAGCCCTTAGCTCCAGGCACACTGCAGCTGTTCAAGGCATCCCAAGGGGAGTACAAAAGTGCAACAACATGGCAGCTTTCACAGCTTTTTCCTTGGCACCATCCCTATACCTAGGCTGATTTATCTGCCTAGGGTTAGGGTTAGGGTTCAGCCTAGGGCTTGGATTTCTTTAACCAGGAAGCCCTGAGTTCCAGGCTTACTTCATCTGCCAAAGGCATCCCAAAGGGAGTGCAGAAGTGCCACAACATGGCTGCTTTCACGGCTTTTCCCTTAGGAAGAACCCTAATACCCGGCTGATTTACCTTCCTAGGGTTACTGTTAGGCTTAGGCCTAGGACTTTTAAAACCAGGAAGCCCTGGGCTCCAGGCACACTGCAGCTGCGAAAGGCATCCCAAGGGGAGCGCAAAAGTGACGCAACTTGGCTGCCACCACTGATATTTCCATGAGACCATCTCGAACCATAGGCTGATTTTCCTTCCTAGGCTTAAGGTTTGAGTTACGCCTAGGGTAAGGGTTCTATTAACCAGAAAGCCCTGAGTTCCAAGAACACAGCAGCTGCGAAGGACTACCCAAGAAGAGCGCAAAAGTACCACAACATGCCTGCCTCCACAGCTTTTTCCTTGGGGACATGCCTAATTCCTGGCTGATTTGCCTTTCTCGTCTTAGGGTTGGGGTTCGGCCTAGGGCTAGGATTTTTAAAATCAGGAAGCCCTGAGTTCCAGGCACACTGGAGCTGTGAAAGGCATCCAAAAGGGAGTGCAAAAGTGCCACAACATGGCTGTTTTCACGGCTTTTTCCTTGGCAAGAAGCCTAACACCAGGCTGATTTACCTTCCCAGGGTTACTGTTAGGCTTAGGCCTAGGGCTAGGATTTTTAAAACTAGGAAGCCCTTAGCTCCAGGCACACTGCAGCTGTTCAAGGCATCCCAAGGGGAGTACAAAAGTGCAACAACATGGCAGCTTTCACAGCTTTTTCCTTGGCACCATCCCTATACCTAGGCTGATTTATCTGCCTAGGGTTAGGGTTAGGGTTCAGCCTAGGGCTTGGATTTCTTTAAGCAGGAAGCCCTGAGTTCCAGGCTTACTTCGTCTGCCAAAGGCATCCCAAAGGGAGTGCAGAAGTGCCACAACATGGCTGCTTTCACGGCTTTTCCCTTAGGAAGAACCCTAATACCCGGCTGATTTACCTTCCTAGGGTTACTGTTAGGCTTAGGCCTAGGACTTTTAAAACCAGGAAGCCCTGGGCTCCAGGCACACTGCAGCTGCGAAAGGCATCCCAAGGGGAGCGCAAAAGTGACGCAACTTGGCTGCCACCACTGATATTTCCATGAGACCATCCCGAACCATAGGCTGATTTTCCTTCCTAGGGTTAAGGTTTGAGTTACGCCTAGGGTAAGGGCTCTATTAACCAGAAAGCCCTGAGTTCCAAGAACACAGCAGCTGCGAAGGACTAGCCAAGAAGAGCACAAAAGTACCACAACATGCCTGCCTCCACAGCTTTTTCCTTGGGGACATGCCTAATTCCTGGCTGATTTGCCTTTCTCGTCTTAGGGTTGGGGTTCGGCCTAGGGCTAGGATTTTTAAAATCAGGAAGCCCTGAGTTCCAGGCACACTGGAGCTGTGAAAGGCATCCAAAAGGGAGCGCAAAAGTGTCGCCCTGGTTTTTTGAGATTTTCTAAGCCTTCTGATGTTGACATTCTTGTAGTGAATTTTCTCACACACTTTCTGTAAATAAGTCATTGTTTTTCATTCCTTTATGGAGGAGGAGAGACTTGATGGACTGTTGGTTTGACCTGTGTCATTGCAGAGGTGTTACTGTCACCTTCCAATCCACTGTCACTTTTGTAAAACTATAAATATTGGAGTCAGAGAATAAAACTTCCCTTTTTTCCTTCACCTTGAGAGAGGTGGTGTGCTTGTGTTCTTTTGTGTCCGTCAGCGACATCTGGTGACCGCCGAAGTGTATTGCAGCCTAGGCTGAAACACGGACAGCGGATTGCGGTGAGGTTTTCCCCTCCTCCTTTTGGTGCTTTGCCTGCTGTTCTTGGGCAATGGAAACCTCTGTGGCTTTCCGGGACGATTCCCTCATTTTGGATCTCTGGAGGGTGGTTCTGGAGTGGAAACAGGTCTCTGTTTCCTGGGATGGTTTGGAGAGATTGATTCTGTGGGCCCGAGAGCGAGGTTTTTTTTCGGACATTCCGAAGGCGTTCGATAGGCGGGAGTGGTCTCGCTTGGGGGACCACCTTATGGAGGCCCTCTTTGATGATTGCACTGTAGATGTGGGACCGCTGCTGCTGCAGTGGAGGCACTGTGAGGAGCTTTGGCGGGGGTCCGGTTCTTGTACCCCTCAGAGCTCCGAGGGAAGCCCTTCTATTTCAGATGTGGAGATTGACCTCCTGTGTGATGTGGACCCTCCCTCCCCGCCTCATGACGGTGTGCTGGGGAGTGGCCATTATCCGCCTGGGGTGGATTGGGCTCACAGCCAGCTGGTCCCGAGTCCGGGGGGCTCTCTGGATTCGGCGGGCCGTCCTCGCCCCGCCTCGTCCTATGCGGGTGGCGGGGCGGGGGACGGGTTGCCCTCTCTGTGTGCCTTCCCGGCCTTTAAGGGTCAGCCTCCGCCCCGATTTGAGGCTGCTGCGGTGACTACCTGTTGTCCGAATTGCGGTGTGTCCACCACGTTCCCCCTGAGCGAGGGGGGGGGTGGGTTCTCCCACCTCTGAATCGGGTTCCTCAGCGGGGGGAGCGATTTTGCCCTCCTCCGAGTCTGCGCAGTCGGTGCAGGCAGTCGGGGGCGGGACGTTGCCCGCCTCTGGGTCTGCGCAGCCGGTGAAGGCAGCCGGGGGCGGGGCGTTGCCCGCCTCTGTGTCTGCGCAGCTGGTGAAGGCAGCCGGGGGCGGGGTGTCGGTCGGTGCTCCGCCCGGCCCCGCTCCGGTGGGCGGGCAGCCCGTCCCTCTCCGTTCGGTGGGGGCCGTGCCCGCTACGGGATCTTGCAGATTGGGGCGGGCTCTCATAGGGGGCCTTCCCGGCTCCCTTGTGCCGCCCCGCAGTGACGCGGCTCTGCGGGCCGCGCCTCCCTCGGCATTCCACCCCGCCCCCGTAGCGGGGGATGGGGGCCCCGCGCCGGCTGTGTCTGGCACTGTGCCAGAGGTGCGGGCCGTGCCGGCAGCTGCGGCTGCCGAGGCGGCCCCTGCCGGAGCTGCAGCGCAGCAGGGGACTGGGGTGTTTACCTTTAGTGCAACTGCTGACGCGACCGGCGGGAGGCCGGCGGGTGCCCGGGGCCATGGCCCTTTCTCGTCAGGTCTTTGGACGCTTCCTGCGTGCCAGGTGACTGTGCGTCCGAGGCACCCTGAACGTTTTTGGCCAGAGGCAAAAACCAAGACTGACGAGATGAATGAACATCTCTCCTCACGGCATCTGCAGGGTCGGGGGGTGGATTCCTTTGGCTCTGCCGGTGCTGCAGGGGGCGCAGGGATGAGTGGTGTTGCCCCGGCTCCCAGTCAATCAATCCCTCCTGTCTCTGGGGGGCCCAAGGATCGGGGCGAGGCAGGTGCGGTGGCTTTGCCAGGGGGTCCCCAGGCTTTCCCTGTGCTCAGGGGCGTCACTCATAACACTTATGAACCCCTTGTGTATAAGCTGGAGAAGGAACTCCGTGAAGCGGTTGCTCAGCATGGTTTGGGGTCTGCTGAGGTTATGCACATTCTTCGGAGGCTTGATCAGGATGTGCTGACACCTCACGATGTCCGTTGTGTGGCACATTCTCTTTTTGACCCTGTGCAATTTGGTGTTTTGAGACCAAGTGGGCTCGTCTGGCAGCCCAAGCAGTGAGGCGGAATGCTGCGCTGGCGCCGGAGGACCCCAGGCGTGCAGTTGCTGTGGATATGCTGTTGGGGACAGGGCGTTATGAGAATGTTCAGGGGCCGGTTGGATATGATCCCCTTGTGCTTCAGCAATGCAACACTCTGGGCATGGGAGCGATTGTGCAGACCCTGGAAATGGCTGCTCCGAAGCAGCCGTTCTCAACTGTTGTCCAGGGGGATGATGAGCCTTTTATGGTATTTGCGGCGAGGTTGATTGCATCTGTGGAGAGGCAGGTGCCTGATCCTGTGGCGAGGGACGTTACAATTGCAAACCTTGTCAAGTGCAATTGTAATGACGCTTGTAATAAGATTATAGCGGCTATGCCTGGTGATCCTAGTATCTGGGAGATGGCAGAAGCCTGTGCGAACGTCATTCCCTCACGTCGGAAGTTGGCCGCTGTGGCTGCCGCTGTGCAGCCCGTCTGGGCAGCACCGCAGGGCGGGCGGACGCAGCAGGCGAATGCACAGACTAGCAGGAAGCGGGGGAAGAAGGATCAGAAGGTCAAATTCCCCATGTTCTTGTGCGGTCGGTGTGGTAGGCCGAATCACATGGCTAACATTTGTAAGGCAACTGTTCATGCTAATGGCCAGGCGTTGCCAGGTTCGGGAAACGTGAGGCGGAGCGCGCAGCAGGAGGGGCGCGCTCAGACACAAGCTTCCCTCCAGACCCAGGTGCCGATGGAGGTCTCCTTTGCCGGCTTGCAGCCAGCACCCGCGGATCAGCAGGCGTGGACATCTGCACCGCAGCAACAGTTGTCTTAGATTCGTCTGAGATACGCAAGGTTCCCCTGGATGCCTTTGGTCCCTTGGGTGGGGGCATGAGTGCTCTCCTTATGGGGAGGTCTAGTGCCACCCTTCAGGGCATCATTGTGCACCTGGGGCTCATTGATGCAGATTTTACAGGGCAGATTTGTGCCATGGTTTCCACACTTACTCCCCCTGTCACAATCCCAAAAGGGACACGGCTTGCTCAACTTGTGCCTTTTAAGTCTTCTGTTTGCAGGACAGCTGACCGGTCACGTGGAGCTGGTGGCTTTGGATCCACTGGGCCGCCTCAGGTTCACTGGACTGCTGTCCTGACCAAGGACCGTCCCGAGATGCTGTGTACCCTGTCTGTTCCTGGTGCGACACCGTCGGAAATCCACCTCTGCGGGCTTCTCGACAGCGGTGCTGACATCACTGTTCTCTCCCTTGCTGCCTGGCCCTCGGAGTGGCCCCTGGATCCGGTGGGGACATCTGTCGCGGGCCTGGGAGGGACGGCACAATGCTATGTGGCCCAGCAGCCCGTGCTGGTCACCAACCCGGAGGGACAGATGGCCTGGGTTAGGCCTCATGTTACTTCTACTCCTGCCAACCTTTGGGGAAGGGATGTTCTGTCTGCCTGGGGGGTGCGTATCGGGACGGATTTTTAATGGGGGCCACTGCAGTGAAGGGCGCAGAGTGTCCTACGCCTCCTATACGGTGGCTGGTGGACAAACCCATTTGGGAGAAGCAGTGGTCCCTCCCTGATGATAAATTAGTCGCCCTTCGGAATTTGGTGCAGGAGCAGTTGGACCAGGGCCATCTGGAGCCTTCTAACAGTCCTTGGAACACTCCTGTCTTCTGTATCAAGAAGAAATCTGGGAAATGGAGGTTGTTGCAAGACCTCCGGAAGGTCAATGCCGTGATGGAAAGCACGGGACCATTGCAGGCGGGCATGCCATCGCCTACCATGCTTCCCACAGGCTGGCCGGTCCTCATTGTGGATCTGAAGGATTGTTTCTTTACGATTCCTTTGCATCCCGATGACAGACCGAAGTTTGCTTTCTCGGTGCCAGCGATTAACGAGGCTGAGCCCGCACAGAGATATCAATGGAGGACATTGCCTCAGGGCATGCGCAATTCTCCTGCCATATGCCAGTGGTATGTGGCCCGTGCCTTGTCTGGAGTTCGCAAGCAGTTTCCTGATGCGCGTCTGTATCATTATATGGACGACATTTTGGTGGCCGCGTCCACCCAGGATGAGCTGCTGAGGATTCAGCCTCGGTTGCTCGATGCTTTGCATGATCATGGACTGCAGGTGGCTCCAGAAAAGGTTCAACAAAAACCACCCTGGAAGTACTTGGGGGTCAAAATTTTGGAACGGACAATCTGTCACCAGGAGGTGCAATTTGTGCATTCTGTGAAGACACTGAATGATGCTCAGAAATTGATAGGTGTCATCACTTGGTTACGTCCTTATTTGGGATTAACCAACGCACAGCTGTCTCCTCTGTATGATTTGTTGAAAGGAGACTCTGATCTGAAGTCGCCTCGCACACTGACCCCTGAGGCGCGTAAGGCGTTGGAGGTGGTTCAGCAAGCTGTTTCGGCTTGTCAGGTTTATCGCATTGATCCCTCCGTTGATGTCACTGTGTTCATTACCACTCCAGATTCGCATCCCACAGGTATCATTGGCCAATGGAGTGACAAATGGTCTGATTCCTTGCACGTTCTGGAATGGGTTTTCCTGCCCCATCAGCCGCAGAAGACGGCAACTACATTGCTTGAGCTGATTGCTCGCTTGATAATCAAATGCCGACAACGGTGTTTGCAATTGATGGGTGCAGATCCTGCAAAGATCATACTCCCGGTGCAACGGGAGGATTTTGACTGGAGCTTTGCAAACAGTGTGTCTCTGCAGAGTGCTCTGGAAAATTTTTCAGGGCAGATCACTTATCATCTGCCCAGCCATAGGCTGTTGCATATGGCGAAATCTACACAAATTTCTTTGCGGCCCAAGAACAGTCAGGAACCCGTGCAAGGACCCACCGTCTTCACTGACGGTTCAGGGAGAACAGGAAAGGCCATTGTTACCTGGAGGGATGGATCTGAGTGGCAGGTTCTGGAAGGCCATGAGACTGGGTCAGCTCAATTGGTTGAACTGAGGGCTGCTGTCATGGCATTTGAGAAATTTTCCTTCCTAAGGTTAAGGTTTGAGTTACGCCTAGGGTAAGGGCTCTATTAACCAGAAAGCCCTGAGTTCCAAGAACACAGCAGCTGCGAAGGACTAGCCAAGAAGAGCGCAAAAGTACCACAACATGCCTGCCTCCACAGCTTTTTCCTTGGGGACATGCCTAATTCCTGGCTGATTTGCCTTTCTCGTCTTAGGGTTGGGGTTCGGCCTAGGGCTAGGATTTTTAAAATCAGGAAGCCCTGAGTTCCAGGCACACTGGAGCTCTGAAAGGCATCCAAAAGGGAGTGAAAAGTGCCACAACATGGCTGCTTTCACGGCTTTTTCCTTGGCAAGAAGCCTAACACCAGGCTGATTTACCTTCCCAGGGTTACTGTTAGGCTTAGGCCTAGGGCTAGGATTTTTAAAACTAGGAAGCCCTTAGCTCCAGGCACACTGCAGCTGTTCAAGGCATCCCAAGGGGAGTACAAAAGTGCAACAACATGGCAGCTTTCACAGCTTTTTCCTTGGCACCATCCCTATACCTAGGCTGATTTATCTGCCTAGGGTTAGGGTTAGGCTTCAGCCTAGGGCTTGGATTTCTTTAACCAGGAAGCCCTGAGTTCCAGGCTTACTTCATCTGCCAAAGGCATCCCAAAGGGAGTGCAGAAGTGCCACAACATGGCTGCTTTCACGGCTTTTCCCTTAGGAAGAACCCTAATACCCGGCTGATTTACCTTCCTAGGGTTACTGTTAGGCTTAGGCCTAGGACTTTTAAAACCAGGAAGCCCTGGGCTCCAGGCACACTGCAGCTGCGAAAGGCATCCCAAGGGGAGCGCAAAAGTGACGCAACTTGTCTGCCACCACTGATATTTCCATGAGACCATCCCGAACCATAGGCTGATTTTCCTTCCTAGGGTTAAGGTTTGAGTTACGCCTAGGGTAAGGGCTCTATTAACCAGAAAGCCCTGAGTTCCAAGAACACAGCAGCTGCGAAGGACTAGCCAAGAAGAGCGCAAAAGTACCACAACATGCCTGCCTCCACAGCTTTTTCCTTGGGGACATGCCTAATTCCTTTGCTGATTTGCCTTTCTCGTCTTAGGGTTGGGGTTCGGCCTAGGGCTAGGATTTTTAAAATCAGGAAGCCCTGAGTTCCAGGCACACTGCAGCTGTGAAAGGCATCCAAAAGGGAGTGCAAAAGTGCCACAACATGGCTGCTTTCACGGCTTTTTCCTTGGCAAGAAGCCTAACACCAGGCTGATTTCCCTTCCCAGGGTTACTGTTAGGCTTAGGCCTAGGGCTAGGATTTTTAAAACTAGGAAGCCCTTAGCTCCAGGCACACTGCAGCTGTTCAAGGCATCCCAAGGGGAGTACAAAAGTGCAACAACATGGCAGCTTTCACAGCTTTTTCCTTGGCACCATCCCTATACCTAGGCTGATTTATCTGCCTAGGGTTAGGGTTAGGGTTCAGCCTAGGGCTTGGATTTCTTTAACCAGGAAGCCCTGAGTTCCAGGCTTACTTCATCTGCCAAAGGCATCCCAAAGGGAGTGCAGAAGTGCCACAACATGGCTGCTTTCACGGCTTTTCCCTTAGGAAGAACCCTAATACCCGGCTGATTTACCTTCCTAGGGTTACTGTTAGGCTTAGGCCTAGGACTTTTAAAACCAGGAAGCCCTGGGCTCCAGGCACACTGCAGCTGCGAAAGGCATCCCAAGGGGGGCGCAAAAGTGACGCAACTTGGCTGCCACCACTGATATTTCCATGAGACCATCCCGAACCATAGGTTGATTTTCCTTCCTAGGGTTAAGGTTTGAGTTACGCCTAGGGTAAGGGTCTATTAACCAGAAAGCCCTGAGTTCCAAGAACACAGCAGCTGCGAAGGACTAGCCAAGAAGAGCGCAAAAGTAGCACAACATGCCTGCCTCCACAGCTTTTTCCTTGGGGACATGCCTAATTCCTGGCTGATTTGCCTTTCTCGTCTTAGGGTTGGGGTTCGGCCTAGGGCTAGGATTTTTAAAATCAGGAAGCCCTGAGTTCCAGGCACACTGGAGCTGTGAAAGGCATCCAAAAGGGAGTGCAAAAGTGCCACAACATGGCTGCTTTCACGGCTTTTTCCTTGGCAAGAAGCCTAACACCAGGCTGATTTACCTTCCCAGGGTTACTGTTAGGCTTAGGCCTAGGGCTAGGATTTTTGAAACAAGGAAGCCCTGGGCTCCAGGCACACTGCAGCTGTTCAAGGCATCCCAAGGGGAGTACAAAAGTGCAACAACATGGCAGCTTTCACAGCTTTTTCCTTGGCACCATCCCTATACCTAGGCTGATTTATCTGCCTAGGGTTAGGGTTAGGGTTCAGCCTAGGGCTTGGATTTCTTTAACCAGGAAGCCCTGAGTTCCAGGCTTACTTCATCTGCCAAAGGCATCCCAAAGGGAGTGCAGAAGTGCCACAACATGGCTGCTTTCACGGCTTTTCCCTTAGGAAGAACCCTAATACCCGGCTGATTTACCTTCCTAGGGTTACTGTTAGGCTTAGGCCTAGGACTTTTAAAACCAGGAAGCCCTGGGCTCCAGGCACACTGCAGCTGCGAAAGGCATCCCTAGGGGAGCGCAAAAGTGACGCAACTTGGCTGCCACCACTGATATTTCCATGAGACCATCCCAAACCATAGGCTGATTTTCCTTCCTAGGGTTAAGGTTTGAGTTACGCCTAGGGTAAGGGCTCTATTAACCAGAAAGCCCTGAGTTCCAAGAACACAGCAGCTGCGAAGGACTAGCCAAGAAGAGCGCAAAAGTACCACAACATGCCTGCCTCCACAGCTTTTTCCTTGGGGACATGCCTAATTCCTGGCTGATTTGCCTTTCTCGTCTTAGTGTTGGGGTTCGGCCTAGGGCTAGGATTTTTAAAATCAGGAAGCCCTGAGTTCCAGGCACACTGGAGCTGTGAAAGGCATCCAAAAGGGAGTGCAAAAGTGCCACAACATGGCTGCTTTCACGGCTTTTTCCTTGGCAAGAAGCCTAACACCAGGCTGATTTACCTTCCCAGGGTTACTGTTAGGCTTAGGCCTAGGGCTAGGATTTTTAAAACTAGGAAGCCCTTAGCTCCAGGCACACTGCAGCTGTTCAAGGCATCCCAAGGGGAGTACAAAAGTGCAACAACATGGCAGCTTTCACAGCTTTTTCCTTGGCACCATCCCTATACCTAGGCTGATTTATCTGCCTAGGGTTAGGGTTAGGGTTCAGCCTAGGGCTTGGATTTCTTTAACCAGGAAGCCCTGAGTTCCAGGCTTACTTCATCTGCCAAAGGCATCCCAAAGGGAGTGCAGAAGTGCCACAACATGGCTGCTTTCACGGCTTTTCCCTTAGGAAGAACCCTAATACCCGGCTGATTTACCTTCCTAGGGTTACTGTTAGGCTTAGGCCTAGGACTTTTAAAACCAGGAAGCCCTGGGCTCCAGGCACACTGCAGCTGCGAAAGGCATCCCAAGGGGAGCGCAAAAGTGATGCAACTTGGCTGCCACCACTGATATTTCCATGAGACCATCCCGAACCATAGGTTGATTTTCCTTCCTAGGGTTAAGGTTTGAGTTACGCCTAGGGTAAGGGTCTATTAGCCAGAAAGCCCTGAGTTCCAAGAACACAGCAGCTGCGAAGGACTACCCAAGAAGAGCGCAAAAGTAGCACAACATGCCTGCCTCCACAGCTTTTTCCTTGGGGACATGCCTAATTCCTTTGCTGATTTGCCTTTCTCGTCTTAGGGTTGGAGTTCGGCCTAGGGCTAGGATTTTTAAAATCAGGAAGCCCTGAGTTCCAGGCACACTGGAGCTGTGAAAGGCATCCAAAAGGGAGTGCAAAAGTGCCACAACATGGCTGCTTTCACGGCTTTTTCCTTGGCAAGAAGCCTAACACCAGGCTGATTTACCTTCCCAGGGTTACTGTTAGGCTTAGGCCTAGGGCTAGGATTTTTAAAACTAGGAAGCCCTTAGCTCCAGGCACACTGCAGCTGTTCAAGGCATCCCAAGGGGAGTACAAAAGTGCAACAACATGGCAGCTTTCACAGCTTTTTCCTTGGCACCATCCCTATACCTAGGCTGATTTATCTGCCTAGGGTTAGGGTTAGGGTTCAGCCTAGGGCTTGGATTTCTTTAACCAGGAAGCCCTGAGTTCCAGGCTTACTTCATCTGCCAAAGGCATCCCAAAGGGAGTGCAGAAGTGCCACAACATGGCTGCTTTCACGGCTTTTCCCTTAGGAAGAACCCTAATACCCGGCTGATTTACCTTCCTAGGGTTACTGTTAGGCTTAGGCCTAGGACTTTTAAAACCAGGAAGCCCTGGGCTCCAGGCACACTGCAGCTGCGAAAGGCATCCCACGGGGAGCGCAAAAGTGACGCAACTTGGCTGCCACCACTGATATTTCCATGAGACCATCCCGAACCATAGGCTGATTTTCCTTCCTAGGGTTAAGGTTTGAGTTACGCCTAGGGTAAGGGCTCTATTAACCAGAAAGCCCTGAGTTCCAAGAACACAGCAGCTGCGAAGGACTAGCCAAGAAGAGCGCAAAAGTACCACAACATGCCTGCCTCCACAGCTTTTTCCTTGGGGACATGCCTAATTCCTGGCTGATTTGCCTTTCTCGTCTTAGGGTTGGGGTTCGGCCTAGGGCTAGGATTTTTAAAATCAGGAAGCCCTGAGTTCCAGGCACACTGGAGCTCTGAAAGGCATCCAAAAGGGAGTGAAAAGTGCCACAACATGGCTGCTTTCACGGCTTTTTCCTTGGCAAGAAGCCTAACACCAGGCTGATTTACCTTCCCAGGGTTACTGTTAGGCTTAGGCCTAGGGCTAGGATTTTTAAAACTAGGAAGCCCTTAGCTCCAGGCACACTGCAGCTGTTCAAGGCATCCCAAGGGGAGTACAAAAGTGCAACAACATGGCAGCTTTCACAGCTTTTTCCTTGGCACCATCCCTATACCTAGGCTGATTTATCTGCCTAGGGTTAGGGTTAGGCTTCAGCCTAGGGCTTGGATTTCTTTAACCAGGAAGCCCTGAGTTCCAGGCTTACTTCATCTGCCAAAGGCATCCCAAAGGGAGTGCAGAAGTGCCACAACATGGCTGCTTTCACGGCTTTTCCCTTAGGAAGAACCCTAATACCCGGCTGATTTACCTTCCTAGGGTTACTGTTAGGCTTAGGCCTAGGACTTTTAAAACCAGGAAGCCCTGGGCTCCAGGCACACTGCAGCTGCGAAAGGCATCCCTAGGGGAGCGCAAAAGTGACGCAACTTGGCTGCCACCACTGATATTTCCATGAGACCATCCCAAACCATAGGCTGATTTTCCTTCCTAGGGTTAAGGTTTGAGTTACGCCTAGGGTAAGGGCTCTATTAACCAGAAAGCCTTGAGTTCCAAGAACACAGCAGCTGCGAAGGACTAGCCAAGAAGAGCGCAAAAGTACCACAACATGCCTGCCTCCACAGCTTTTTCCTTGGGGACATGCCTAATTCCTGGCTGATTTGCCTTTCTCGTCTTAGTGTTGGGGTTCGGCCTAGGGCTAGGATTTTTAAAATCAGGAAGCCCTGAGTTCCAGGCACACTGGAGCTGTGAAAGGCATCCAAAAGGGAGTGCAAAAGTGCCACAACATGGCTGCTTTCACGGCTTTTTCCTTGGCAAGAAGCCTAACACCAGGCTGATTTACCTTCCCAGGGTTACTGTTAGGCTTAGGCCTAGGGCTAGGATTTTTAAAACTAGGAAGCCCTTAGCTCCAGGCACACTGCAGCTGTTCAAGGCATCCCAAGGGGAGTACAAAAGTGCAACAACATGGCAGCTTTCACAGCTTTTTCCTTGGCACCATCCCTATACCTAGGCTGATTTATCTGCCTAGGGTTAGGGTTAGGGTTCAGCCTAGGGCTTGGATTTCTTTAACCAGGAAGCCCTGAGTTCCAGGCTTACTTCATCTGCCAAAGGCATCCCAAAGGGAGTGCAGAAGTGCCACAACATGGCTGCTTTCACGGCTTTTCCCTTAGGAAGAACCCTAATACCCGGCTGATTTACCTTCCTAGGGTTACTGTTAGGCTTAGGCCTAGGACTTTTAAAACCAGGAAGCCCTGGGCTCCAGGCACACTGCAGCTGCGAAAGGCATCCCAAGGGGAGCGCAAAAGTGATGCAACTTGGCTGCCACCACTGATATTTCCATGAGACCATCCCGAACCATAGGTTGATTTTCCTTCCTAGGGTTAAGGTTTGAGTTACGCCTAGGGTAAGGGTCTATTAGCCAGAAAGCCCTGAGTTCCAAGAACACAGCAGCTGCGAAGGACTACCCAAGAAGAGCGCAAAAGTAGCACAACATGCCTGCCTCCACAGCTTTTTCCTTGGGGACATGCCTAATTCCTTTGCTGATTTGCCTTTCTCGTCTTAGGGTTGGAGTTCGGCCTAGGGCTAGGATTTTTAAAATCAGGAAGCCCTGAGTTCCAGGCACACTGGAGCTGTGAAAGGCATCCAAAAGGGAGTGCAAAAGTGCCACAACATGGCTGCTTTCACGGCTTTTTCCTTGGCAAGAAGCCTAACACCAGGCTGATTTACCTTCCCAGGGTTACTGTTAGGCTTAGGCCTAGGGCTAGGATTTTTAAAACTAGGAAGCCCTTAGCTCCAGGCACACTGCAGCTGTTCAAGGCATCCCAAGGGGAGTACAAAAGTGCAACAACATGGCAGCTTTCACAGCTTTTTCCTTGGCACCATCCCTATACCTAGGCTGATTTATCTGCCTAGGGTTAGGGTTAGGGTTCAGCCTAGGGCTTGGATTTCTTTAACCAGGAAGCCCTGAGTTCCAGGCTTACTTCATCTGCCAAAGGCATCCCAAAGGGAGTGCAGAAGTGCCACAACATGGCTGCTTTCACGGCTTTTCCCTTAGGAAGAACCCTAATACCCGGCTGATTTACCTTCCTAGGGTTACTGTTAGGCTTAGGCCTAGGACTTTTAAAACCAGGAAGCCCTGGGCTCCAGGCACACTGCAGCTGCGAAAGGCATCCCACGGGGAGCGCAAAAGTGACGCAACTTGGCTGCCACCACTGATATTTCCATGAGACCATCCCGAACCATAGGCTGATTTTCCTTCCTAGGCTTAAGGTTTGAGTTACGCCTAGGGTAAGGGCTCTATTAACCAGAAAGCCCTGAGTTCCAAGAACACAGCAGCTGCGAAGGACTAGCCAAGAAGAGCGCAAAAGTACCACAACATGCCTGCCTCCACAGCTTTTTCCTTGGGGACATGCCTAATTCCTGGCTGATTTGCCTTTCTCGTCTTAGGGTTGGGGTTCGGCCTAGGGCTAGGATTTTTAAAATCAGGAAGCCCTGAGTTCCAGGCACACTGGAGCTCTGAAAGGCATCCAAAAGGGAGTGAAAAGTGCCACAACATGGCTGCTTTCACGGCTTTTTCCTTGGCAAGAAGCCTAACACCAGGCTGATTTACCTTCCCAGGGTTACTGTTAGGCTTAGGCCTAGGGCTAGGATTTTTAAAACTAGGAAGCCCTTAGCTCCAGGCACACTGCAGCTGTTCAAGGCATCCCAAGGGGAGTACAAAAGTGCAACAACATGGCAGCTTTCACAGCTTTTTCCTTGGCACCATCCCTATACCTAGGCTGATTTATCTGCCTAGGGTTAGGGTTAGGCTTCAGCCTAGGGCTTGGATTTCTTTAACCAGGAAGCCCTGAGTTCCAGGCTTACTTCATCTGCCAAAGGCATCCCAAAGGGAGTGCAGAAGTGCCACAACATGGCTGCTTTCACGGCTTTTCCCTTAGGAAGAACCCTAATACCCGGCTGATTTACCTTCCTAGGGTTACTGTTAGGCTTAGGCCTAGGACTTTTAAAACCAGGAAGCCCTGGGCTCCAGGCACACTGCAGCTGCGAAAGGCATCCCAAGGGGAGCGCAAAAGTGACGCAACTTGTCTGCCACCACTGATATTTCCATGAGACCATCCCGAACCATAGGCTGATTTTCCTTCCTAGGGTTAAGGTTTGAGTTACGCCTAGGGTAAGGGCTCTATTAACCAGAAAGCCCTGAGTTCCAAGAACACAGCAGCTGCGAAGGACTAGCCAAGAAGAGCGCAAAAGTACCACAACATGCCTGCCTCCACAGCTTTTTCCTTGGGGACATGCCTAATTCCTTTGCTGATTTGCCTTTCTCGTCTTAGGGTTGGGGTTCGGCCTAGGGCTAGGATTTTTAAAATCAGGAAGCCCTGAGTTCCAGGCACACTGCAGCTGTGAAAGGCATCCAAAAGGGAGTGCAAAAGTGCCACAACATGGCTGCTTTCACGGCTTTTTCCTTGGCAAGAAGCCTAACACCAGGCTGATTTCCCTTCCCAGGGTTACTGTTAGGCTTAGGCCTAGGGCTAGGATTTTTAAAACTAGGAAGCCCTTAGCTCCAGGCACACTGCAGCTGTTCAAGGCATCCCAAGGGGAGTACAAAAGTGCAACAACATGGCAGCTTTCACAGCTTTTTCCTTGGCACCATCCCTATACCTAGGCTGATTTATCTGCCTAGGGTTAGGGTTAGGGTTCAGCCTAGGGCTTGGATTTCTTTAAGCAGGAAGCCCTGAGTTCCAGGCTTACTTCATCTGCCAAAGGCATCCCAAAGGGAGTGCAGAAGTGCCACAACATGGCTGCTTTCACGGCTTTTCCCTTAGGAAGAACCCTAATACCCGGCTGATTTACCTTCCTAGGGTTACTGTTAGGCTTAGGCCTAGGACTTTTAAAACCAGGAAGCCCTGGGCTCCAGGCACACTGCAGCTGCGAAAGGCATCCCAAGGGGGGCGCAAAAGTGACGCAACTTGGCTGCCACCACTGATATTTCCATGAGACCATCCCGAACCATAGGTTGATTTTCCTTCCTAGGGTTAAGGTTTGAGTTACGCCTAGGGTAAGGGTCTATTAACCAGAAAGCCCTGAGTTCCAAGAACACAGCAGCTGCGAAGGACTAGCCAAGAAGAGCGCAAAAGTAGCACAACATGCCTGCCTCCACAGCTTTTTCCTTGGGGACATGCCTAATTCCTGGCTGATTTGCCTTTCTCGTCTTAGGGTTGGGGTTCGGCCTAGGGCTAGGATTTTTAAAATCAGGAAGCCCTGAGTTCCAGGCACACTGGAGCTGTGAAAGGCATCCAAAAGGGAGTGCAAAAGTGCCACAACATGGCTGCTTTCACGGCTTTTTCCTTGGCAAGAAGCCTAACACCAGGCTGATTTACCTTCCCAGGGTTACTGTTAGGCTTAGGCCTAGGGCTAGGATTTTTGAAACAAGGAAGCCCTGGGCTCCAGGCACACTGCAGCTGTTCAAGGCATCCCAAGGGGAGTACAAAAGTGCAACAACATGGCAGCTTTCACAGCTTTTTCCTTGGCACCATCCCTATACCTAGGCTGATTTATCTGCCTAGGGTTAGGGTTAGGGTTCAGCCTAGGGCTTGGATTTCTTTAACCAGGAAGCCCTGAGTTCCAGGCTTACTTCATCTGCCAAAGGCATCCCAAAGGGAGTGCAGAAGTGCCACAACATGGCTGCTTTCACGGCTTTTCCCTTAGGAAGAACCCTAATACCCGGCTGATTTACCTTCCTAGGGTTACTGTTAGGCTTAGGCCTAGGACTTTTAAAACCAGGAAGCCCTGGGCTCCAGGCACACTGCAGCTGCGAAAGGCATCCCTAGGGGAGCGCAAAAGTGACGCAACTTGGCTGCCACCACTGATATTTCCATGAGACCATCCCAAACCATAGGCTGATTTTCCTTCCTAGGGTTAAGGTTTGAGTTACGCCTAGGGTAAGGGCTCTATTAACCAGAAAGCCCTGAGTTCCAAGAACACAGCAGCTGCGAAGGACTAGCCAAGAAGAGCGCAAAAGTACCACAACATGCCTGCCTCCACAGCTTTTTCCTTGGGGACATGCCTAATTCCTGGCTGATTTGCCTTTCTCGTCTTAGTGTTGGGGTTCGGCCTAGGGCTAGGATTTTTAAAATCAGGAAGCCCTGAGTTCCAGGCACACTGGAGCTGTGAAAGGCATCCAAAAGGGAGTGCAAAAGTGCCACAACATGGCTGCTTTCATGGCTTTTTCCTTGGCAAGAAGCCTAACACCAGGCTGATTTACCTTCCCAGGGTTACTGTTAGGCTTAGGCCTAGGGCTAGGATTTTTAAAACTAGGAAGCCCTTAGCTCCAGGCACACTGCAGCTGTTCAAGGCATCCCAAGGGGAGTACAAAAGTGCAACAACATGGCAGCTTTCACAGCTTTTTCCTTGGCACCATCCCTATACCTAGGCTGATTTATCTGCCTAGGGTTAGGGTTAGGGTTCAGCCTAGGGCTTGGATTTCTTTAACCAGGAAGCCCTGAGTTCCAGGCTTACTTCATCTGCCAAAGGCATCCCAAAGGGAGTGCAGAAGTGCCACAACATGGCTGCTTTCACGGCTTTTCCCTTAGGAAGAACCCTAATACCCGGCTGATTTACCTTCCTAGGGTTACTGTTAGGCTTAGGCCTAGGACTTTTAAAACCAGGAAGCCCTGGGCTCCAGGCACACTGCAGCTGCGAAAGGCATCCCAAGGGGAGCGCAAAAGTGATGCAACTTGGCTGCCACCACTGATATTTCCATGAGACCATCCCGAACCATAGGTTGATTTTCCTTCCTAGGGTTAAGGTTTGAGTTACGCCTAGGGTAAGGGTCTATTAGCCAGAAAGCCCTGAGTTCCAAGAACACAGCAGCTGCGAAGGACTACCCAAGAAGAGCGCAAAAGTAGCACAACATGCCTGCCTCCACAGCTTTTTCCTTGGGGACATGCCTAATTCCTTTGCTGATTTGCCTTTCTCGTCTTAGGGTTGGAGTTCGGCCTAGGGCTAGGATTTTTAAAATCAGGAAGCCCTGAGTTCCAGGCACACTGGAGCTGTGAAAGGCATCCAAAAGGGAGTGCAAAAGTGCCACAACATGGCTGCTTTCACGGCTTTTTCCTTGGCAAGAAGCCTAACACCAGGCTGATTTACCTTCCCAGGGTTACTGTTAGGCTTAGGCCTAGGGCTAGGATTTTTAAAACTAGGAAGCCCTTAGCTCCAGGCACACTGCAGCTGTTCAAGGCATCCCAAGGGGAGTACAAAAGTGCAACAACATGGCAGCTTTCACAGCTTTTTCCTTGGCACCATCCCTATACCTAGGCTGATTTATCTGCCTAGGGTTAGGGTTAGGGTTCAGCCTAGGGCTTGGATTTCTTTAACCAGGAAGCCCTGAGTTCCAGGCTTACTTCATCTGCCAAAGGCATCCCAAAGGGAGTGCAGAAGTGCCACAACATGGCTGCTTTCACGGCTTTTCCCTTAGGAAGAACCCTAATACCCGGCTGATTTACCTTCCTAGGGTTACTGTTAGGCTTAGGCCTAGGACTTTTAAAACCAGGAAGCCCTGGGCTCCAGGCACACTGCAGCTGCGAAAGGCATCCCACGGGGAGCGCAAAAGTGACGCAACTTGGCTGCCACCACTGATATTTCCATGAGACCATCCCGAACCATAGGCTGATTTTCCTTCCTAGGGTTAAGGTTTGAGTTACGCCTAGGGTAAGGGCTCTATTAACCAGAAAGCCCTGAGTTCCAAGAACACAGCAGCTGCGAAGGACTAGCCAAGAAGAGCGCAAAAGTACCACAACATGCCTGCCTCCACAGCTTTTTCCTTGGGGACATGCCTAATTCCTGGCTGATTTGCCTTTCTCGTCTTAGGGTTGGGGTTCGGCCTAGGGCTAGGATTTTTAAAATCAGGAAGCCCTGAGTTCCAGGCACACTGGAGCTGTGAAAGGCATCCAAAAGGGAGTGCAAAAGTGCCACAACATGGCTGCTTTCACGGCTTTTTCCTTGGCAAGAAGCCTAACACCAGGCTGATTTACCTTCCCAGGGTTACTGTTAGGCTTAGGCCTAGGGCTAGGATTTTTAAAACTAGGAAGCCCTTAGCTCCAGGCACACTGCAGCTGTTCAAGGCATCCCAAGGGGAGTACAAAAGTGCAACAACATGGCAGCTTTCACAGCTTTTTCCTTGGCACCATCCCTATACCTAGGCTGATTTATCTGCCTAGGGTTAGGGTTAGGGTTCAGCCTAGGGCTTGGATTTCTTTAACCAGGAAGCCCTGAGTTCCAGGCTTACTTCATCTGCCAAAGGCATCCCAAAGGGAGTGCAGAAGTGCCACAACATGGCTGCTTTCACGGCTTTTCCCTTAGGAAGAACCCTAATACCCGGCTGATTTACCTTCCTAGGGTTACTGTTAGGCTTAGGCCTAGGACTTTTAAAACCAGGAAGCCCTGGGCTCCAGGCACACTGCAGCTGCGAAAGGCATCCCAAGGGGAGCGCAAAAGTGACGCAACTTGGCTGCCACCACTGATATTTCCATGAGACCATCCCGAACCATAGGTTGATTTTCCTTCCTAGGGTTAAGGTTTGAGTTACGCCTAGGGTAAGGGCTCTATTTACCAGAAAGCCCTGAGTTCCAAGAACACAGCAGCTGCGAAGGACTACCCAAGAAGAGCGCAAAAGTACCACAACATGCCTGCCTCCACAGCTTTTTCCTTGGGGACATGCCTAATTCCTGGCTGATTTGCCTTTCTCGTCTTAGGGTTGGGGTTCGGCCTAGGGCTAGGATTTTTAAAATCAGGAAGCCCTGAGTTCCAGGCACACTGGAGCTGTGAAAGGCATCCAAAAGGGAGTGCAAAAGTGCCACAACATGGCTGCTTTCACGGCTTTTTCCTTGGCAAGAAGCCTAACACCAGGCTGATTTACCTTCCCAGGGTTACTGTTAGGCTTAGGCCTAGGGCTAGGATTTTTAAAACTAGGAAGCCCTGGGCTCCAGGCACACTGCAGCTGTTCAAGGCATCCCAAGGGGAGTACAAAAGTGCAACAACATGGCAGCTTTCACAGCTTTTTCCTTGGCACCATCCCTATACCTAGGCTGATTTATCTGCCTAGGGTTAGGGTTAGGCTTCAGACTAGGGCTTGGATTTCTTTAACCAGGAAGCCCTGAGTTCCAGGCTTACTTCATCTGCCAAAGGCATCCCAAAGGGAGTGCAGAAGTGCCACAACATGGCTGCTTTCACGGCTTTTCCCTTAGGAAGAACCCTAATACCCGGCTGATTTACCTTCCTAGGGTTACTGTGAGGCTTAGGCCTAGGACTTTTAAAACCAGGAAGCCCTGGGCTCCAGGCACACTGCAGCTGCGAAAGGCATCCCAAGGGGAGCGCAAAAGTGACGCAACTTGTCTGCCACCACTGATATTTCCATGAGACCATCCCGAACCATAGGCTGATTTTCCTTCCTAGGGTTAAGGTTTGAGTTACGCCTAGGGTAAGGGTTCTATTAACCAGAAAGCCCTGAGTTCCAAGAACACAGCAGCTGCGAAGGACTAGCCAAGAAGAGCGCAAAAGTACCACAACATGCCTGCCTCCACAGCTTTTTCCTTGGGGACATGCCTAATTCCTGGCTGATTTGCCTTTCTCGTCTTAGGGTTGGGGTTCGGCCTAGGGCTAGGATTTTTAAAATCAGGAAGCCCTGAGTTCCAGGCACACTGGAGCTGTGAAAGGCATCCAAAAGGGAGTGCAAAAGTGCCACAACATGGCTGCTTTCACGGCTTTTTCCTTGGCAAGAAGCCTAACACCAGGCTGATTTACCTTCCCAGGGTTACTGTTAGGCTTAGGCCTAGGGCTAGGATTTTTGAAACAAGGAAGCCCTGGGCTCCAGGCACACTGCAGCTGTTCAAGGCATCCCAAGGGGAGTACAAAAGTGCAACAACATGGCAGCTTTCACAGCTTTTTCCTTGGCACCATCCCTATACCTAGGCTGATTTATCTGCCTAGGGTTAGGGTTAGGCTTCAGCCTAGGGCTTGGATTTCTTTAACCAGGAAGCCCTGAGTTCCAGGCTTACTTCATCTGCCAAAGGCATCCCAAAGGGAGTGCAGAAGTGCCACAACATGGCTGCTTTCACGGCTTTTCCCTTAGGAAGAACCCTAATACCCGGCTGATTTACCTTCCTAGGGTTACTGTTAGGCTTAGGCCTAGGACTTTTAAAACCAGGAAGCCCTGGGCTCCAGGCACACTGCAGCTGCGAAAGGCATCCCTAGGGGAGCGCAAAAGTGACGCAACTTGGCTGCCACCACTGATATTTCCATGAGACCATCCCAAACCATAGGCTGATTTTCCTTCCTAGGGTTAAGGTTTGAGTTACGCCTAGGGTAAGGGCTCTATTAACCAGAAAGCCCTGAGTTCCAAGAACACAGCAGCTGCGAAGGACTAGCCAAGAAGAGCGCAAAAGTACCACAACATGCCTGCCTCCACAGCTTTTTCCTTGGGGACATGCCTAATTCCTGGCTGATTTGCCTTTCTCGTCTTAGTGTTGGGGTTCGGCCTAGGGCTAGGATTTTTAAAATCAGGAAGCCCTGAGTTCCAGGCACACTGGAGCTGTGAAAGGCATCCAAAAGGGAGTGCAAAAGTGCCACAACATGGCTGCTTTCACGGCTTTTTCCTTGGCAAGAAGCCTAACACCAGGCTGATTTACCTTCCCAGGGTTACTGTTAGGCTTAGGCCTAGGGCTATGATTTTTAAAACTAGGAAGCCCTTAGCTCCAGGCACACTGCAGCTGTTCAAGGCATCCCAAGGGGACTACAAAAGTGCAACAACATGGCAGCTTTCACAGCTTTTTCCTTGGCACCATCCCTATACCTAGGCTGATTTATCTGCCTAGGGTTAGGGTTAGGGTTCAGCCTAGGGCTTGGATTTCTTTAACCAGGAAGCCCTGAGTTCCAGGCTTACTTCATCTGCCAAAGGCATCCCAAAGGGAGTGCAGAAGTGCCACAACATGGCTGCTTTCACGGCTTTTCCCTTAGGAAGAACCCTAATACCCGGCTGATTTACCTTCCTAGGGTTACTGTTAGGCTTAGGCCTAGGACTTTTAAAACCAGGAAGCCCTGGGCTCCAGGCACACTGCAGCTGCGAAAGGCATCCCAAGGGGAGCGCAAAAGTGATGCAACTTGGCTGCCACCACTGATATTTCCATGAGACCATCCCGAACCATAGGTTGATTTTCCTTCCTAGGGTTAAGGTTTGAGTTACGCCTAGGGTAAGGGTCTATTAGCCAGAAAGCCCTGAGTTCCAAGAACACAGCAGCTGCGAAGGACTACCCAAGAAGAGCGCAAAAGTAGCACAACATGCCTGCCTCCACAGCTTTTTCCTTGGGGACATGCCTAATTCCTTTGCTGATTTGCCTTTCTCGTCTTAGCGTTGGAGTTCGGCCTAGGGCTAGGATTTTTAAAATCAGGAAGCCCTGAGTTCCAGGCACACTGGAGCTGTGAAAGGCATCCAAAAGGGAGTGCAAAAGTGCCACAACATGGCTGCTTTCACGGCTTTTTCCTTGGCAAGAAGCCTAACACCAGGCTGATTTACCTTCCCAGGGTTACTGTTAGGCTTAGGCCTAGGGCTAGGATTTTTAAAACTAGGAAGCCCTTAGCTCCAGGCACACTGCAGCTGTTCAAGGCATCCCAAGGGGAGTACAAAAGTGCAACAACATGGCAGCTTTCACAGCTTTTTCCTTGGCACCATCCCTATACCTAGGCTGATTTATCTGCCTAGGGTTAGGGTTAGGGTTCAGCCTAGGGCTTGGATTTCTTTAAGCAGGAAGCCCTGAGTTCCAGGCTTACTTCATCTGCCAAAGGCATCCCAAAGGGAGTGCAGAAGTGCCACAACATGGCTGCTTTCACGGCTTTTCCCTTAGGAAGAACCCTAATACCCGGCTGATTTACCTTCCTAGGGTTACTGTTAGGCTTAGGCCTAGGACTTTTAAAACCAGGAAGCCCTGGGCTCCAGGCACACTGCAGCTGCGAAAGGCATCCCTAGGGGAGCGCAAAAGTGACGCAACTTGGCTGCCACCACTGATATTTCCATGAGACCATCCCGAATCATAGGCTGATTTTCCTTCCTAGGGTTAAGGTTTGAGTTACGCCTAGGGTAAGGGCTCTATTAACCAGAAAGCCCTGAGTTCCAAGAACACAGCAGCTGCGAAGGACTAGCCAAGAAGAGCGCAAAAGTAGCACAACATGCCTGCCTCCACAGCTTTTTCCTTGGGGACATGCCTAATTCCTGGCTGATTTGCCTTTCTCGTCTTAGTGTTGGGGTTCGGCCTAGGGCTAGGATTTTTAAAATCAGGAAGCCCTGAGTTCCAGGCACACTGGAGCTGTGAAAGGCATCCAAAAGGGAGTGCAAAAGTGCCACAACATGGCTGCTTTCACGGCTTTTTCCTTGGCAAGAAGCCTAACACCAGGCTGATTTGCCTTCCCAGGGTTACTGTTAGGCTTAGGCCTAGGGCTAGGATTTTTAAAACTAGGAAGCCCTTAGCTCCAGGCACACTGCAGCTGTTCAAGGCATCCCAAGGGGAGTACAAAAGTGCAACAACATGGCAGCTTTCACAGCTTTTTCCTTGGCACCATCCCTATACCTAGGCTGATTTATCTGCCTAGGGTTAGGGTTAGGGTTCAGCCTAGGGCTTGGATTTCTTTAACCAGGAAGCCCTGAGTTCCAGGCTTACTTCATCTGCCAAAGGCATCCCAAAGGGAGTGCAGAAGTGCCACAACATGGCTGCTTTCACAGCTTTTTCCTTGGCAAGAAGCCTAACACCAGGCTGATTTACCTTCCCAGGGTTACTGTTAGGCTTAGGCCTAGGGCTAGGATTTTTAAAACTAGGAAGCCCTTAGCTCCAGGCACACTGCAGCTGTTCAAGGCATCCCAAGGGGAGTACAAAAGTGCAACAACATGGCAGCTTTCACAGCTTTTTCCTTGGCACCATCCCTATACCTAGGCTGATTTATCTGCCTAGGGTTAGGGTTAGGCTTCAGCCTAGGGCTTGGATTTCTTTAACCAGGAAGCCCTGAGTTCCAGGCTTACTTCATCTGCCAAAGGCATCCCAAAGGGAGTGCAGAAGTGCCACAACATGGCTGCTTTCACGGCTTTTCCCTTAGGAAGAACCCTAATACCCGGCTGATTTACCTTCCTAGGCTTACTGTTAGGCTTAGGCCTAGGACTTTTAAAACCAGGAAGCCCTGGGCTCCAGGCACACTGCAGCTGCGAAAGGCATCCCAAGGGGAGCGCAAAAGTGACGCAACTTGGCTGCCACCACTGATATTTCCATGAGACCATCCCGAACCATAGGCTGATTTTCCTTCCTAGGCTTAAGGTTTGAGTTACGCCTAGGGTAAGGGCTCTATTTACCAGAAAGCCCTGAGTTCCAAGAACACAGCAGCTGCGAAGGACTACCCAAGAAGAGCGCAAAAGTACCACAACATGCCTGCCTCCACAGCTTTTTCCTTGGGGACATGCCTAATTCCTGGCTGATTTGCCTTTCTCGTCTTAGGGTTGGGGTTCGGCCTAGGGCTAGGATTTTTAAAATCAGGAAGCCCTGAGTTCCAGGCACACTGGAGCTGTGAAAGGCATCCAAAAGGGAGTGCAAAAGTGCCACAACATGGCTGCTTTCACGGCTTTTTCCTTGGCAAGAAGCCTAACACCAGGCTGATTTACCTTCCCAGGGTTACTGTTAGGCTTAGGCCTAGGGCTAGGATTTTTAAAACTAGGAAGCCCTTAGCTCCAGGCACACTGCAGCTGTTCAAGGCATCCCAAGGGGAGTACAAAAGTGCAACAACATGGCAGCTTTCACAGCTTTTTCCTTGGCACCATCCCTATACCTAGGCTGATTTATCTGCCTAGGGTTAGGGTTAGGGTTCAGCCTAGGGCTTGGATTTCTTTAACCAGGAAGCCCTGAGTTCCAGGCTTACTTCATCTGCCAAAGGCATCCCAAAGGGAGTGCAGAAGTGCCACAACATGGCTGCTTTCACGGCTTTTCCCTTAGGAAGAACCCTAATACCCGGCTGATTTACCTTCCTAGGGTTACTGTTAGGCTTAGGCCTAGGACTTTTAAAACCAGGAAGCCCTGGGCTCCAGGCACACTGCAGCTGCGAAAGGCATCCCAAGGGGACCGCAAAAGTGACGCAACTTGGCTGCCACCACTGATATTTCCATGAGACCATCCCGAACCATAGGTTGATTTTCCTTCCTAGGGTTAAGGTTTGAGTTACGCCTAGGGTAAGGGTCTATTAACCAGAAAGCCCTGAGTTCCAAGAACACAGCAGCTGCGAAGGACTAGCCAAGAAGAGCGCAAAAGTAGCACAACATGCCTGCCTCCACAGCTTTTTCCTTGTGGACATGCCTAATTCCTGGCTGATTTGCCTTTCTCGTCTTAGTGTTGGGGTTCGGCCTAGGGCTAGGATTTTTAAAATCAGGAAGCCCTGAGTTCCAGGCACACTGGAGCTGTGAAAGGCATCCAAAAGGGAGTGCAAAAGTGCCACAACATGGCTGCTTTCACGGCTTTTTCCTTGGCAAGAAGCCTAACACCAGGCTGATTTGCCTTCCCAGGGTTACTGTTAGGCTTAGGCCTAGGGCTAGGATTTTTAAAACTAGGAAGCCCTTAGCTCCAGGCACACTGCAGCTGTTCAAGGCATCCCAAGGGGAGTACAAAAGTGCAACAACATGGCAGCTTTCACAGCTTTTTCCTTGGCACCATCCCTATACCTAGGCTGATTTATCTGCCTAGGGTTAGGGTTAGGGTTCAGCCTAGGGCTTGGATTTCTTTAACCAGGAAGCCCTGAGTTCCAGGCTTACTTCATCTGCCAAAGGCATCCCAAAGGGAGTGCAGAAGTGCCACAACATGGCTGCTTTCACAGCTTTTTCCTTGGCAAGAAGCCTAACACCAGGCTGATTTACCTTCCCAGGGTTACTGTTAGGCTTAGGCCTAGGGCTAGGATTTTTAAAACTAGGAAGCCCTTAGCTCCAGGCACACTGCAGCTGTTCAAGGCATCCCAAGGGGAGTACAAAAGTGCAACAACATGGCAGCTTTCACAGCTTTTTCCTTGGCACCATCCCTATACCTAGGCTGATTTATCTGCCTAGGGTTAGGGTTAGGGTTCAGCCTAGGGCTTGGATTTCTTTAAGCAGGAAGCCCTGAGTTCCAGGCTTACTTCATCTGCCAAAGGCATCCCAAAGGGAGTGCAGAAGTGCCACAACATGGCTGCTTTCACGGCTTTTCCCTTAGGAAGAACCCTAATACCCGGCTGATTTACCTTCCTAGGGTTACTGTTAGGCTTAGGCCTAGGACTTTTAAAACCAGGAAGCCCTGGGCTCCAGGCACACTGCAGCTGCGAAAGGCATCCCAAGGGGAGCGCAAAAGTGACGCAACTTGGCTGCCACCACTGATATTTCCATGAGACCATCCCAAACCATAGGCTGATTTTCCTTCCTAGGCTTAAGGTTTGAGTTACGCCTAGGGTAAGGGCTCTATTTACCAGAAAGCCCTGAGTTCCAAGAACACAGCAGCTGCGAAGGACTAGCCAAGAAGAGTGCAAAAGTACCACAACATGCCTGCCTCCACAGCTTTTTCCTTGGGGACATGCCTAATTCCTGGCTGATTTGCCTTTCTCGTCTTAGGGTTGGGGTTCGGCCTAGGGCTAGGATTTTTAAAATCAGGAAGCCCTGAGTTCCAGGCACACTGCAGCTCTGAAAGGCATCCAAAAGGGAGTGCAAAAGTGCCACAACATGGCTGCTTTCACGGCTTTTTCCTTGGCAAGAAGCCTAACACCAGGCTGATTTACCTTCCCAGGGTTACTGTTAGGCTTAGGCCTAGGGCTAGGATTTTTAAAACTAGGAAGCCCTTAGCTCCAGGCACACTGCAGCTGTTCAAGGCATCCCAAGGGGAGTACAAAAGTGCAACAACATGGCAGCTTTCACAGCTTTTTCCTTGGCACCATCCCTATACCTAGGCTGATTTATCTGCCTAGGGTTAGGGTTAGGGTTCAGCCTAGGGCTTGGATTTCTTTAACCAGGAAGCCCTGAGTTCCAGGCTTACTTCATCTGCCAAAGGCATCCCAAAGGGAGTGCAGAAGTGCCACAACATGGCTGCTTTCACGGCTTTTCCCTTAGGAAGAACCCTAATACCCGGCTGATTTACCTTCCTAGGCTTACTGTTAGGCTTAGGCCTAGGACTTTTAAAACCAGGAAGCCCTGGGCTCCAGGCACACTGCAGCTGCGAAAGGCATCCCAAGGGGAGCGCAAAAGTGACGCAACTTGGCTGCCACCACTGATATTTCCATGAGACCATCCCGAACCATAGGCTGATTTTCCTTCCTAGGGTTAAGGTTTGAGTTACGCCTAGGGTAAGGGCTCTATTTACCAGAAAGCCCTGAGTTCCAAGAACACAGCAGCTGCGAAGGACTAGCCAAGAAGAGCGCAAAAGTACCACAACATGCCTGCCTCCACAGCTTTTTCCTTGGGGACATGCCTAATTCCTGGCTGATTTGCCTTTCTCGTCTTAGGGTTGGGGTTCGGCCTAGGGCTAGGATTTTTAAAATCAGGAAGCCCTGAGTTCCAGGCACACTGGAGCTGTGAAAGGCATCCAAAAGGGAGTGCAAAAGTGCCACAACATGGCTGCTTTCACGGCTTTTTCCTTGGCAAGAAGCCTAACACCAGGCTGATTTACCTTCCCAGGGTTACTGTTAGGCTTAGGCCTAGGGCTAGGATTTTTGAAACAAGGAAGCCCTGGGCTCCAGGCACACTGCAGCTGTTCAAGGCATCCCAAGGGGAGTACAAAAGTGCAACAACATGGCAGCTTTCACAGCTTTTTCCTTGGCACCATCCCTATACCTAGGCTGATTTATCTGCCTAGGGTTAGGGTTAGGGTTCAGCCTAGGGCTTGGATTTCTTTAACCAGGAAGCCCTGAGTTCCAGGCTTACTTCATCTGCCAAAGGCATCCCAAAGGGAGTGCAGAAGTGCCACAACATGGCTGCTTTCACGGCTTTTCCCTTAGGAAGAACCCTAATACCCGGCTGATTTACCTTCCTAGGGTTACTGTTAGGCTTAGGCCTAGGACTTTTAAAACCAGGAAGCCCTGGGCTCCAGGCACACTGCAGCTGCGAAAGGCATCCCTAGGGGAGCGCAAAAGTGACGCAACTTGGCTGCCACCACTGATATTTCCATGAGACCATCCCGAACCATAGGCTGATTTTCCTTCCTAGGGTTAAGGTTTGAGTTACGCCTAGGGTAAGGGTCTATTAACCAGAAAGCCCTGAGTTCCAAGAACACAGCAGCTGCGAAGGACTACCCAAGAAGAGCGCAAAAGTACCACAACATGCCTGCCTCCACAGCTTTTTCCTTGGGGACATGCCTAATTCCTGGCTGATTTGCCTTTCTCGTCTTAGGGTTGGGGTTCGGCCTAGGGCTAGGATTTTTAAAATCAGGAAGCCCTGAGTTCCAGGCACACTGGAGCTGTGAAAGGCATCCAAAAGGGAGTGCAAAAGTGCCACAACATGGCTGCTTTCACGGCTTTTTCCTTGGCAAGAAGCCTAACACCAGGCTGATTTCCCTTCCCAGGGTTACTGTTAGGCTTAGGCCTAGGGCTAGGATTTTTGAAACAAGGAAGCCCTGGGCTCCAGGCACACTGCAGCTGTTCAAGGCATCCCAAGGGGAGTACAAAAGTGCAACAACATGGCAGCTTTCACAGCTTTTTCCTTGGCACCATCCCTATACCTAGGCTGATTTATCTGCCTAGGGTTAGGGTTAGGCTTCAGCCTAGGGCTTGGATTTCTTTAACCAGGAAGCCCTGAGTTCCAGGCTTACTTCATCTGCCAAAGGCATCCCAAAGGGAGTGCAGAAGTGCCACAACATGGCTGCTTTCACGGCTTTTCCCTTAGGAAGAACCCTAATACCCGGCTGATTTACCTTCCTAGGGTTACTGTTAGGCTTAGGCCTAGGACTTTTAAAACCAGGAAGCCCTGGGCTCCAGGCACACTGATGCTGCGAAAGGCATCCCAAGGGGAGCGCAAAAGTGACGCAACTTGGCTGCCACCACTGATATTTCCATGAGACCATCCCGAACCATAGACTGATTTTCCTTCCTAGGGTTAAGGTTTGAGTTACACCTAGGGTAAGGGCTCTATTAACCAGAAAGCCCTGAGTTCCAAGAACACAGCAGCTGCGAAGGACTAGCCAAGAAGAGCGCAAAAGTACCACAACATGCCTGCCTCCACAGCTTTTTCCTTGGGGACATGCCTAATTCCTGGCTGATTTGCCTTTCTCGTCTTAGGGTTGGGGTTCGGCCTAGGGCTAGGATTTTTAAAATCAGGAAGCCCTGAGTTCCAGGCACACTGGAGCTGTGAAAGGCATCCAAAAGGGAGTGCAAAAGTGCCACAACATGGCTGCTTTCACGGCTTTTTCCTTGGCAAGAAGCCTAACACCAGGCTGATTTACCTTCCCAGGGTTACTGTTAGGCTTAGGCCTAGGGCTAGGATTTTTAAAACTAGGAAGCCCTTAGCTCCAGGCACACTGCAGCTGTTCAAGGCATCCCAAGGGGAGTACAAAAGTGCAACAATATGGCAGCTTTCACAGCTTTTTCCTTGGCACCATCCCTATACCTAGGCTGATTTATCTGCCTAGGGTTAGGGTTAGGGTTCAGCCTAGGGCTTGGATTTCTTTAACCAGGAAGCCCTGAGTTCCAGGCTTACTTCATCTGCCAAAGGCATCCCAAAGGGAGTGCAGAAGTGCCACAACATGGCTGCTTTCACGGCTTTTCCCTTAGGAAGAACCCTAATACCCGGCTGATTTACCTTCCTAGGGTTACTGTTAGGCTTAGGCCTAGGACTTTTAAAACCAGGAAGCCCTGGGCTCCAGGCACACTACAGCTGCGAAAGGCATCCCAAGGGGAGCGCAAAAGTGACGCAACTTGGCTGCCACCACTGATATTTCCATGAGACCATCCCGAACCATAGGCTGATTTTCCTTCCTAGGGTTAAGGTTTGAGTTACGCCTAGGGTAAGGGCTCTATTAACCAGAAAGCCCTGAGTTCCAAGAACACAGCAGCTGCGAAGGACTAGCCAAGAAGAGCGCAAAAGTAGCACAACATGCCTGCCTCCACAGCTTTTTCCTTGGGGACATGCCTAATTCCTGGCTGATTTGCCTTTCTCGTCTTAGGGTTGGGGTTCGGCCTAGGGCTAGGATTTTTAAAATCAGGAAGCCCTGAGTTCCAGGCACACTGCAGCTGTGAAAGGCATCCAAAAGGGAGTGCAAAAGTGCCACAACATGGCTGCTTTCACGGCTTTTTCCTTGGCAAGAAGCCTAACACCAGGCTGATTTACCTTCCCAGGGTTACTGTTAGGCTTAGGCCTAGGGCTAGGATTTTTAAAACTAGGAAGCCCTTAGCTCCAGGCACACTGCAGCTGTTCAAGGCATCCCAAGGGGAGTACAAAAGTGCAACAACATGGCAGCTTTCACAGCTTTTTCCTTGGCACCATCCCTATACCTAGGCTGATTTATCTGCCTAGGGTTAGGGTTAGGGTTCAGCCTAGGGCTTGGATTTCTTTAACCAGGAAGCCCTGAGTTCCAGGCTTACTTCATCTGCCAAAGGCATCCCAAAGGGAGTGCAGAAGTGCCACAACATGGCTGCTTTCACGGCTTTTCCCTTAGGAAGAACCCTAATACCCGGCTGATATACCTTCCTAGGGTTACTGTTAGGCTTAGGCCTAGGACTTTTAAAACCAGGAAGCCCTGGGCTCCAGGCACACTGCAGCTGCGAAAGGCATCCCAAGGGGAGCGCAAAAGTGACGCAACTTGGCTGCCACCACTGATATTTCCATGAGACCATCCCGAACCATAGGCTGATTTTCCTTCCTAGGGTTAAGGTTTGAGTTACGCCTAGGGTAAGGGCTCTATTTACCAGAAAGCCCTGAGTTCCAAGAACACAGCAGCTGCGAAGGACTAGCCAAGAAGAGCGCAAAAGTAGCACAACATGCCTGCCTCCACAGCTTTTTCCTTGGGGACATGCCTAATTCCTGGCTGATTTGCCTTTCTCGTCTTAGGGTTGGGGTTCGGCCTAGGGCTAGGATTTTTAAAATCAGGAAGCCCTGAGTTCCAGGCACACTGGAGCTGTGAAAGGCATCCAAAAGGGAGTGCAAAAGTGCCACAACATGGCTGCTTTCACGGCTTTTTCCTTGGCAAGAAGCCTAACACCAGGCTGATTTACCTTCCCAGGGTTACTGTTAGGCTTAGGCCTAGGGCTAGGATTTTTGAAACAAGGAAGCCCTGGGCTCCAGGCACACTGCAGCTGTTCAAGGCATCCCAAGGGGAGTACAAAAGTGCAACAACATGGCAGCTTTCACAGCTTTTTCCTTGGCACCATCCCTATACCTAGGCTGATTTATCTGCCTAGGGTTAGGGTTAGGGTTCAGCCTAGGGCTTGGATTTCTTTAACCAGGAAGCCCTGAGTTCCAGGCTTACTTCATCTGCCAAAGGCATCCCAAAGGGAGTGCAGAAGTGCCACAACATGGCTGCTTTCACGGCTTTTCCCTTAGGAAGAACCCTAATACCCAGCTGATATACCTTCCTAGGGTTACTGTTAGGCTTAGGCCTAGGACTTTTAAAACCAGGAAGCCCTGGGCTCCAGGCACACTGCAGCTGCGAAAGGCATCCCAAGGGGAGCGCAAAAGTGACGCAACTTCGCTGCCACCACTGATATTTCCATGAGACCATCCCGAACCATAGGCTGATTTTCCTTCCTAGGCTTAAGGTTTGAGTTACGCCTAGGGTAAGGGCTCTATTTACCAGAAAGCCCTGAGTTCCAAGAACACAGCAGCTGCGAAGGACTAGCCAAGAAGAGCGCAAAAGTACCACAACATGCCTGCCTCCACAGCTTTTTCCTTGGGGACATGCCTAATTCCTGGCTGATTTGCCTTTCTCGTCTTAGTGTTGGGGTTCGGCCTAGGGCTAGGATTTTTAAAATCAGGAAGCCCTGAGTTCCAGGCACACTGGAGCTGTGAAAGGCATCCAAAAGGGAGTGCAAAAGTGCCACAACATGGCTGCTTTCACGGCTTTTTCCTTGGCAAGAAGCCTAACACCAGGCTGATTTACCTTCCCAGGGTTACTGTTAGGCTTAGGCCTAGGGCTAGGATTTTTAAAACTAGGAAGCCCTTAGCTCCAGGCACACTGCAGCTGTTCAAGGCATCCCAAGGGGAGTACAAAAGTGCAACAACATGGCAGCTTTCTCAGCTTTTTCCTTGGCACCATCCCTATACCTAGGCTGATTTATCTGCCTAGGGTTAGGGTTAGGCTTCAGCCTAGGGCTTGGATTTCTTTAACCAGGAAGCCCTGAGTTCCAGGCTTACTTCATCTGCCAAAGGCATCCCAAAGGGAGTGCAGAAGTGCCACAACATGGCTGCTTTCACGGCTTTTCCCTTAGGAAGAACCCTAATACCCGGCTGATTTACCTTCCTAGGGTTACTGTTAGGCTTAGGCCTAGGACTTTTAAAACCAGGAAGCCCTGGGCTCCAGGCACACTGCAGCTGCGAAAGGCATCCCAAGGGGAGCGCAAAAGTGACGCAACTTGGCTGCCACCACTGATATTTCCATGAGACCATCCCGAACCATAGGCTGATTTTCCTTCCTAGGGTTAAGGTTTGAGTTACGCCTAGGGTAAGGGCTCTATTAACCAGAAAGCCCTGAGTTCCAAGAACACAGCAGCTGCGAAGGACTAGCCAAGAAGAGCGCAAAAGTAGCACAACATGCCTGCCTCCACAGCTTTTTCCTTGGGGACATGCCTAATTCCTGGCTGATTTGCCTTTCTCGTCTTAGGGTTGGGGTTCGGCCTAGGGCTAGGATTTTTAAAATCAGGAAGCCCTGAGTTCCAGGCACACTGCAGCTGTGAAAGGCATCCAAAACGGAGTGCAAAAGTGCCACAACATGGCTGCTTTCACGGCTTTTTCCTTGGCAAGAAGCCTAACACCAGGCTGATTTACCTTCCCAGGGTTACTGTTAGGCTTAGGCCTAGGGCTAGGATTTTTAAAACTAGGAAGCCCTTAGCTCCAGGCACACTGCAGCTGTTCAAGGCATCCCAAGGGGAGTACAAAAGTGCAACAACATGGCAGCTTTCACAGCTTTTTCCTTGGCACCATCCCTATACCTAGGCTGATTTATCTGCCTAGGGTTAGGGTTAGGGTTCAGCCTAGGGCTTGGATTTCTTTAACCAGGAAGCCCTGAGTTCCAGGCTTACTTCATCTGCCAAAGGCATCCCAAAGGGAGTGCAGAAGTGCCACAACATGGCTGCTTTCACGGCTTTTCCCTTAGGAAGAACCCTAATACCCGGCTGATTTACCTTCCTAGGGTTACTGTTAGGCTTAGGCCTAGGACTTTTAAAACCAGGAAGCCCTGGGCTCCAGGCACACTACAGCTGCGAAAGGCATCCCAAGGGGAGCGCAAAAGTGACGCAACTTGGCTGCCACCACTGATATTTCCATGAGACCATCCCGAACCATAGGCTGATTTTCCTTCCTAGGGTTAAGGTTTGAGTTACGCCTAGGGTAAGGGCTCTATTAACCAGAAAGCCCTGAGTTCCAAGAACACAGCAGCTGCGAAGGACTAGCCAAGAAGAGCGCAAAAGTACCACAACATGCCTGCCTCCACAGCTTTTTCCTTGGGGACATGCCTAATTCCTGGCTGATTTGCCTTTCTCGTCTTAGGGTTGGGGTTCGGCCTAGGGCTAGGATTTTTAAAATCAGGAAGCCCTGAGTTCCAGGCACACTGCAGCTGTGAAAGGCATCCAAAACGGAGTGCAAAAGTGCCACAACATGGCTGCTTTCACGGCTTTTTCCTTGGCAAGAAGCCTAACACCAGGCTGATTTACCTTCCCAGGGTTACTGTTAGGCTTAGGCCTAGGGCTAGGATTTTTAAAACTAGGAAGCCCTTAGCTCCAGGCACACTGCAGCTGTTCAAGGCATCCCAAGGGGAGTACAAAAGTGCAACAACATGGCAGCTTTCACAGCTTTTTCCTTGGCACCATCCCTATACCTAGGCTGATTTATCTGCCTAGGGTTAGGGTTAGGGTTCAGCCTAGGGCTTGGATTTCTTTAACCAGGAAGCCCTGAGTTCCAGGCTTACTTCATCTGCCAAAGGCATCCCAAAGGGAGTGCAGAAGTGCCACAACATGGCTGCTTTCACGGCTTTTCCCTTAGGAAGAACCCTAATACCCGGCTGATTTACCTTCCTAGGGTTACTGTTAGGCTTAGGCCTAGGACTTTTAAAACCAGGAAGCCCTGGGCTCCAGGCACACTACAGCTGCGAAAGGCATCCCAAGGGGAGCGCAAAAGTGACGCAACTTGGCTGCCACCACTGATATTTCCATGAGACCATCCCGAACCATAGGTTGATTTTCCTTCCTAGGGTTAAGGTTTGAGTTACGCCTAGGGTAAGGGCTCTATTAACCAGAAAGCCCTGAGTTCCAAGAACACAGCAGCTGCGAAGGACTAGCCAAGAAGAGCGCAAAAGTAGCACAACATGCCTGCCTCCACAGCTTTTTCCTTGGGGACATGCCTAATTCCTGGCTGATTTGCCTTTCTCGTCTTAGGGTTGGGGTTCGGCCTAGGGCTAGGATTTTTAAAATCAGGAAGCCCTGAGTTCCAGGCACACTGGAGCTGTGAAAGGCATCCAAAAGGGAGTGCAAAAGTGCCACAACATGGCTGCTTTCACGGCTTTTTCCTTGGCAAGAAGCCTAACACCAGGCTGATTTCCCTTCCCAGGGTTACTGTTAGGCTTAGGCCTAGGGCTAGGATTTTTGAAACAAGGAAGCCCTGGGCTCCAGGCACACTGCAGCTGTTCAAGGCATCCCAAGGGGAGTACAAAAGTGCAACAACATGGCAGCTTTCACAGCTTTTTCCTTGGCACCATCCCTATACCTAGGCTGATTTATCTGCCTAGGGTTAGGGTTAGGGTTCAGCCTAGGGCTTGGATTTCTTTAACCAGGAAGCCCTGAGTTCCAGGCTTACTTCATCTGCCAAAGGCATCCCAAAGGGAGTGCAGAAGTGCCACAACATGGCTGCTTTCACGGCTTTTCCCTTAGGAAGAACCCTAATACCCGGCTGATATACCTTCCTAGGGTTACTGTTAGGCTTAGGCCTAGGACTTTTAAAACCAGGAAGCCCTGGGCTCCAGGCACACTACAGCTGCGAAAGGCATCCCAAGGGGAGCGCAAAAGTGACGCAACTTGGCTGCCACCACTGATATTTCCATGAGACCATCCCGAACCATAGGTTGATTTTCCTTCCTAGGGTTAAGGTTTGAGTTACGCCTAGGGTAAGGGCTCTATTAACCAGAAAGCCCTGAGTTCCAAGAACACAGCAGCTGCGAAGGACTAGCCAAGAAGAGCGCAAAAGTACCACAACATGCCTGCCTCCACAGCTTTTTCCTTGGGGACATGCCTAATTCCTGGCTGATTTGCCTTTCTCGTCTTAGGGTTGGGGTTCGGCCTAGGGCTAGGATTTTTAAAATCAGGAAGCCCTGAGTTCCAGGCACACTGGAGCTGTGAAAGGCATCCAAAAGGGAGTGCAAAAGTGCCACAACATGGCTGCTTTCACGGCTTTTTCCTTGGCAAGAAGCCTAACACCAGGCTGATTTACCTTCCCAGGGTTACTGTTAGGCTTAGGCCTAGGGCTAGGATTTTTGAAACAAGGAAGCCCTGGGCTCCAGGCACACTGCAGCTGTTCAAGGCATCCCAAGGGGAGTACAAAAGTGCAACAACATGGCAGCTTTCACAGCTTTTTCCTTGGCACCATCCCTATACCTAGGCTGATTTATCTGCCTAGGGTTAGGGTTAGGGTTAGGGTTCAGCCTAGGGCTTGGATTTCTTTAACCAGGAAGCCCTGAGTTCCAGGCTTACTTCATCTGCCAAAGGCATCCCAAAGGGAGTGCAGAAGTGCCACAACATGGCTGCTTTCACGGCTTTTCCCTTAGGAAGAACCCTAATACCCAGCTGATATACCTTCCTAGGGTTACTGTTAGGCTTAGGCCTAGGACTTTTAAAACCAGGAAGCCCTGGGCTCCAGGCACACTGCAGCTGCGAAAGGCATCCCAAGGGGAGCGCAAAAGTGACGCAACTTGGCTGCCACCACTGATATTTCCATGAGACCATCCCGAACCATAGGCTGATTTTCCTTCCTAGGGTTAAGGTTTGAGTTACGCCTAGGGTAAGGGCTCTATTTACCAGAAAGCCCTGAGTTCCAAGAACACAGCAGCTGCGAAGGACTAGCCAAGAAGAGCGCAAAAGTACCACAACATGCCTGCCTCCACAGCTTTTTCCTTGGGGACATGCCTAATTCCTGGCTGATTTGCCTTTCTCGTCTTAGTGTTGGGGTTCGGCCTAGGGCTAGGATTTTTAAAATCAGGAAGCCCTGAGTTCCAGGCACACTGGAGCTGTGAAAGGCATCCAAAAGGGAGTGCAAAAGTGCCACAACATGGCTGCTTTCACGGCTTTTTCCTTGGCAAGAAGCCTAACACCAGGCTGATTTACCTTCCCAGGGTTACTGTTAGGCTTAGGCCTAGGGCTAGGATTTTTAAAACTAGGAAGCCCTTAGCTCCAGGCACACTGCAGCTGTTCAAGGCATCCCAAGGGGAGTACAAAAGTGCAACAACATGGCAGCTTTCACAGCTTTTTCCTTGGCACCATCCCTATACCTAGGCTGATTTATCTGCCTAGGGTTAGGGTTAGGGTTCAGCCTAGGGCTTGGATTTCTTTAACCAGGAAGCCCTGAGTTCCAGGCTTACTTCATCTGCCAAAGGCATCCCAAAGGGAGTGCAGAAGTGCCACAACATGGCTGCTTTCACGGCTTTTCCCTTAGGAAGAACCCTAATACCCGGCTGATATACCTTCCTAGGGTTACTGTTAGGCTTAGGCCTAGGACTTTTAAAACCAGGAAGCCCTGGGCTCCAGGCACACTGCAGCTGCGAAAGGCATCCCAAGGGGAGCGCAAAAGTGACGCAACTTGGCTGCCACCACTGATATTTCCATGAGACCATCCCGAACCATAGGCTGATTTTCCTTCCTAGGGTTAAGGTTTGAGTTACGCCTAGGGTAAGGGCTCTATTTACCAGAAAGCCCTGAGTTCCAAGAACACAGCAGCTGCGAAGGACTAGCCAAGAAGAGCGCAAAAGTAGCACAACATGCCTGCCTCCACAGCTTTTTCCTTGGGGACATGCCTAATTCCTGGCTGATTTGCCTTTCTCGTCTTAGGGTTGGGGTTCGGCCTAGGGCTAGGATTTTTAAAATCAGGAAGCCCTGAGTTCCAGGCACACTGGAGCTGTGAAAGGCATCCAAAAGGGAGTGCAAAAGTGCCACAACATGGCTGCTTTCACGGCTTTTTCCTTGGCAAGAAGCCTAACACCAGGCTGATTTACCTTCCCAGGGTTACTGTTAGGCTTAGGCCTAGGGCTAGGATTTTTGAAACAAGGAAGCCCTGGGCTCCAGGCACACTGCAGCTGTTCAAGGCATCCCAAGGGGAGTACAAAAGTGCAACAACATGGCAGCTTTCACAGCTTTTTCCTTGGCACCATCCCTATACCTAGGCTGATTTATCTGCCTAGGGTTAGGGTTAGGGTTCAGCCTAGGGCTTGGATTTCTTTAACCAGGAAGCCCTGAGTTCCAGGCTTACTTCATCTGCCAAAGGCATCCCAAAGGGAGTGCAGAAGTGCCACAACATGGCTGCTTTCACGGCTTTTCCCTTAGGAAGAACCCTAATACCCAGCTGATATACCTTCCTAGGGTTACTGTTAGGCTTAGGCCTAGGACTTTTAAAACCAGGAAGCCCTGGGCTCCAGGCACACTGCAGCTGCGAAAGGCATCCCAAGGGGAGCGCAAAAGTGACGCAACTTCGCTGCCACCACTGATATTTCCATGAGACCATCCCGAACCATAGGCTGATTTTCCTTCCTAGGCTTAAGGTTTGAGTTACGCCTAGGGTAAGGGCTCTATTTACCAGAAAGCCCTGAGTTCCAAGAACACAGCAGCTGCGAAGGACTAGCCAAGAAGAGCGCAAAAGTACCACAACATGCCTGCCTCCACAGCTTTTTCCTTGGGGACATGCCTAATTCCTGGCTGATTTGCCTTTCTCGTCTTAGTGTTGGGGTTCGGCCTAGGGCTAGGATTTTTAAAATCAGGAAGCCCTGAGTTCCAGGCACACTGGAGCTGTGAAAGGCATCCAAAAGGGAGTGCAAAAGTGCCACAACATGGCTGCTTTCACGGCTTTTTCCTTGGCAAGAAGCCTAACACCAGGCTGATTTACCTTCCCAGGGTTACTGTTAGGCTTAGGCCTAGGGCTAGGATTTTTAAAACTAGGAAGCCCTTAGCTCCAGGCACACTGCAGCTGTTCAAGGCATCCCAAGGGGAGTACAAAAGTGCAACAACATGGCAGCTTTCTCAGCTTTTTCCTTGGCACCATCCCTATACCTAGGCTGATTTATCTGCCTAGGGTTAGGGTTAGGCTTCAGCCTAGGGCTTGGATTTCTTTAACCAGGAAGCCCTGAGTTCCAGGCTTACTTCATCTGCCAAAGGCATCCCAAAGGGAGTGCAGAAGTGCCACAACATGGCTGCTTTCACGGCTTTTCCCTTAGGAAGAACCCTAATACCCGGCTGATTTACCTTCCTAGGGTTACTGTTAGGCTTAGGCCTAGGACTTTTAAAACCAGGAAGCCCTGGGCTCCAGGCACACTGCAGCTGCGAAAGGCATCCCAAGGGGAGCGCAAAAGTGACGCAACTTGGCTGCCACCACTGATATTTCCATGAGACCATCCCGAACCATAGGCTGATTTTCCTTCCTAGGGTTAAGGTTTGAGTTACGCCTAGGGTAAGGGCTCTATTAACCAGAAAGCCCTGAGTTCCAAGAACACAGCAGCTGCGAAGGACTAGCCAAGAAGAGCGCAAAAGTAGCACAACATGCCTGCCTCCACAGCTTTTTCCTTGGGGACATGCCTAATTCCTGGCTGATTTGCCTTTCTCGTCTTAGGGTTGGGGTTCGGCCTAGGGCTAGGATTTTTAAAATCAGGAAGCCCTGAGTTCCAGGCACACTGCAGCTGTGAAAGGCATCCAAAACGGAGTGCAAAAGTGCCACAACATGGCTGCTTTCACGGCTTTTTCCTTGGCAAGAAGCCTAACACCAGGCTGATTTACCTTCCCAGGGTTACTGTTAGGCTTAGGCCTAGGGCTAGGATTTTTAAAACTAGGAAGCCCTTAGCTCCAGGCACACTGCAGCTGTTCAAGGCATCCCAAGGGGAGTACAAAAGTGCAACAACATGGCAGCTTTCACAGCTTTTTCCTTGGCACCATCCCTATACCTAGGCTGATTTATCTGCCTAGGGTTAGGGTTAGGGTTCAGCCTAGGGCTTGGATTTCTTTAACCAGGAAGCCCTGAGTTCCAGGCTTACTTCATCTGCCAAAGGCATCCCAAAGGGAGTGCAGAAGTGCCACAACATGGCTGCTTTCACGGCTTTTCCCTTAGGAAGAACCCTAATACCCGGCTGATTTACCTTCCTAGGGTTACTGTTAGGCTTAGGCCTAGGACTTTTAAAACCAGGAAGCCCTGGGCTCCAGGCACACTACAGCTGCGAAAGGCATCCCAAGGGGAGCGCAAAAGTGACGCAACTTGGCTGCCACCACTGATATTTCCATGAGACCATCCCGAACCATAGGCTGATTTTCCTTCCTAGGGTTAAGGTTTGAGTTACGCCTAGGGTAAGGGCTCTATTAACCAGAAAGCCCTGAGTTCCAAGAACACAGCAGCTGCGAAGGACTAGCCAAGAAGAGCGCAAAAGTAGCACAACATGCCTGCCTCCACAGCTTTTTCCTTGGGGACATGCCTAATTCCTGGCTGATTTGCCTTTCTCGTCTTAGGGTTGGGGTTCGGCCTAGGGCTAGGATTTTTAAAATCAGGAAGCCCTGAGTTCCAGGCACACTGCAGCTGTGAAAGGCATCCAAAAGGGAGTGCAAAAGTGCCACAACATGGCTGCTTTCACGGCTTTTTCCTTGGCAAGAAGCCTAACACCAGGCTGATTTACCTTCCCAGGGTTACTGTTAGGCTTAGGCCTAGGGCTAGGATTTTTAAAACTAGGAAGCCCTTAGCTCCAGGCACACTGCAGCTGTTCAAGGCATCCCAAGGGGAGTACAAAAGTGCAACAACATGGCAGCTTTCACAGCTTTTTCCTTGGCACCATCCCTATACCTAGGCTGATTTATCTGCCTAGGGTTAGGGTTAGGGTTCAGCCTAGGGCTTGGATTTCTTTAACCAGGAAGCCCTGAGTTCCAGGCTTACTTCATCTGCCAAAGGCATCCCAAAGGGAGTGCAGAAGTGCCACAACATGGCTGCTTTCACGGCTTTTCCCTTAGGAAGAACCCTAATACCCGGCTGATTTACCTTCCTAGGGTTACTGTTAGGCTTAGGCCTAGGACTTTTAAAACCAGGAAGCCCTGGGCTCCAGGCACACTACAGCTGCGAAAGGCATCCCAAGGGGAGCGCAAAAGTGACGCAACTTGGCTGCCACCACTGATATTTCCATGAGACCATCCCGAACCATAGGTTGATTTTCCTTCCTAGGGTTAAGGTTTGAGTTACGCCTAGGGTAAGGGCTCTATTAACCAGAAAGCCCTGAGTTCCAAGAACACAGCAGCTGCGAAGGACTAGCCAAGAAGAGCGCAAAAGTAGCACAACATGCCTGCCTCCACAGCTTTTTCCTTGGGGACATGCCTAATTCCTGGCTGATTTGCCTTTCTCGTCTTAGGGTTGGGGTTCGGCCTAGGGCTAGGATTTTTAAAATCAGGAAGCCCTGAGTTCCAGGCACACTGGAGCTGTGAAAGGCATCCAAAAGGGAGTGCAAAAGTGCCACAACATGGCTGCTTTCACGGCTTTTTCCTTGGCAAGAAGCCTAACACCAGGCTGATTTCCCTTCCCAGGGTTACTGTTAGGCTTAGGCCTAGGGCTAGGATTTTTGAAACAAGGAAGCCCTGGGCTCCAGGCACACTGCAGCTGTTCAAGGCATCCCAAGGGGAGTACAAAAGTGCAACAACATGGCAGCTTTCACAGCTTTTTCCTTGGCACCATCCCTATACCTAGGCTGATTTATCTGCCTAGGGTTAGGGTTAGGGTTCAGCCTAGGGCTTGGATTTCTTTAACCAGGAAGCCCTGAGTTCCAGGCTTACTTCATCTGCCAAAGGCATCCCAAAGGGAGTGCAGAAGTGCCACAACATGGCTGCTTTCACGGCTTTTCCCTTAGGAAGAACCCTAATACCCGGCTGATATACCTTCCTAGGGTTACTGTTAGGCTTAGGCCTAGGACTTTTAAAACCAGGAAGCCCTGGGCTCCAGGCACACTACAGCTGCGAAAGGCATCCCAAGGGGAGCGCAAAAGTGACGCAACTTGGCTGCCACCACTGATATTTCCATGAGACCATCCCGAACCATAGGTTGATTTTCCTTCCTAGGGTTAAGGTTTGAGTTACGCCTAGGGTAAGGGCTCTATTAACCAGAAAGCCCTGAGTTCCAAGAACACAGCAGCTGCGAAGGACTAGCCAAGAAGAGCGCAAAAGTACCACAACATGCCTGCCTCCACAGCTTTTTCCTTGGGGACATGCCTAATTCCTGGCTGATTTGCCTTTCTCGTCTTAGGGTTGGGGTTCGGCCTAGGGCTAGGATTTTTAAAATCAGGAAGCCCTGAGTTCCAGGCACACTGGAGCTGTGAAAGGCATCCAAAAGGGAGTGCAAAAGTGCCACAACATGGCTGCTTTCACGGCTTTTTCCTTGGCAAGAAGCCTAACACCAGGCTGATTTACCTTCCCAGGGTTACTGTTAGGCTTAGGCCTAGGGCTAGGATTTTTGAAACAAGGAAGCCCTGGGCTCCAGGCACACTGCAGCTGTTCAAGGCATCCCAAGGGGAGTACAAAAGTGCAACAACATGGCAGCTTTCACAGCTTTTTCCTTGGCACCATCCCTATACCTAGGCTGATTTATCTGCCTAGGGTTAGGGTTAGGGTTAGGGTTCAGCCTAGGGCTTGGATTTCTTTAACCAGGAAGCCCTGAGTTCCAGGCTTACTTCATCTGCCAAAGGCATCCCAAAGGGAGTGCAGAAGTGCCACAACATGGCTGCTTTCACGGCTTTTCCCTTAGGAAGAACCCTAATACCCAGCTGATATACCTTCCTAGGGTTACTGTTAGGCTTAGGCCTAGGACTTTTAAAACCAGGAAGCCCTGGGCTCCAGGCACACTGCAGCTGCGAAAGGCATCCCAAGGGGAGCGCAAAAGTGACGCAACTTGGCTGCCACCACTGATATTTCCATGAGACCATCCCGAACCATAGGCTGATTTTCCTTCCTAGGGTTAAGGTTTGAGTTACGCCTAGGGTAAGGGCTCTATTTACCAGAAAGCCCTGAGTTCCAAGAACACAGCAGCTGCGAAGGACTAGCCAAGAAGAGCGCAAAAGTACCACAACATGCCTGCCTCCACAGCTTTTTCCTTGGGGACATGCCTAATTCCTGGCTGATTTGCCTTTCTCGTCTTAGTGTTGGGGTTCGGCCTAGGGCTAGGATTTTTAAAATCAGGAAGCCCTGAGTTCCAGGCACACTGGAGCTGTGAAAGGCATCCAAAAGGGAGTGCAAAAGTGCCACAACATGGCTGCTTTCACGGCTTTTTCCTTGGCAAGAAGCCTAACACCAGGCTGATTTACCTTCCCAGGGTTACTGTTAGGCTTAGGCCTAGGGCTAGGATTTTTAAAACTAGGAAGCCCTTAGCTCCAGGCACACTGCAGCTGTTCAAGGCATCCCAAGGGGAGTACAAAAGTGCAACAACATGGCAGCTTTCTCAGCTTTTTCCTTGGCACCATCCCTATACCTAGGCTGATTTATCTGCCTAGGGTTAGGGTTAGGGTTCAGCCTAGGGCTTGGATTTCTTTAACCAGGAAGCCCGGAGTTCCAGGCTTACTTCATCTGCCAAAGGCATCCCAAAGGGAGTGCAGAAGTGCCACAACATGGCTGCTTTCACGGCTTTTCCCTTAGGAAGAACCCTAATACCCGGCTGATTTACCTTCCTAGGGTTACTGTTAGGCTTAGGCCTAGGACTTTTAAAACCAGGAAGCCCTGGGCTCCAGGCACACTGCAGCTGCGAAAGGCATCCCAAGGGGAGCGCAAAAGTGACGCAACTTGGCTGCCACCACTGATATTTCCATGAGACCATCCCGAACCATAGGCTGATTTTCCTTCCTAGGGTTAAGGTTTGAGTTACGCCTAGGGTAAGGGCTCTATTAACCAGAAAGCCCTGAGTTCCAAGAACACAGCAGCTGCGAAGGACTAGCCAAGAAGAGCGCAAAAGTACCACAACATGCCTGCCTCCACAGCTTTTTCCTTGGGGACATGCCTAATTCCTGGCTGATTTGCCTTTCTCGTCTTAGGGTTGGGGTTCGGCCTAGGGCTAGGATTTTTAAAATCAGGAAGCCCTGAGTTCCAGGCACACTGCAGCTGTGAAAGGCATCCAAAAGGGAGTGCAAAAGTGCCACAACATGGCTGCTTTCACGGCTTTTTCCTTGGCAAGAAGCCTAACACCAGGCTGATTTACCTTCCCAGGGTTACTGTTAGGCTTAGGCCTAGGGCTAGGATTTTTAAAACTAGGAAGCCCTTAGCTCCAGGCACACTGCAGCTGTTCAAGGCATCCCAAGGGGAGTACAAAAGTGCAACAACATGGCAGCTTTCACAGCTTTTTCCTTGGCACCATCCCTATACCTAGGCTGATTTATCTGCCTAGGGTTAGGGTTAGGGTTCAGCCTAGGGCTTGGATTTCTTTAACCAGGAAGCCCTGAGTTCCAGGCTTACTTCATCTGCCAAAGGCATCCCAAAGGGAGTGCAGAAGTGCCACAACATGGCTGCTTTCACGGCTTTTCCCTTAGGAAGAACCCAAATACCGGGCTGATTTACCTTCCTAGGGTTACTGTTAGGCTTAGGCCTAGGACTTTTAAAACCAGGAAGCCCTGGGCTCCAGGCACACTACAGCTGCGAAAGGCATCCCAAGGGGAGCGCAAAAGTGACGCAACTTGGCTGCCACCACTGATATTTCCATGAGACCATCCCGAACCATAGGTTGATTTTCCTTCCTAGGGTTAAGGTTTGAGTTACGCCTAGGGTAAGGGCTCTATTAACCAGAAAGCCCTGAGTTCCAAGAACACAGCAGCTGCGAAGGACTAGCCAAGAAGAGCGCAAAAGTAGCACAACATGCCTGCCTCCACAGCTTTTTCCTTGGGGACATGCCTAATTCCTGGCTGATTTGCCTTTCTCGTCTTAGGGTTGGGGTTCGGCCTAGGGCTAGGATTTTTAAAATCAGGAAGCCCTGAGTTCCAGGCACACTGGAGCTGTGAAAGGCATCCAAAAGGGAGTGCAAAAGTGCCACAACATGGCTGCTTTCACGGCTTTTTCCTTGGCAAGAAGCCTAACACCAGGCTGATTTCCCTTCCCAGGGTTACTGTTAGGCTTAGGCCTAGGGCTAGGATTTTTGAAACAAGGAAGCCCTGGGCTCCAGGCACACTGCAGCTGTTCAAGGCATCCCAAGGGGAGTACAAAAGTGCAACAACATGGCAGCTTTCACAGCTTTTTCCTTGGCACCATCCCTATACCTAGGCTGATTTATCTGCCTAGGGTTAGGGTTAGGGTTCAGCCTAGGGCTTGGATTTCTTTAACCAGGAAGCCCTGAGTTCCAGGCTTACTTCATCTGCCAAAGGCATCCCAAAGGGAGTGCAGAAGTGCCACAACATGGCTGCTTTCACGGCTTTTCCCTTAGGAAGAACCCTAATACCCAGCTGATATACCTTCCTAGGGTTACTGTTAGGCTTAGGCCTAGGACTTTTAAAACCAGGAAGCCCTGGGCTCCAGGCACACTGCAGCTGCGAAAGGCATCCCAAGGGGAGCGCAAAAGTGACGCAACTTGGCTGCCACCACTGATATTTCCATGAGACCATCCCGAACCATAGGCTGATTTTCCTTCCTAGGGTTAAGGTTTGAGTTACGCCTAGGGTAAGGGCTCTATTTACCAGAAAGCCCTGAGTTCCAAGAACACAGCAGCTGCGAAGGACTAGCCAAGAAGAGCGCAAAAGTACCACAACATGCCTGCCTCCACAGCTTTTTCCTTGGGGACATGCCTAATTCCTGGCTGATTTGCCTTTCTCGTCTTAGGGTTGGGGTTCGGCCTAGGGCTAGGATTTTTAAAATCAGGAAGCCCTGAGTTCCAGGCACACTGGAGCTGTGAAAGGCATCCAAAAGGGAGTGCAAAAGTGCCACAACATGGCTGCTTTCACGGCTTTTTCCTTGGCAAGAAGCCTAACACCAGGCTGATTTACCTTCCCAGGGTTACTGTTAGGCTTAGGCCTAGGGCTAGGATTTTTAAAACTAGGAAGCCCTGGGCTCCAGGCACACTGCAGCTGTTCAAGGCATCCCAAGGGGAGTACAAAAGTGCAACAACATGGCAGCTTTCACAGCTTTTTCCTTGGCACCATCCCTATACCTAGGCTGATTTATCTGCCTAGGGTTAGGGTTAGGCTTCAGCCTAGGGCTTGGATTTCTTTAACCAGGAAGCCCTGAGTTCCAGGCTTACTTCATCTGCCAAAGGCATCCCAAAGGGAGTGCAGAAGTGCCACAACATGGCTGCTTTCACGGCTTTTCCCTTAGGAAGAACCCTAATACCCGGCTGATTTACCTTCCTAGGCTTACTGTTAGGCTTAGGCCTAGGACTTTTAAAACCAGGAAACCCTGGGCTCCAGGCACACTGCAGCTGCGAAAGGCATCCCAAGGGGAGCGCAAAAGTGACGCAACTTGGCTGCCACCACTGATATTTCCATGAGACCATCCCGAACCATAGGCTGATTTTCCTTCCTAGGGTTAAGGTTTGAGTTACGCCTAGGGTAAGGGCTCTATTAACCAGAAAGCCCTGAGTTCCAAGAACACAGCAGCTGCGAAGGACTAGCCAAGAAGAGCGCAAAAGTAGCACAACATGCCTGCCTCCACAGCTTTTTCCTTGGGGACATGCCTAATTCCTGGCTGATTTGCCTTTCTCGTCTTAGGGCTGGGGTTCGGCCTAGGGCTAGGATTTTTAAAATCAGGAAGCCCTGAGTTCCAGGCACACTGGAGCTGTGAAAGGCATCCAAAAGGGAGTGCAAAAGTGCCACAACATGGCTGCTTTCACGGCTTTTTCCTTGGCAAGAAGCCTAACACCAGGCTGATTTACCTTCCCAGGGTTACTGTTAGGCTTAGGCCTAGGGCTAGGATTTTTAAAACTAGGAAGCCCTTAGCTCCAGGCACACTGCAGCTGTTCAAGGCATCCCAAGGGGAGTACAAAAGTGCAACAATATGGCAGCTTTCACAGCTTTTTCCTTGGCACCATCCCTATACCTAGGCTGATTTATCTGCCTAGGGTTAGGGTTAGGGTTCAGCCTAGGGCTTGGATTTCTTTAACCAGGAAGCCCTGAGTTCCAGGCTTACTTCATCTGCCAAAGGCATCCCAAAGGGAGTGCAGAAGTGCCACAACATGGCTGCTTTCACGGCTTTTCCCTTAGGAAGAACCCTAATACCCGGCTGATTTACCTTCCTAGGGTTACTGTTACGCTTAGGCCTAGGACTTTTAAAACCAGGAAGCCCTGGGCTCCAGGCACACTGCAGCTGCGAAAGGCATCCCAAGGGGAGCGCAAAAGTGACGCAACTTGGCTGCCACCACTGATATTTCCATGAGACCATCCCGAACCATAGGTTGATTTTCCTTCCTAGGGTTAAGGTTTGAGTTACGCCTAGGGTAAGGGCTCTATTAACCAGAAAGCCCTGAGTTCCAAGAACACAGCAGCTGCGAAGGACTAGCCAAGAAGAGCGCAAAAGTAGCACAACATGCCTGCCTCCACAGCTTTTTCCTTGGGGACATGCCTAATTCCTGGCTGATTTGCCTTTCTCGTCTTAGGGTTGGGGTTCGGCCTAGGGCTAGGATTTTTAAAATCAGGAAGCCCTGAGTTCCAGGCACACTGGAGCTGTGAAAGGCATCCAAAAGGGAGTGCAAAAGTGCCACAACATGGCTGCTTTCACGGCTTTTTCCTTGGCAAGAAGCCTAACACCAGGCTGATTTCCCTTCCCAGGGTTACTGTTAGGCTTAGGCCTAGGGCTAGGATTTTTGAAACAAGGAAGCCCTGGGCTCCAGGCACACTGCAGCTGTTCAAGGCATCCCAAGGGGAGTACAAAAGTGCAACAACATGGCAGCTTTCACAGCTTTTTCCTTGGCACCATCCCTATACCTAGGCTGATTTATCTGCCTAGGGTTAGGGTTAGGGTTCAGCCTAGGGCTTGGATTTCTTTAACCAGGAAGCCCTGAGTTCCAGGCTTACTTCATCTGCCAAAGGCATCCCAAAGGGAGTGCAGAAGTGCCACAACATGGCTGCTTTCACGGCTTTTCCCTTAGGAAGAACCCTAATAACCAGCTGATATACCTTCCTAGGGTTACTGTTAGGCTTAGGCCTAGGACTTTTAAAACCAGGAAGCCCTGGGCTCCAGGCACACTGCAGCTGCGAAAGGCATCCCAAGGGGAGCGCAAAAGTGACGCAACTTGGCTGCCACCACTGATATTTCCATGAGACCATCCCGAACCATAGGCTGATTTTCCTTCCTAGGGTTAAGGTTTGAGTTACGCCTAGGGTAAGGGCTCTATTAACCAGAAAGCCCTGAGTTCCAAGAACACAGCAGCTGCGAAGGACTAGCCAAGAAGAGCGCAAAAGTAGCACAACATGCCTGCCTCCACAGCTTTTTCCTTGGGGACATGCCTAATTCCTGGCTGATTTGC